>NW_027203226.1:2055000-2369361 GCF_024711535.1 Dipodomys merriami | reverse complement strand
AGAGAAGAACGAAGGAAGAAGAAGAAGAAGAAGAAGAGAGAAGAAGAAGAAGAAGAAGAAGAAGACAGAGGAGGAAGGAGGGAGGTGGAGAGGAGGAGGAGGAGGATAAGGAAGGAGAAGGAGAGGAGAGAGGAGGAGGTGAGGAGGAGGGAGGAGGAGAGGAGGAGGGAGTGGAGGAGGATGAGGAGGAGGCGAGAGGAGGAGAGCAGAGGATGAAGAAGAAGAAGAAGAAGGAAGAAGAAGAAGATAGAGAGCTAGAAGAGAAGAAAGAAGAAGAAGAAGAAGAGAAGAAGATAGAAGAAGAAGAGAAGAAGAAGAAGAAGGAAGAACGAAGAAGAAGAAGAAGAAGAAGAAGAAGAACGAAGGAAGATGATGATGAAGATGATGTTCATAAAAACCAAACCAATGAGAGAAAAATCTAAGAGAGAGCAAGGTAAGGAGTGACATTTCCAAAAAGAATATACTCATACCTGACTTATATGACCTATAATCTATGTGTAAATTACCTTTATCATAATATAAAATTAAAAAAAACAGAAATATAGTGCTGGAGGCAAATCTGAAATGGAAGAAGATCAGATTAATATCCAATACCAATTTCAAACCCCATTATCAATTTCTCTTTCAAAAATGGCTCTTCTCATTGCTTGTACTTTCCCTAGCTTATGAGATGGGGTGCAAATATTTAAAGGGTGAGAAATGAGTCATACATACAAGAGGAATTTAATAGTACCTGTAAAGTGCAGTACTTGCTAGAACACATGTTGCCTAGAACACATGTTGATACCATGTTTTCTGAAATATACAAACCTAGTTGAGCTTGCATACAAGCTCCACTCTATACAAGCTGTGGATTCAAAGTTAACTAAAGTCTCTGGACCTCAAATTCTTCATAGGTAACAATAGTTGTCTCACAGGTTTATGAGACCTGGATGGCATCAAACATAGTGTGGGTTGTGTTTTAAGTGTGTGTGCAACACTCAAACACTGCTGGGGCGAGTAAAAACTGGCGTGATGTTTACCATATTACTTAACAGTAATACAACACCTACTACAAGCTCACGCCTATAATCCTACTTATAAAAGAGGTTGAGGCCTCAGGATCTATATTCTTTGTCAGCCTGGACCGGAAACTGGATGAGACTCATCTCCAATGACCTCTAAAAAGGTTGGAGGTGGAGCTTTGGTTCAAATGGTAGAGTGCTAGACTTGAGCATAAATCTCAGGACATTGACCAGGCCCTGAGTTCAAGCCCTAGGGCCACACACACACACACACACACACACACACACACACACACACACACACACACACAATTTTGTATATTCCTATCACGTCACTTAATACTTTTTCTCTTCCAAGCCCACCAGTTGTTGATGATGATGATGACAAGGACTTGCTGTGAAGCTCAGGGTGCTATTAAACTTACAATACCCTTGGGTACTGGGATTACAGGTATGTGTACCATACTTGACTTTACTCAGTAACTCTACTTATAACATTTTTCTGAAAGAAATTTATTCAAATTCATGAAGATACTATGGCTTAAAGTTGTTCACACTAATTTTCAAGTGTACAAAATGTAAATAATATAAGTGGATATAGTACTATGCTACCACATGGTAATTCCAGCCAAAACTCAGGAACCTGACACAAGAGAATAAGGATTTGAGGTAAGCCTTGTCTACAATGTAGGACTTCTTCTATAAAGGAAAAAAAGTATAAATATTAATCTACTAGGAAATATATAATATGTTAAATTTATATAATGGAACAAATAGATCATTGTTAATGAAAATAAAATGGCTTTTACTAGAAATGAGGAATCAAATGTGCTCACTGTGTAGGTGAGTTAGAAAGTTCTTACCAAAAGCTACATACTTTTCTTGTTTTCTATTCTTCCAAAATTGTTTGCTTTCCAGAATCATGCCTTATCTTTCCTTGCTGGTTTCTTTAGCTTATTTCATACATGCCCACAGGGTCTTCAACTATCATTTATTTATGTGAAGAGCTTGCAAATATCTCTCTTCAGTCCAAACTCCTGGTATGCACCTCTGTTCCATATATTCAACTACCATAAATACTTGTGAAAGAGTAATCCTGTCTTTCTATTACTGGATATTAATGTGTCAGTAAACTTTAGGAAAATAAAGGAATAACATCAATAAATATAACTGATTATTGTAATAGTAATGTTAAACATTACTACAATGCTGATTATTTTCTGAGCAATTTAATATAAAGCTCAAGGAAAGCAACGTTTTTGAGTGCTGATATTGGAGTTTAAACTCAAGACCTTACCTTCTCACTTATGCATTTTCCCTCAAGGGGGGGGGGGGGTTTACTCTTAAACCACAGATTCCCTTCCAAATTTATTTGGGGGATTATTTAGAGATAAGAAACTTATGGTCTTTCCTTCTTGGGCTGGATTTAAACCTGGATCTCAGTTCTCTGAGTAGATAGAATTACCAGTGTGTGCTAACAATGTCCAGTTTCAAGGAGAGGGCAAGTTTCTGATTTCAAGCTCCAGGAATAGCACAAAAACAAAAACAAAAGTTATGACATATAAATATACTGATAAACTAGGAACCCAAACAAACCAAATGTGGGTATCTAGATGGGCGAAAGACTTAATAGCATTATCACTATTACCTTTCCTAGCATTTTGAATAACCTGAAATTATGGATTAAAGTCATAGCTTAGTTGGTAAAGTACTAGCTAAAGAGCAACAACATCAAACACCAAGTACAAGTCTCAGTCTCAAACTTTAAATGAAATCTGAAATGATTTTTTCCTTAAATGAAAATTGACCATAGGAAACCCCTGATACCTAAATGTATGGTCAAAGAAGAAAATTGGAAAAAGTTCAGGAAGACAGAATTTTAAATCTCAGTGATTACCATATGGACAGTAGATCAGACCATGTGTAACTTCATACTACATGCAGTGGGCTACGTTAAGGACTTAAAAATTGTACACATTTACACTCCTCAAAAAAAAAAAAACAACACAACTTACCAGGACACTGGGGATTCACATATGTAATTCTAGCTCAGTGCTCTGCTACTTGAGCCACAAACTCCATTTTCAGCATTTTTGGAGTTTAGTTGGAGATAGGAGTCTCACAGGTTTTCCTCCCCTGGCTGGCTTTGAAACAAAATCCTCAGCTCTTTGCCTACTGAGTAGATAGGATTACAAGCTTGAACTGATACTCTTATTTTTCTATTCTATTCTTCTTTTGCTTTTCTATTTAAGAATCATTTCGTTAAGTGGCAAAAAAAATCCTGCTTTTGAACACAGCAGAGAAAATCAATGAAAATAGAAGCTGTGTCTGAATAGATCAATAAATGGATATATATTTTAAAAGACGGATCAAAATACAAAATAACAAAACAGAGAAGAAACCAGTTGCCAATAACCAAACAAATGAGAACTTTATCAGAAATCGTACCGTTATAAAATTTAAAAGTACAGTAATAAACAACTTCAGATGATTTATTCAAAGATGAAACCTATCAAACCTACTTAAGGAAGAACGAAAAAAATGGAATCTACACAAATTTTCTCAATTTACATTTAAATGCATTGCAATCTATAAAACTCTAGGTACTGATGAATTTATTATTGACTTTTCCTAAAACTTTGAAGAGATCATTTTGATTCTACAAAAATATTTCCTTAGAAAGTGAGGAAATACTATTTGCCCTCTTAAAAGTTTCTCGTAAAAAATATCTGGCTGAATTTTGTCTGGAATTATACTCTATGTACTGAGCAGTTAAGGAGAATTGTTTCAGGACATTGAGTCTTCTAATCATTAAGTACTTGATCGTTCATTTACTTAGTCCTTATTTTTTTGTATAACATTTGAAAGGTTTTATAAAATCCATTAAAGATAAACTTCTGAATTGGAAAACCTTTTGGAGGGAATTTACTCAAAGCAGAATGATATATTTTAGGCATCTCAGTATTTAGAGCTGTGAGTATGAACTCCATGAACAGTATAACTTGTCTTTAAGGAAGTTTTTAATACATAGAGCATAACTAAGAAAAATTGTAGGTGATAGAGTAACTAAGGGAGGCCAGGACGTGGCCAACTGCCTCCATAGGAAGACAAAAGCTTGGGATGTACCCTGAGGGACAACTCTCCTGTCCTGTTCTGTCCTATCGAGCTACTTGTCATGTATTGGGTACCTGCACAGGGAGGGCTGGAACTGCTCTCACAGCACCATGAACGTGGTTAGCTTGCTGCCATCCAAGGCCAGCAGCAGAAATCAGATGAAGTGGAGCAGGGATTGGATGGAGGGCGGCCCGTGCTTGATGGATCTTGCTTCTGTGCATACATGATGAAGACCACAGACCTGGTTTTGTTTTCCAATAGAGAAACTGCAGCACTGCCTGAGCCACAAGTATGTCCACTTGCCATGGAAGCTGTGGGCCATGAAGTCCTCCACCAGCATGTTGGCGCAGCCCTCACCGTCTGTGGAGTGTAGAAAGTAGTATCAAGATTCCCAGTAGTTCGGCTCTTTCCACAGGGTCAGGGCCCAAAATGGAAGGAGCTAAGGATGGCCCCATTTCCAGGAGCCCCAACTGGAACACTTCAGGGCTCTGGAGAAGGGGTCCATCAACTGAACACCCTAGCCAGACACTCCATCCATTTCTGCCATCTACATCCATTTCAGGGACTCCAACACCAGCATGGACAGCTCTGCTGTGCTGTTTTGCTGGCCATGAGGGAAGAACAGCAGTATGCTCCTGAGCACATGAGCTCTTGGGCCTCAGAGGGCTTGCTCTGGGACATGTACCTGAAGAAGATGGTCCAGTACATTTGGTGTGCCCCATACTGGCCGCCTTTCTCCATGCAGCTTAACTTGCATGTGATTGTGGGCTTCATTGTGAGAGCCTTCCTGCTCCACCATCGCTGCTGCCAATGTGGCCCAAGTAGTATAATCTTTAGAAAGACTAGGACAAAGCCTGAGAATATTAATGCAAGAAATTGGGGTACATCAAAAAGAGGGTGGGGAAAGGGTAGACGAATGAAGGGAGGAAGGGGCAGAATGTAGTCAAGCTCATTGAGAGAAAGTGAGGGAACAGAAGATGTTGTATGAAAGGAAATGTTCTCATCTGACTTATGCAAATGAAATCCCTCTACACAACCTCTTTAAAATAACTATAATCAGCTGGGCACAGGCCACTCAGGCCTGTAATCTTAGCTACACAGGAAGCTGAGATCTGAGGGTCTCAGTTCAAAGCCAGCCCGGGCAGGAAACTCCATGTCACCCTTATCTCCAATAAACCACTAAAAAACAGGAAGTGGCGCTCTGGCTCAAGTGGTAGAGTGCTCATCTTGAGTGCAACAGCTGAGGGATAATGCCCAATCCCAGAGTTCAAACCCCATGCCTGACAATAAATAAATAAATAAATAAATAAATAAATAAATAAATAAATAAATAAAAACTAAATTTGCTTAAAAGGAATTCATTGCCTATACTGCAAAACTAAGAAATATAAGGGAATGGTGGGTCAGAGGGGGGTGTGATTATTATAGGTGTGGCACAAATCAATATGCACTGTATTCATAAACTGCTTTTGTTATATGGCAACTCCTTTGTACAACTACTGAAAGATAATTGACAAATAAAAATAATAATTGAATAGATGTAAAATAAGATACAGGAGAAAGAAATGGTTGATAGATACTTCTTATATAGAACATGGCTTCCTATTACATTGGGACCCTATAGAAGAACTCTACTGTTTTTGTAATATTTCAGAATAAGATGAGATTCATAAAGCATAGTTCATTATGATTTTTCAAAAATAATTTAAGTAGTTGTTAATAACCCAACAATACTAAATTCCTATATTATCTACAGGAACAAATGTAATTTATTATCATGGTTTGAAAGAAAAATCTATGGAAACACTTTTATTTTTGGTAAGACATGAAGCTTGACCTCTGGGCCTGGGCACTACCCCTCAGCTCTTCAGCTCAAGGCAAGCACCTTACCACTTGAGCAACATAGCCATTTCTGGTTTTCTGGTGGTTAATTAGAAATAAGAGTCTCATGCACTTGCCTGCCCAGGCTGGCTTTGAAGCACAATCTTCTGATCTCAGCACCTTGACTAACTAGGATTACAGGTGAGGGCCACCGATGCCTGGCTAAAATTCTTAATTCCAATTAATAAGCAGAAACCCAGAACTTGAGGCTTTGCTTAAAAGGGGGAGTGCAGGTAGAAAGTGTAAAGCAAATACTAGCAGAGAGGCAAGCAGAGAAAGAGAGAGAAAGAGAGGGAAGAAGAGAAAAAGCGAGAGTAAGAGAGAGGGAGGGAGAGAGAGAGAAAAATGTAAAAACAAGAAGCAACCATGGGAGGAGACAGGCAAAAGAGTGTAATGAAAGTGAATATTATGAAAATAAGTAGTGTGAAAATAGGAAAATATAATGGAGTCCATTATTTTGTACAATAATAAGACAATATATCTAAAAGAAATTATTTAGACAGTGATGAGGACATATTAGCTGGTGGGGAAGATATTATTTACATTCACTTAGGCCCCAAACACAATCTCTGAAGATGCTCCTGTTCTATCCGGGCCAATGAAGTGGCCACTGCCAGTTTTTGCAGCAAAAAAAGAAAAATGTCATTCTGAGAACCAATGAAAGATAATGGCCAGACATCTGTGGCTCAAGCTTGTAATCCTAATTACTCAGGAGCCTGAGATGTGAGGATCCAACTCAGGACAAGCAGGGAAGTCCCTGAGACACTAATCTCAAGTTAAACACTACAAATAGGAAATGGAACTATGGTTCAAGTACAAAAGCTCCAGGACAGCACTCAGGCTCTGATTTCACCCTCAGGTCCAGAAAATACATACATATACACAGAGATACACAGACACACAGAAGCACACACACACACACACACACACACACACACACACACACACACACACACACACACACAAAGTTAACTATGTATTAGAAAACTCAGTCATATGTCAACATTTAATGCTCACAAATGTTAACTCCCACTGATTTTCACATTCTCTTAAAAGGGACTATTTACTTGGCAGATGGTCCTGCATTTTATAAAAAAAAATTATAGTCATACTTCTTTGGCAGTCACTATCACAAATTTGAATGGCAGGAGAGGGGAGGGAATGGGAAACTGTGTAGCCACTTTCCTTGTGCTCCACTGATATTCTTATGCTTCACTACTGGAAAGACATTAGCAGGAATGACATGTGTCTAAAATAATTTAAAACCATTGAAATGGCCACTGATCATGTATAGACTGATTAAGTACAAAGTGACATATAGAGTGAAAACCACAGGTTGCTCTATCAAGTGAAAAGCAACCTATATATGATATAATTGGTAACATTTGATGTATGTATTTTAAACTTATGGACATAGAAGTTTGTACATGCATGGGAAAGGTTCTGGCATTATATATCTGACAATGGAATTCTTTTGGGAACGGAATATATGGTTGTGCAGATGGAGTGGGGAGAAAATCTAGCATATGTACTAGCATATGAAATAAGAGAAATAGCACATAAATCTGTAGTAATTTTTTCTCACTTTTTGATTAGCACACATTCTTCCAAGGATTTGATTTGTATCTTTATGAGACTCATTTCCTCCATCACTCTCACACATCTACAGACTTTTCTCAAATCAATGTCAACATGCTTTGTTGTTCATTTTTTACATGAATTAAAAAACTACCTATTTTGAACATGTTTTCCCACCTTTGCCCTCTCTGTCCTCACTTCCATTGAAACACACATATAATAGTTGTTTAGCATTCCTATATCTCATTTTAATTAAATTGCATAACAATAGTATTTAAGAAATTTCACCATAAAATTTTACAAACTTATATTGAGTATTTTTAATCATACTGATGGCCTGACTCTCCCTTTCCCCATCTAGCTTCCTTTTCAATATTCAACGGATTTCGGTGAGATTCCTTTGTCATAATTGCCATGCACAGATGCCAAATAACATTTATTTATCCTTCCCTAATCCTACTAATTCCCTCAAAAATTCCCAAACATATAGACATATTCTATAAATGTATTTATATATGATTCTCTGTGTGTTTACATGTTTATCTTTTAGATTGTGTATTTACATATTATAGAAAACATGTGACCTTTATCTTTCTTAACCTGGCTTACTTCACTCAGCATGATAGTCTCCATTTCTATTTCCCTGCATATAAAAACATTTCACTCATCTTAATGCATGGTGTGAAGTAGAAGGGAAAGGCCTGGCTGGGCATACACAATGGAAATCTGGTATCATGTAGTTAACATTTAATGCCAAATGGCCAGAAAGATACTCGTTTTAGTGAAGATGGAAGGAAGTGAGAAACCAACGGAGCCTCCAGTATGTCCAAATGTGCCTAGAGACCTCTTCACCTGGACAAAGAAGCTGGGGTGATAAGGGAAGAAATAACCAAAAAGTTTGAGCAGGGAAAGGTGATAAGATAATTGGGAGCCACATGCCACAGCAAAGCCAGGTAACATGAAGAATGGAGCTGACACAGACTAGGCAAAGTTTAGGCCACTGGGGTCTTTGACAAAGCCATTGAAGGCTATCAGATAATTATTGATTGAATATAAGATAGTGATAGAATACAAATATAGAGAGTGTAAAATAATTATTGTATTTCAGTTTCCTTGGGTACCATTGTTATATACTTTGTTTACTAAGAAATTATCATAACATTGAAAAAAGAAGCTAAAATGGAAACTGGTAAGTCAACTGGCTGTGAAAATCAGGATTTCAAACATATGTTTGACTTCTAAAATCCCATACAAGTGTAACAGTCTTACAAGGGAACATGGGAAGCAGATTCTGCTTTTGTGTGTATAGAAAGCACTTCTTGAAGCCCACCAAGCTTGTCACACCAAAGACTGGGTTCTCAAAGCCCATGAGGAGATATTGTTACTAGAATCTTCTACATAGGAGGCTCAATGCAAATTGTTTATTTTTGTATTGATCTTTTGCTAACTGACCTTATAAAGGAAAAGTAAAGCCTAATTCTGTTACAAAGATAAAGATCTCCCAGCCAAGAGAAGCCAGGCTCATATTCTTTCTGGCTGCCTGGTGATTAGTCCATTGGTTGTACTTTTGTCCTTCTATATCAGAAGGACACCTCACTTCTGTGAGGTGTTACCCTGCTTTGAGAAGGCAAATCCTTATTAGGGGCATGATTAACTTTTGAGGACAAGGATACATTGGTTAACCTTTTCTTCAGTGGTATTTTAAAGACACAATGAGAATATTATGGTCCAAGACCATTCAAGGAAATTTTTTTTAATTTAATTTTATTTTATTTGAGAACATACTGTACAAAGGGGCTACAATTACATGGGCAGGATAATGCATACATTTCTTACCAAGCATTGCAGCCTCCTCCTTTGTTTACCCTTCACATCCCTTCCCAGCCTCCTCCCTCCCCCCACCCAATTATACCCCCCTCCCCCGCCCACACCGACATTGTAAAGTTGGTTTTGACATGACATTTTGTACTTCTCATTGTTGCAACAGGTCCACCTGAATCCTTAAACGACTTGTTTGTCTCCATCTCCTCCACATGTTATACTGACATCAAATATAGTGAAAGCGGGGGTTACACTGTGGTGGAGCGACATACAAAGCAACAAAGAAATAATCTTATAAATGCGTTAGAAACACATGCATGAAAGAAACGAAAACATTAAAATACATATTTAAGGGTTCATTTTCCTAACATCACATTATCTGACCTTTTCCGCTTGACTCATACCTATACTAGATATTGCAAATAAAGGAAACCATGGAACCTATGCTTCTTTGGGCCTGGCTTACTTCACTTAATATAATTTTTTCCAAACCTTTCCATTTCCTAACAAATGGGGAAATATCATTCTTTCTGATGGAGGCATAGAATTCCATTGTGTATATATACCACATTTTCTTGATCCATTCATCTACTGAGGGGCATCTGGATTGGTTCCATATCTTAGCTATGGTAAATAATGCTGCAATAAACATAGTTGTGCTGGTAGCTTTAGTGTGGTCTTGTTTGTAAACATTTGGCTAAATGCCCAAAAGTGGGATTGCTGGATCATAGGGGAGATCTATGTGAAGACTTTTGAGGAACCTCCATACTGCTTTCCAAAGTGGTTGAACAAGTTTACATTCCCACCAACAATGAAGTAAGGTTCCTTTCTATCCACATCCCCTCCAGCATCTGTTGTTGTTAGAGTTCTTGATTTTTGCTGTTCTAACTGGAGTGAGGTGATATCTCAATGTTGGTTTGATTTGCATTTCTTTTATGGCTAGGGATGTTGAACATTTCTTCATGTGTCTATTGGCCATCCTTCTTTCTTCTTCAGAGAAGCTTCTCTTTAAGTCTTTCGCCCACTTATTTATTGGGCAGTTGTTTCTTTGAGGATTTGTTGTTGGGTGGTTTAATTTTTTGAGTTCCAAGTATATTTTAGATATGAGACCCTTGTCCGTTGTACGGCTAGTAAAGATCTTCTCCCAATCGGTGGGCTTTCTATTGATCTTGCTAGCTATGTCATTTGCCCTGCAGAAGCTCTGCAACCTTATGCAATCCCATTTGTCCAACCTTTCTTTGATTTGTTGTGCTTCCGGGTCTCTATTCAGAAAATTTCGGCCTGAGCCAAGGAGACCTAGGGTTTCTCCTATTCCATCCTGTAATGTTTTCAGAGTGTCTGCTTTGAGTTCAAGGTCTTTGATCCATTTGGAGTTGATTCTAGTGCAGGGTGATATATAAGGATCTAGCTTTAGTTTTCTACATGTAGTTAACCAATTTTGCCAGCACCATTTACTGAAGAAGCTGTCTTTCTTCCATTCTATTGTTTTAGCTTCCTTATCGAAGATTAGATGGCTATAGGTCTGTACGTTCATTTCTGGGTTTGCAATTCTATTGCAAGGAAATATTTTTTAACCAAGAAACCTATCTCAATCAGTATTTGCTGGATGTAGTGGCATACATCTGTCATTCCAGTATGTATGGGAGGCATAACTAGCAGGGCTACAGTCAACAGCCCAAGAAAACCTACAAGAATCTACTTAAAATTAAGTAATATTAAAAGGTCTGTCAGTTTCATGCTTCCCTAACAAGTGTAATTTCATATGTGGCAAATCTAGGTACACTCTTCCACAGTGAATTTATAGAATGACCCAGGCTCAGGTGTGTTCTGAATTTCCACATCTTACTTTCTCAGTAGCCCCACCCATTCCAGCACACACATGGGGCTGGGATGGGCAGCTTCCTCTGTTGCTGGTAGGGTTGATGCTTTATGCAAGCAATAAATTAGTAAACATACAAACTCCCAAAGAGTCTTCTGTTTTCTTTTCCACTCTGCTTCCATCCATCCAGTACTCTGCTGCTCTGCCTCTCCAAGGTTCATAAAATGCTTGTCCCTCCTCCTGGACATTCTCACATTTGATCTACCTGGAAAATACCTGTTCTACTTCCACAACCCTCACAGGATTCTACCTGTATAAGTTCTTTCCTGTATCACTGTACTCCAAGCCTATGATAATAATTCATACTACTCTTTACCTTTGTCCTTCCCAACAGTCTTCTTGGCCTGCTCTGGAATGTTGTGTAATTAGGTACTATGCATACCACTACCCTTTTACATTCTTCAGTTACCTAGAGCAAGATATGCTTTCTAAAGATATCTTCCAATATAGAACAATACTTTGTAAACACTGGCCATGGTATCAAACTAAAGGCAGTTGAGTAGAAGTGTGTACTAATCACATAACATTCCTGCTATGAGTGATGCTACACATTTGTTATCCTACCATTCAAGAAGTTGATCCGGAACATCATGGGTTCAAGATCAGCCTGGGCTACAATAGGTCTCAAAAATAAAAGGACAATCCTGCTTTAGTAAAGGAATTATTTTGAGGAACAACACATCTAAATGAAAATCTAAAAGGACAAACAAGGTAACACATAGCACCCTATCAATGCTCCACAGTTTACTCACCACCCACCATGAGAGATTTCCACCAGCCAGGAATAAATCTTTCAGCACAGCACAAAACAGAAACCAAAACACCCCCAGAATAATTCTTGAAACCAATTTTCCCTTAAAAAAAGTTCTGAAAAACAGGATGAGGGCTGGGAAGGTGGCTCAGTGGTAGAGCGCTTGCCTTGCATGCCTGAGGCCCTGGGTTCGATTCCTCAGCACCACATAAGCAAAATGAAAAAAGCCAGAAGTGGCGCTGTGGCCCAGGTGGTAGACCGCTAGCCTTGAGCTGAAGAGCTGAGGGACAGTGCCCAGGCCCAGAGTTCAGGCTCCACAACCGGACCCAAAAAAAAAAAAAAAGAAAAAAGAAAAAGAAAAACAGGATGAACAACTTTTAGGCCCAGTACTAACAATAAAAAGGAGAAAATGAAATATATAAAATTTTAAAAATTACAATTAGTGTAGTGGCACACCCCTGTAAAATAGTTACTTGGAAACCAGAGTTCAGGATTGCATAGGGAACAATTATCAAGATCCCCGTCTCAGCTGAAAATGTAGCTTAGTGGTAGAATGATTGCCTAGGATGCATGAAGCCCTGGGTTTGATTCCTCAGTATCACACAAACAGAAAAAGAGTCTCAAGTGGTACAGCTCTAACCTTGAGCAAAAGAAACTAAGGGACAATGCTCAACCCTGACTTCAAGCCCCACAGCTGGGAAAAAAGATCCCATTCTCAATCAATAAGTGCTTCCAGGTATGTATGAGAGGCATTCTAACACTGCGTTCTAACACAACCTAGGGAATCCATGATATTCATTCAAAAGTAACTGTTATAAACAGGGCTAGCTGTCTAACACTTGTCTAACAAGTGCAAGGAAATGAGTTTAATCTAGGTACACACGTGCTTGGGTACACACATAGAGTCCTATACAAAGATATTCGGATAATTGAATAATAGCATATGCACAGCAATGGGTGAGTGAGGAACTCCACACCTTCTAGTAGATATGTGGACTGATCATAAAAACAAAAATATGTATATTTTCTCTTGATGTGCATATTATAAAATTATATACATGCTCATATGTGTCTATAAGTTGAATACATTAAGCAGCTATATGACTCTGTATGTTACATAAGCACTGAATAAAGAAAGAAAAGGTCCAAGGTTACCTCAGAAAAATTGCTGAGATATGCCTCTGCTCTCAATATTTTTTCTGGTTAATTGGAGACAATCTTACAGACTTTTCTGCTTTAGGGAGCTTCAAACTACAATCTTCCAGGTCTCAATCTCCTAAGTAGCTAGAGTTACAGGCATGCCAGATTAGAGATGTAGCTCAAGTGGGGAGCATCAACCTTGAAAGAAAAAGTTAAGGAAGTGAATAAGGGCTTGAATTCAGGCGCTAGTACTAGGGTATGTGAGCACACATATGCATACACATACACACTCACAGATTAACAAGAATGAAACTCTGGTGAACCAGCTATATTTGTATACTTTAAATTACCTGTAGATTGTGGTTTAATAATCTAATAATACAGAAATGATAACTCAAGCTTCCTCCTCTTTATCACATTAGGTGTCTTAATTAACTTATCAGGGTTTTCCTTTTCTTTTTTCTCTTGTGTGTGTGTGTGTGTGTGTGTGTGTGTGTGTGTGTGTGTGTGTGTGTGTGTGTGTGTGTGTGTGTGTGTGTTATACACACACTCTGGTGTATGTATAACAATACTGAGACTTGAACTCAGTGAATTGGCATGATGCTATTGCTTCTTCTCTCAAAGCTGTTCCTCTACCCCTTGAGGCACAGAACCACTTCCATCTCTTTTGGGGAGAGAAGTGTCCCACGCATTTTCTAGGCCAAGTGAGGCTCAATCAGAGGTCTTTATATCTCAGCATCATGAGTATATTTTTTTCTTATGTGCTAAAATCATCGGGTAATAGTCATACTTAAATTTTTAAAAAAAAAAAAAAACCTCTGGGACAGCAGTCAGGGCTTGATTAATGCCCTAGGACCAACACAAAAAATAAATGCAGTTTCTTGTGATTATTTCAGTTTACTTATTGCTACCTCTAGGATTATCATCTATGTCAAGGGTATCTGGAATGTGACTCCCTCCATAGATAAGGGATCACTCTAATTCATTAAATCAATCAGTCAAAAGTAACTGTAAATCCTCCATATATTACCTGTGTAATATCAATTAAAATAGTTAGTAACCAATAAATTATAAAAAGGGTAGACAAAAAATCCATTAACATCCAAGATTTAATTCATGCTATGACATTTTAGACCTCACTCAGGAGTTCTTTTAAAAACATATTTCTATCACTATTAGTATTCTATCCACTGTGAAACTGAGGAACTGAAACCATACACTACCTAACTTAAAGACCTACACCAAGAAACAATTAGATTGCAGACATTGATACAAGGAAGCTGTACATTGCATATTCTCATCAGTCAATTAATACTAAAAACAATGGACACAGGCCAACCTGAGCTGAAGCTGATTATTTTGTCTCAAAAACAAAAAGTGAGGGCTGAGAATGTGTCTTAGTGGCAGAGTGCTTGCCTAGCAGCCAGGAAGCCCTGAGTTTGATTCCTCAGTAAGATATAAATAGCAAAAGCTAGAAGTGTTAGAGTGCTAGCCTTAAGCAAACAACGCTCAGAACAATGCCCAAAGCCTGAATTCAAGCCCTAGGATTGGATAAAAAATGGTTAAGACAGGAAGCAGAGAGAAGAGGAATGGAATTTTTTGTCTGAGCCTACATTTTCCTAGCCTTCATGCACTGTCAACTTGTGATTTATGTTTTCATTCTATTCAGTAGTCAACTAACTAGCTTCAACTGAGTCTCTGAATCTTGGGTTATTCAGAGTTAGTAATCTTAATTTTGGTGCTGGGGATTTTGCTAAATGGAAGAGCACTTGCTGGCAAGTGCCAGGCCCTGGGTTTTGTTCTCAGATTTGAAAAAAAAAAACTATTTAATCTTATTTAGTTTATGACTTACTTCACAGAAGAAATAAATGTATTCACTCATTCATGGATGCACATATTGATACATTTTCGGGCTCATTTGAGAAAATTTACTATGAAAAAGCATAACAGAAGTCACATACTGATGGTTCATGCTTGTAATCCAAGACACTCAGGAGGCTGAGATTTGAGGATCATGGTTTGCAGCCAGTTGGTGCAAAACCGTCTATAAGTCTCTTATCCCAACCAGTAAAAGACCAACCAGCAAAAAAACTATAGCAGTGTCTCAAGCAGTAGAATGTTAGCCAAGAGCTATAAAGCTACAGGGCAGCACCCAGTCACTGAGTTCATGTCCCAGCAGAACTGGCAGAAAAAAAATGAACTCAAATTCAAAACAGCTTCATTAGGTTCAAAATAGTTCATAATCATTGAGAATAATTTACTATTTGGGGCCAAACAAAACAATCATTTTTCTACTAATGACACAGAATAAAACACTCCTTAATTAGTTCTAAATCATGTAGGATTTCACTATGTGGAAATGTACCTTTTCTAATGATAGCAGAAAACTGTATGTATTATATCCCAGGACTGTAAAACATATAAAATTAGATTTGTGCTCCATGGACAAAGTTTCATGATTCATAAAAGAGTATCTTCACAGTACTTAAAGTTTTTATATACTCTACACTGATCCTTTTTCCATACTGTATTATTATTGAGCACAACATAATTGTTAGTAAGCCTTGCCTTTACATTGGAAAATTCCCAATGCTGAACTTTCTAAACTTTCCTTTCTTTTATAAAGCAAATAAAACTATGATGGTATGTGAATATCATCAGTAGAAAAGTAAGTGAATGCCACCTCTACAATGCTCTGGACCTGCTTGATCATCTCACCCAGCTGCAGTTCTGTGTTCTTTCAGGCATCCTTTCAGGCTGATTGATCTTCTCCTTAGTGCCCAGGTTAGGGTGCCCAGTAACTTCCCTCCAGTCTCCAAGGTTAGCTCGTGGTTGTTTCTTCATTGCAGAAAATAGATTTCTCTATTCTACAAAAAAATAAATATGATTGGGTCAAGCCTCTACTGTCATAAAGATTTTATTGTACATTAGTCCATATTTCCTCAGAGAATTCCTTAAATATTCAATTAATGGGAGGAAGGGGCTTGGAGGGAGGGAGGGAAAAGAAGGCACTATACAAAAGGAAATATATTCATTATCTGACTCATGTAATTTAATCCCTCTGTACATTCTCTTTATAATACCAATGTAGACATGGCCACATATTCACCTAACAAAACTAATATGTTACACATATTGAGAAGACAGTATACTCCCAAATAAAGTGTACTTAAATCATTTGCAAAGCCACTCCGGCCCCTTTGCCTCTGCCACTCCTAGTCCTTTTGTCCAAGATGGGGTGCCAAAGGCACTGCCTCCTGGGCTCCAAGACCGCTGCTGTGAGGGTCTGTGGGCCACAGGTCAGCATCTCCAACACCAAATTTGCAAAATGGGGCGGGTCAGCACAGCTTGTTATGGTCCACAATTCTGCTGCAGTGTGAAAAGGAGGAGGGCTGTACATGAGACCGCTGGTGCCAAGCACCCTGCTAAGGCTAGAGTCCTTGGAAAGCCATACGGCAGCAGGGGGCAGCCACCAGGCTGTGAACCTCCAAGCTGGCAGTGGAGACCAGACAGCAAGGCCTCAGGGACCTGGGCACCTTGGCTCATCGCACCACGCCTTGCCCAGTGCCTCGACCTTGCAGCTACTGCCTGAGGTCTGGTCTTTGGGCCCTGCCCAGCAGCTAGGAGTACCAGATGCTACTCAGCAGCCTGAGCCCCCCGCTGCCAGGTGAGCACCCAAGGACTGGATTCTCCACCAGGTCAAGCGCCTCAGGGAGACAGTCAGTGGCTGTACACATGCCGACCTCATCTGGATGGCCTGTGTGAATTTCTGGCTGCCTGCAGGATGAGCAACAGGCCTGGCAGAAAATCCCGGAATGCCAGCGGCTGCCCTAAGCCCCTTCACTCAAGGTGGAGCCCATGCACCTGCGCTTCAGGGACAATGGAGACGATGGCAGGCAAGGAGATGCAGCAGCTGCACCACTGCTACCTCCATGCAGCCCACAGAGCCCCCAGGGCTGCCCGTGACATCAACCCCCTGGGCTGTCTGCTCCTGAACTGAAGCTGCCCATACAAGCAGTGCTCACTTTCCTCTATGTATGCCCTGCCCCTGCCCAATCCCCAGGTGTCACTGCCTCCTCTGCCACCTTTGCCCTGGACACTCAGCTGCCATAAGGGCCCCTCATAGAGTTCATAGTGGTTGAGGGCGCTTTTGCAGGACAGCCCCCAGGAAAGAGTGATAGGAGACTTGAGTCTGTGGAAAAAGGTATTCCGCACATATTTTGATACAATATGAAATCAGATGAAAACAAAAATTATCAAATTTTAAAAAAGAAATTAACCAGGCATCAGTGGCTCACAGCTTTTATCCAAGCTCCTCAGAAGACTGAGAGCTGAGGATCAAGAGTGGAAGCCAGCTTGGGTAGGAAAGTCCCTGAGATTCTTATCTCCAATTATCTACAAACAGCAGCAGCAGCAGCAGCAGCAGCAGCAGCAGCAGCAGCAAAACCCCACAAGTAAATCTGTGGCTCAAAATGATAAAGTGTTAGCCCTGGGCATGAAGCTCCAGGACAATGCCCAGGCCCAGAATTCAAGCTTGATGATCCCCCTTCCCCAACAACAACTACAACAACAATAACAAAAATAAAAATTAAAAAAATATTCCAGTGACATCCTCTAGACCAACTATATGTTAAACATCTTGCATAGTATCCACATGCTCACTAGGAGTGTGCTGTAATATTCTAGGACAGGTCAACAAACATGTTTTGTAAAGAGTGGGCCATATGGTCTTCAATAATAACTACTCAACTTTGCCTTGCATCATGAGAACATACAAAAGTTGGATGAGGCTATGTTCAAATACAACTTTATTTATAAAACTGGGAGGGTCTCACGTTTGATTACAATATTCGGATTCTTGATTTTAGGTTACAAACACCAGTCCATAGCCAAGATCCAGAATATTCCAGTAGTTTGTTTCATTTATTTATATTAATTACAGAAGATGTAATAATGTAATTTTAAAAAAGAAAGCACTCAATTGCAATACAATATGTTATATTTGATCACCTGAACTGAAAAACTCATCTACTTACAATAGTCAATTGCTAGATTTTTCAGATTTACTAAAAGTAATTTGTAAAGATCTTAAGGTAAACAAAAAAATCTAGGAAACGTTACTCTGACATATTATGAAATATATCCCTAACTCGGTTCTACTTTTCAATAACTTAGAGCAAATTGGGGAATCCATCCAAGAGAGCGAAATTCTGAAGAAAGACTTGTCTTCTACACACTGCACTGCAGCTCCTGGATAAGAAACCAGGGATCACCAAATATCCACACTGCTTTTCACACTGTAATTCCCTCTCAACAGACTACCAGCACATAGAAGAATTTTCACCAGAACCTGAGTGCCTCACTTCTTCTGTGTATTTATATGCACTATTCTAAGGCTTGAAGTCAAAACCTTGGTTCTCTCCCAGAGCTTTCCACTGTAGGCTACCCCTATACCTCTTCCAGCTTTCTTTGGCAGTGAATTGGAGATGAGAGTCTCACAGACTTTCCTGCCCAGGCTGACTTTGAACTGAGATCCTCAGATCTCAGCTTTCAATTAAAGGTATAATTAAAGGCATGAGCTACCAGTGCCCAATAAACTGCCCTACTTTTCTTGATTGTTTTTATTTTGTTTGAGATCAGGACTTGAATTTAATATTTGACACGTTTTCTCACTAGGTATCACTCTGCCACTTGAGCCATATATCCAGCAATCATTATTTTGAATAGCTGGAATTCATCAAATTTTCTTAATATGGTCTGTACAATTACTGTTGTTCTAAAACTCATCCTAATCAAAAAAGTCTTATTTATGGACCCTAGAGATCATCTGAACAAATTCTCATAATATTGCTTGTAATTGCTTATCACTTTAGGAACATGATTTTTTAAATTATTGTTTTACATAGCAGAGTTGTCATTAAACAAAGCAGTTTATGAATACAATATGCCTTGATCAATGCCACCACTTTCAACATTCTCATTAATCCCTCCCCTTCACAAACCTTCCCTCACTCTATTCAATTAATGGTAGGATATTTACTGGAATCCTCTCTACATTTTCCCCTTTTCCTCCTCTCATTCTCCAACCTTTCCTCTCTTCACCCTACTTTTGACTACCTATGACCCTATGATCCAGCAACTCTACTCCTGGGGATTTACCCAAAAGATTACAAACCAGGATATAATAAAGCTTTCAGCACAACCATGCTTAGTGAATCAGCCCAAATGCCCCTCAAGAGAGAAATTAATCAAGAAAATGATGAATACTGACCATTTGTAACTCTCATATCTCATTTTTTCTGCTGGTATCCCATTGACATTGTATAGTCTCTGTACTGCAGTGAGCAACACATAGAAACTGAGGTAAAAGATTTTCAGTGTTATCTGTTAGCCATGGATTCCTTGATGTGAGTTCTCTGCTCACTCTCGTTGTCTGTTCATGCCTTTGAGTGCTAATAAAAATCACATGCATTTTTCTTCCTTTTCAATTCTTTGAAAGCCTAAAAAACTTTGTCTCTTTTGAGTAACTAATTTTAAAGAGAATATCACCATCTGCCACCTCTCCGTGGCCTTGAAATTAAATGTTCAAATGGGACAATGGCTTTTTGGTGGGAGAGGGGAATTTTGTATTCAGAGGGTTTTGTACTCAGAAGATCTGTGCTTGCTAGACAGGACTTAGGTAGTACAACAGCTAGCAGTCAACTCCTTTTGACATACTTCTAGACATTTTGTTTATTTGAGGTCTTGAGCTTTTTGCCCAGGGCTGATCCTAGATTGATTGAGACCTGGTTACCTATGCCTGCCACATAAGTAGCTAGGATTACACATGTGAACCATTATGGCCAGCTCATTTTTTTTGAGATGGGTGTCTTAGCAGTTTTTTCTCTGGCCTGGCCTCAGACCATGATCCTGTTTTATTTCTGCTTCCCAATCAGGTGGTATTACAGATGTGGGATACTATACTTAATGCACTTGACACCTTGGTAACTAAAATTTCTTCTAAAATTCCAAGCAGGATGTAAGATTTTTCATACTCATTATATTAACCATGAAGAATACTAAATAAGACATAATAAAGGGGTTATAATTTAGATTATTTTAGTCACAGTGATAAAAATATCTGAACACTTTTAAAATTTTTTTGGAAAGTAGTATCTTGTAGGACCAAATAATGCATCTAACTGTGTTCTCAAGCATCTTTTATTTAATAGGATTCCATCTACTTGGTGCCATTGGTGGTTCATCACTCCCAGGTATTCTACAACCTCTATTCTCTCATAGAATTTGCTTTCAATATCATCTGTGAAGGTGTTCAGCTAAAGCAACAACTGGCTATCAAAGCCCACTGATTGCTATCCATTCATTGTAGTGCATCTCCATTCAAAAACTCCTAAAACGCATGCCCAAGGAGCACAAACACCTACATCCTGAATGGAAAACTGTCCCATTGAGTGGATTTCCCCCTAGCAGATGCAATGCTCACAACATTAATCACTGTGAGCAGCATTTTTCTACCTTTTCCATGTCCCATAAGGATGCTGCTTGGAGTGGAGATTCTGGCCATTACACATTTGTGAAAAGGAGGACATATGTCAAACAGACTGAAAAGTTTGAGGGTGTACAAAAATAGATGGATGCTACAAGTCATTGGAACAAATATCAGGACCCCTCTCTGGCCAGGAGTTCCTCTGAGAGTCAGTTGGGAGAGCTTTGCAAGTTTCTAAACTACCCTGAGAGCTCATGGAAACAATATCCTGGGAAACAGAAATGATGTACTCCAGACAGACTCTTTATGCCCTTAAGGAGTGTCACAAATATACAGAGCTTCTCTGTTCCTTGGAGCACTGTCAAGACCCTAGGGAAGCTTGGATAACTCCAACTTCTATACTAATGTGAAAACTGCACAAGGCCAACCTTCTTTTGTTGTGCTTAGTAATTGTACTCTTTTATCCAGGAAAGTTCTGGCATTTCCTATGCAGACATCTGAGGGGAGCATAAACAAGTGTTAGGTGTTTTGTTACTAAAGCTTGCATAGATTTTTTTGGGGGTTCCGGTCATGGGGCCTGAACTCTGGGCCTGGGCGCTGTCCCTCAGCTGTTCAGCTCAAGGCTAGCACTCTACTACTTGAGCCACAGTGCCACTCCTGGCTTTTATTTTTTGCTTATGTGGTGCTGAGGAATCGAACTCAGGGCCTCATGCATGCAAGGCAAGCGTTCTACCACTGAGCCACCTTCCCAGCCCAAAATAAGTTTTTTTTAATGTGTTGATTCTGGGGTTTGAACTCAGGGCCTCAGCATTTAGTTTCTTTTTCCCCAAGGCTACTACTAAAATTGGAGCACAAATCTCTTGAAATTTCCTGCCAAACAAACTCCATAACTAAGATCTCAAAGACAGGTAGAAATGCAAGCCTGTGTCACTTAAGTATTATATCATGTACTCAAGTTAGAATGTGACAGGGAATAACAAAAATATCTATTGATACTATTATCTTTGATGATGAAGCCATTCTCCTTCTCCTTTTCCTCAAAGCCTGAGAGGTCATTTAAAGTAATAACATGGCTCCTTTATCTTCAGCATTTCTAAGGGTAAGTACACTGCCCACAAACAACTAGTTTCATATTCAATTATATACACACAAAATGAAATATCATGGAAAAGTAACACATATCTATTTGCAAAAAGCTAAAATGACTTCTTCCTTGTTCTCTTACTCAAAAGATCATTTTCCATGAAATAGATTGTCCTTGAAAAAATCGTGTTAAGTATGTCAGGGTTAGAGAGACAAAGACATATGTCTTCTCTCTGTGGAAGTTAGATCTAAATTATAAACATTCATGAAAAAACATATTCAGGGTCCTAGGCATACATACAAGCTGAATAAATTCTGGTATACTCATGGAAGATTGAAAGAGTGTAACTCCTTTAAACAACTCAGAGTTTAACAAACTGAATACCAGGAGGCTGAAACATGTGTTCCATATGTGGAGAGTGGGAGGAGGTCAAGGGGTAGAGGATGGTGATTGGAGGGAGAGAAGGTGGGTAACCAAACACAGTCCTAATAGTCAATGTATATGCGTGAATATAAAACCAGGTAACTTGAGAACATAGAGATGGGGTTGGGAGATAAGTGGGAGAAGGATGAATGCAATGACATTGATCAAGATGCATTGTATTCAAAAAGTGACATGCTGTCAGTAAAAGTCCTTTGTAAAAGCAATTAAATAAGAAAGTCATATAAAAAGTAAGTCACACCCCATGTCTACTGGCTCAATTTGCCTCCTCCAAGTGATCTGTGAAAAAAGCTCAGCTGCTTTCAGATAATTACCTCAAGTTTCTTCAGGAGGAATTTCATTTGCACTGCGGAACTCAGAGAGTGCTCAGGCCACATCTCTGTGATTTCACCTTCCAAGTCATTCATCCAGGTCATCATTTCTGTGACTCTCCACATGATGGAAATTTCTCCATCGGAAGCCGCAACAACAGAATGATTTCCCCTTAATTTCTGCAGTTGACAAGTCAGGATATCACAAAAGAATTCTCATTTGATAAAAGGTCTTGCTACCATAATTATGCAGGTTACCCACAAACCCAACACAACATTTAACCTTAAAATACATGACCCGCCCTTCCCACACCCAGTAATGATATAAAACTTTTACATAATGTAGCACAGTACCAGATACTATGAGAAAAATGTAAATCTTATTTTGCCCTTAAGAAAGATCTCATTAGAGGTCAGTGAAGTAACTAAGACCTAGATTAAGTGGTGCCACAGAAAAATAGTGTCAATAAAAATTGTTGAATTGGAAAAAAATATTTTAGAATATTTGTGGGCTAACAATCAAATGCTGATTCAAATACCAAGATCTCCCTGTATCAGTTGAAGCACTGGTGGGCTTTGGAGAAAGCATCCCTAACATCAAACCCAGACCTTCCAACTACACAGGCTACAGCAGAAAGGGAGTCAGGGCAGAATCCTAGCCATAGCCTTCCTTTTCTTAGATTCTCTATAGCACATGCTCAGGCTAATTTGGCACCATGAATATGTGTTCTTGCACACTGTGTACACACATAAACACAAATCCTCGCACATAATTAGGATCTCATGAGAATTTAGATGGGAGCCCACTTATCTCAAATATGGACATGAGATAATGACCTATGAACTTGGTTAGACACTGACCAGGAAGATGGAGATCTGGAGGTGAAGCTGAAGAATCCCTTGAACAAGACCTCTTTGTAGCAGGTGAAGTGCTATTTGAGGAGGGTGGCACAATCCCCAGATTCAAACCCATAACCAAGTCTATAGAGGCCAGGAAGGGACATGGGACAAACACCAAGCCCTAGCCGTCCTTCTCTTAGTCCCACTGTAACACATTATCAGGTAAATCTGGCAACAGGTAAATGAGAACCTGTGTGCGTGTGTGTGCGTGCGTGCGTACGCACACACACACACACACACACACACACACACACACACACACACACACACAAACTTCACGCATGATTCTGTACACTCTGGAGGATAGAGCACCCCTTACCTCAAAACAGGGGCTTCCTGAGGGTAGCACATCACTACAGTCAGTGTATGAAAAGTTTGGTGAAGGCAGTAGACTCAATGGCTCCAACCCCATCGCCACACTCAGTTGACACACTGGACGCAAGCAATCCCCAGTTATGCCTGAGAAGAAAGCCCAGGTTGTCAAACAGCCCCCACCTTCCTTCTCAAGTGGACTCTTAAGCATACATTCATTCCTATCTGAAGCTACATGTGTACAACTGCATAACCCTTCATCGTGCCTCAGCAACCACACCAGGGGAAGGGCCATCTTACCTCAAAATGGGGCCTCAAGGCACTTGGGCACATGTGTTCCAGCAAGATGGAGATCTGAAGAGGTCTTTGGACACTAGGTCCCTCCAGCAGTTGAGAGACCACTTGGGGGTGGGTGGCAGTGTTAATGGCTCCAGTACTACAACCACCAGTGAATGTGTGAGCCCTGCACTACAGGTTTTAGTAAGGTGGACTCTAATCCCCAGCCTTCCTTCTCTGGTGACTGCCACAGCCTATGTCCAGACCAACCTTGTACCACATGCATGTGCATGTGCGTGTGTATATTTAAGTGTGCATTTCATGGACATCCTTTCACCCACGCATGTTGAGAGAACAGAGGCTTGGAGAACAGGGTTGAGGGACTGAGGGCAGTGGGAGGAGAGTGGGCAAGGTGGCAGGGGAGCTGAGGAGGCTGTGGAAGGTGGGGGTGGGGAAATAGGAAGGACCGGGTAGTAGGGACAGGTCCACTAAACCCACTTAACTCAAAATAGGGTCTTCCCAGGATGGATCCCACAGGGAACCGGAGCTGAGGGATGAGGGAAGATACTCACCTAAATCTTTGTTTTCCAAGAATGATAAGTGCAGTACTGACATTAGACAAAAAAGCCTAAGCCAGGAGGTAAAGTGGGGAAGACTTACTCTAGGCCTTCCTTCTCTGGCAGCTCTCACAGACCTTGTTCAAGAAATTTGGCACCACTTCCAAGCATGCTATGGGAATGCCTTGTGCATGAGCAGATGTCCACACATGCCCGCATGCATGCATCTGTTCCCATGGGAAGATGAGTAGAACTGGGAGAAGGGAGGGAAAGAGGAGCCTGGATGAGGGATGGAGATGAAAGTTGGGATAAGGTGTGGTGCCAAAGTGGGAGGTAAGGTTGGGGTCAGAAGTGAGGGTGAGGGTTGGGCTGGAAGGGGACTGAGGAGTGGAGCCAGAAGTAGTAGTAAGTTTGAGGCCCGATGTGGGGTGAGAGGTGGATCTAAGAGTGAGGGTGAGGGATGAAGCCAGAAATGAATGTGAGGAATGGAAGCAGAAGTGTGGATGAGGTGTGGGACCTAAGTTGGATGTGTGAGTGGGACCAGAATTGGTGTTGAGGTTGGGGCTAGAAGTAGGATGAAGGGTACATCAGAGCATGGTTGTGAGGGGTGAGGTTGGAAGTGTGGGTAGGTTGATAACAGAAGTAGGATGAAGGGTGGATCCGATATGGTGATGGATGAGGTCAGAAATGGGGGGTGAATAGTGGAGTCGTAAGTGGGGTGTGGGTGGATACAATACTGGGAATGAGGGGTGAAGCTGTAAGTGAGGGTTGGGGTTACAGTGGGGGTGAGGAAGTGAGGTGAGTGGTGGATCCAAGAGTGGGGTGAGGGTTGGAGCTGAAAGTAGGGGTAAGGATCTGGCCCAGAAAAGGCGGTGAGGATTTGGTCAGGTAGGGAGACAGGCCCACTTACCCGGAATCAGAGTCATCATGGGATGTGTCCAGCACCTGGGGCCACACAAGAGGAAGGTGGAGATCTGCCTCACTTGAAGCCCTAGAGTCCCTCTAGTACCACATCTCAGAAGCAGGAGGTAGCAGCAGCTTCCCCACCTCCAGCCCTACAACTGTCAGCAGATGCCAGGAGACCTAGGAACCTCAAACCTCTGTCTATGGTGACTGTATTGCCAATGTGCAGGTCAGTTGGGCATCACGTACATGCATTCAGATGTACATGCACACACATTCCCCTCACCTACGCATGTTGGGGTGGCCTTGGGTCCAGAGGGACAGGGTGGGGCAGGATACAAGGTAGGCGGAGGGGGAAGGAACACGGTGGGTGTGGGCCAGGCTGTGAGGAGGGGAAATCAACTGGAGGATAGTGGAGCCTAGCAAAAGGATATGGTTCCAAGAAGAGGTTTGGGCCCACTCAACTAGAAAGAGAGTTGTGTTGGGATGGCTTCCATAGTGTAAAGAAGGAGCAGTGGAGGACTTGGAGGGGACTTGATGGATGGTGGAGCTTACCTAGAATCTGGGTTGTCCAGGAAAATTTCCCGGGAGAACCATTCTGGTGAGTGTATTGCCTATGTTCTGGCCAAGCATTCATCTCATATAAGCATGAGCACACATTCCCACATCCATGAATGTTAAGGTGACCTGGGAGGAGGACAGAAGGAGCAAACAGAGTGGTCCTGGGGTGAGGGAAGGAATGAGGATAGGAGTAGACAAAGCAATGTTGGATAGGTGTCTTTCCAATGTAGATGAGAGGGGTCAGAAAGAGGGGTTGGGCTCACTTCACTAGAAACAAGGGTGTATGAGGATGGCTGCAGCAGGGGGACAGTGGCAGAGTGATGGGTGGGGAAGAAGAGGATGACAGGTTGTCTCCATGGTGTTGCCTTTCTATGGTGCAGCACTGGTTGGGAATGGACATGATTAAAACTTTCATCACTTTTTAAAAAAAATAATCAATAGATTTTTAAGTTTCCAGTTTTAAATTTCCAATTTTCCATGCAGTTAGGAAGTTGAGATGATGCAAAGAAGTCTCAAAACTGTATGTCATTTAGTTTTGGTGTGTCTATGGGGGTGCCAGTCTGATGTTATTCTTCTCTAGGCTAGGACTCTAGCATTTGTTATAGTTTTACTTTCAGATCTTTTGATTATGCATAAGAGAAAAGAAATATCTCTCTTTCCTGCCTGGTCTAGTTTCAAACTACAATTCTCAGCTCTCAGGCTCTTGAATAGTCAGTATTATAGGCATTAAGCACTGCCGCCAGCTGTGTTACCTCCATTTAAATCATATGGTATGCTGAGTGTTATCCACTCATTAATTTGTGCAACAGTGCTGCCAAAAATAAATAGTAAAAAAACAAGATATTACTGAGATTTTCCTAAACCAAAAAAAAAAATAATGACCCATAATATGCTCAATTTAAGTGATGAATTAAAAATTATGCAGCTGTTGAAAAGCAACATATATTTGGTCATTATGAGAAAAATGATTCAAATAGCCAGAGTAGTCAAGATACAGAGAATAAGCAAGGTGCATGGGGGGGGGGCGTTGGTTGTGGGGTTTGAATTCGGCCTGGGTGCTCTCCCCTAACACTTCTGCTTAAGGCTGGTGCTCTACCACTTGCGTCACAGAGTCACTTCTGATTTTTTAGTGGTTAATTGGAGATAAGAGTTTCACAATCTTTCCTGCTCAGGCTGGCTTTGTACCTCTATCCTCATATCTAAGCCTCCTGAGTAGCTAGAATTACAAGCATTATTTCCCAGTGCTGCCCTGTTGTGGGTTTTTTTTTAATTTATTTTTTATTGTGAAAATACTGTACAGAGGGGTTATAATTACATGGGCAAGATAATGAGTACATTTCTTATCAAGCATTGCAGGCTCCTCCTTTGTTTCCCCTTCCCATCCTTTCCCATCCTTCCTCCTGGCCCCCCCATCCTCCCTGCTCCCCCCCCCCCCGCAACCAAAGTTGTAAAGTTCGTTTTCGACATAACAACTTGTATATCTCATTGTTGCAATGGGTCCACCTGTATCCCTATTTAAACGATTTATTTTCCCCTTCCCCTCCACAAATTATACCGACATCAAATACAGTGAAAGCAGGGGTTATACTGTGGGAGAAGGACATACAAAGCAACAAAGAAATAATCTTATAAATGTGTTAAAAAACAATCGCATGAAAGAAAAAAATAACATGTGAATACATACCTTAGGGTTCATTTCCCTAACATCACCTTATCTGAACTTTTCTGCTTGACTCAGACATATGCTAGATATTGCAAATACGGGAAACCATGGGATCTGTTCCTTTGGGCCTGGCTTACTTCACTTAATATATTTTTTTCCAAGTCTTTCCATTTCCTAACAAATGGAGCAATGTCATTCTTTCTGATGGAAGCATAGAATTCCACTGGGTATATATACCACATTTTCTTGGGAGGAGGATCACAAAATCCTGTTGTGTTTTTTTGAGCAGTGTAAATATGTACAATTTTTAAGTTTTTAATGTAGCCCACTTCATTTAGCATCAAGGTACAGATGCTCTGATTTACTGTCTACATGGTAATCACTGAATTTTTAAATTCTGACTTCCTGAACATTTTCAGGATTTCTCTTTTGAATCATACATTTAGGTATCAGATGAGTCCTATGGTCATTTTTTCATTTAAGAAAAATCATTTCTGATTTTATTTAAAGTCTAAGACTGGAACTTGAACTTGGTAATTGATTCTGTTGCTCATTAACTAGTCCCTTACCACGTGAGCTATCCATTTAACCTCTAATTTCAGGTTTTTCAAAAAACCAGAAAAGATAATAGGAGCATTGTAACTTCAAGAGCAGCCTGAGCTACATGGCAAGTCCCTGCCAAACACACACACACACACACACACACACACACACACACACACACACACACACACACACACACACACACACACACACACACACACACACAAAGAGCTGGTGAGTTTGGAGGAGGGGAAAGTGTTATTAATAGCAGTGATACCAGCATAAAAAATTTAGTGTGCGTGCGTGTGTGGTGTGTGTGTGTGTGTGTGTGTGTGTGTGTGTGTGTGTGTGTGTGTGTGTGTGTGTGTGTGTGTGTGTGTGTGTGTGCTGATCCTAGGACTTGAAATCAGTGCCTGGGCACTATTCCTGCAGTTTATACTCAAGTCTAGCCCTCTACCACTTGAAGCAAACCTCCCCCTCACCTTTTTGGAGGTCATAGGAGATGAATCTCATTTACTTTCTTCTCCAGGCTGACTTAGCACCTAGATCCTGAGGTCTCAGCCTCTTTTCTAAGTAGGATTAGAGAAGTGAGCCTGTAGTGGGTGTTGTATTACTATTAAGTAATATGGTAAACATCATGCCAGTTTATACTCTTTCAAGCAGAGGTTGAGTGTTTCACACAGACCTAAGACACAACCCACTCCATATCTGATGATATCCAGATCTCATAATATGATGAGATAAGTTTTGTTATGCTAACTTTACCTATGAAGAATTTGAGGTCCAGAGAGTTTAGTTAAATTTGAGTCCCCAGTTTGTATATAGTGGAGCCTGTATTAAAGCTCAATTAGGTTTGTTTATTTCAGAAAACATTGAGCCAGCATGTATTCTAGTCAGCATGTGTTCTAGCAAGAGCTGATCTTTGTAAGTACTATTTTCTGCCTGATAGATGAACTTTCTCCTGTATGTATGACTTATTCCTCACTCTTTAACTTTGCACCACTCTCATAAGCTAGGTACAGTACAAGTGATGAGAAGAGCCATTTTGAACAGGAAACTGATAATGGGGTTTGAGCTTGGTATCACATACATATGATTTTCTTTCATTTGACTCAAGCCTCCAGTATTATATTTGTCTGATTTTCTTTTGTATTGTTATTATAAATGTGATTTATACAGAGATTGTAATCATATAATTCAGGTAATGGATATATTTCTTTTTTAATTTTTATTTATTTTTTATTGTGAAAATACTGTACAGAGGGGTGAAAATTACATGGGCAAGATAATGAGTACATTTCTTATCAAGCATTATAGTCTTCTCCTTTGTTTCCCCTTCCCATCACTTTCCAGCCTCCCCCTACTCGCCCCTCCCAATCCTCTCCCCCCCCACCAAAGTTGTAAAGTTCGTTTTGGACATGACAACTTGTATTTGCACTGTTGCAACGGGTCCACGTGTATCCTTATTTAAACGACTTGTTTTTCCCTTTCCCCTTCACAAATTATACCGATATCAAATACAGTGAAAGCAGGGTTTATATTGTAGGGGAGAGACATACAAAGCAACAAGGAAATAATTGTAAAATTGCATTAGAAACAAATGCATGAAATAAAAAAAACATTTAAAATACATATTTTAGGGTTCATTTTCCTAACATCACCTTATCTGACCTGTTCAGCTTGACTCATATATATACTAGATATTGCAAATAAGGGAAATCATGGGACCTATGTTTCTTTGGGCTTGGCTTACTTCACTTAATTTAATTTTTTCTGAGTCTTTCCATTTCCTAACAAATGGGGCAATGTCATTCTTTCTGATGGAGGCATAGAATTCCATTGTGTATATATAACACATTTTCTTGATCCATTCATCTACTGAGGGGCATCTGTGTTGGTTCCAGATCTTAGATATGGTAAATAATGCTGCAATAAACATGGTTGTGTTGGTAGCTTTAGTGTGGTCTTGTTTGTAAATATTTGGGTAAATGCCCAAAAGTGGGACTGCTGGGTCATAGGGGAGCACCATGTGGAGTATTTTGAGGATATTCGATACTACTTTCCAAAGTGGTTGAACAAGTTTATACTCCCACCAACAATGCAGTAAGGTTCCCTTGTGTCAATATCCCCTCCAGCATCTGTTGTTATTAGAGTTATTGATTTTTGCAATTCTAACTGGGGTGAGTTGGAATATCAATGTTGTTTTGATTTGCATTTCTTTTATGGCTAGGGAGGTTGAGCATTTCTTCATGTGTCTATTGGCCATCCTTTTTACTTCTTCAGAGAAGTTTCTCTTTAAGTCATTAACCCACTTATTTATTGGGCAGTTGTTTCTTTGAGGATTTGTTGTTGGGTGGTTTAATTTTTTGAGTTCCAAGTATGTTTTAGATATGAGACCCTTGTCCGTTGTATGGCTAGTGAAGTTCTTCTCCCAATCTGTGGGCTTTCTATTGATCTTGCTAGCTATGTCCTTTGCCATGCAGAAGCTCTGAAACTTCATGCAATCCCATTTGTCCAACCTTTATTTGATTTGTTGTGCTTCCGGGTCTCTATTAAGAACATTTTGGCCTGTGCCAAGGAGACCTAGGGTTTCTCCTATTCCATCCTGTAATGTTTTCAGAGTGTCTGCTTTGAATCCGAGGTTTTTGATCCATTTGGAGTTGAATCTGGTGCAGGGTGATATATAAGGATCTAGCTTTAGTTTTCTACAAGTAGTTAACCAATTTTTCCAGCACCATTTAATGAAGAGGCTGTCTTTCTTCAATTCTATTTTTTTTAGCTCCCTTATCAAAGATTAGATAGCTATAGGTCTGTAGGTTCATTTCTGGGTTTTCAATTCTATTCCATTGGTCCTGAGGTCTGTTCTTGTGCCATTACCAAACTATTTATTCCTTTGGCTTTATAGTAGAGTTTGAATTTTGGTATTGATATTCCTCCAGCAGTGTTCTTTCCGTTGAGGATTGTTTTTGCTATTCGGGGTCTTATTGTTCCGTATGAATTTTTGGATTGCCTCTTCTATTTCCTTGAGGAATGAGGTAGGAATTTTGGTAGGTATCTCCTTAAATTTGTAGATAGCCTTGGGAAGTATTGCCATTTTCACGATGTTAATCTTTCCAATCCTGGAGCATGGGAGTTTTTCCCATTTTCTAAGTTCTGTTTTGATTTCATTTTTCAAGTTTTTAAACTTTTCATCATAGAGGTCGTTCACTTCTTTGGTTAAGTTAATTCCTATGTATTTTATTTTTTCTGGGGCTATTACAAATGGAGTTGCTTTCCTAACTTCAGCCCCACTTTTCTCATTGTTGGCATACAGAAAAGCCATTGATTTTTGAGGGTTAATTTTATATCCTGCTACTTTGCCAAAGTTTTGAATCAGCTTGAGTAATTTGGGAGTGGAGTCTATGGGATTCTTTAAATACATGATCATGTCATCTGCAAAGTAGGAGAGTTTTTTTTTTTTTCACTATTTGGATCATCTTTATGTCTGCATCTTGCCTTATTGCTGTAGCTAGGCATTCTAATACTAGATTGAAGAGAAGTGGAGAGAGTGGGCATCCTTGTCTTGTTCCTGAGTTAAGAGGAAATGGCTTAAGTTTTTCACCATTAAGTATAATGCTGGCTGTAGGTTTGTCATATACAGCATTTATTGTATTGAGCCATGTTCCATGGTTTCCTAATTTTTCCAAATCCTTCATCATACAGGGGTGTTGGATCTTGTCGAACGCTTTTTCTGCATCTATTAAAATAACCATGTAGTTCTTATTCTTGCTCCTGTTGATGTGATGAATAATATTAAATGATTTGTGTATATTGAACCAGGTTTGCATCCCTGAAATGAATCCTGTTTGATCATGGTGTATGATTTTTGGATGAATTGTTGACGTCAATTGGCCAGAATTTTGTTGAGAAGTTTTGCATCAATGTTCATCAAAGAAATGGGTCTATAGTTATCTTTCTTTGATGAGTCCCTGCCTGGTTTTGGGATGAGGGTCATGATGGCTTCATAGAATGTGTTCGGTAGTGAACTTTCTCTTTCGATTACATTGAAGAGTTGGAGGAGTATTGGTGTGAGCTCAGCTTTGAAGGCCTTGTAGAATTCTGCTGTAAAACCCTCTATTTCTCTGCTTTTCTTAGCTGGGAGATCTCTTATTGCTGTTTCTATTTCAATGCTTGATATGGACCTGTTAAGATGGTTTAACTCCTCTTATTTTAGTATTGGCGTGTCAATATTTGCTAGGAAAAAGTCTATTTCTGCCAAGTTCTCAAAATTATTAGCATAAAGTTTTGAGAAGTATTCCCTTAAAATGTTCTGAATCTTTGTTTTTTCCGTGGTGATATTTCCATTCTCTTCTTTGAGTTTATTTATTTGGGTGTGTTCTCTTCTTTTTCTGATAAGATTTGCTAAGGGTCTGTCAACTTTGTTAATATTTTTGAAGAACCAACTCTTTGTTTTGTTGATTCTTTGTATAGTTTTTTTTTGGATTCTAATTCATTTAATTCTGATTTAATTTTAATTATTTCTTTCCGTCTACTGGATTTGGGTTTATTTTGCTGCTCTCTTTCAAGAGGGTTCAGATGCCTCATTAAATTGTTGGTTTCAGATCTCTCCAATTTGTTGATGTAGGAACTCAGAGCTATAAACTTACCTCTGAGTTCTGCCTTTGCTGTGTCTCAGAGGAGCTGGTAATTTGTGTGCTCGTTTTTGTTCTATATCATGAACATTTGAATTTCCTTTCTAATCTCTTCCCTGACCCCCTGGTGATTCAGCAGTGTGTTGTTCAGCCTCCATGTGTTACCAGAATTTCTTTGGTGGCTTTTGGTGTTGAGTTCTAATTTTATTCCCTTGTGGTCTGAGAGAATGCAATGTATAACTTCAATGTTTCCGAATTTGGACAAGTTTGCTTTGTGGCCTAAAATGTGGTCTATTTTAGAAAATCTTCCATGTGTTCCTGAGAAAAACGTGTATTCTGATGCTGCTGGGTTAAATATTTGGTACATGTCTGTTAAATCTAGTTGATTTGTGCAGTTGTTTAGATCTGCAGTTTCTTTGTTGAGTTTTTGCGGAGTTGATCTATCTAGTGGGGAGAGTGGTGTGTTCAAATCCCAAACTATTAATGTCTTTGGATCTATGTGGGAGTTGAGGGAAAATAGTGTTTCTTGGATAAATTTGGGTGCTCCTTTGTTTGGCGAATAGATATTTAGAATTGTAATATCCTCCTGAAGGAGAGATCCCTTAATTAGTAAGTAGTGACCTACTTTATCTCTTCTCACAAATTTTAATTTGAAGTCTATTATATCTGATATTAGGATGGCAACTGCCGCATATATTTAGGGCCATTTGCTTGGTAGATTGTGTTCCAGCCTTTAACATTGAAAATGTGTTTGTTTTTACGGGCAAGATGTGACTCCTGAAGGCAGCAGATAGAAGGATCTTGCTTTTTAATCCCACTAGACAGTCTATGTCGCTCAATTGGAGAATTAAGTCCGTTAAGTTTGAGAGATAGGACTGAGATGTATTTGCCATGTTATCCACCTTTTTGGGGGCTGTGACAACTGTGTCTTTCCTATGGTTCTTGGATTCTCAGTTTGGGTGCAGTTTCTTGGCATTTATTGTGGTTTTGTTGGTTTTCTATGTGTAGGACATCTTTAAGAATCTTTTGTAGTGCTGGTTTGGTGGAGATGTATTTTTTCAATTTTTCTTTGCTATGGAAGGCTTTTATTTGGCCTTCAGTTATGAAGGAGAGTTTATCTGGGTACTGTATTCTTGGTTGATAGTTGTTTTTCTTTAGGGCATGGCATACATCACTCCAAGGTCTTCTTGCTTTGTCGCTGCTGAGAAATCTGAGGTGATTCTAATTGGTTTTCCTTTATAGGTGATTAATCCTTTATCCTTGACTGCTTTAAGGATCTTTCCTTGGTCTGAATTGATCCTGTGTGGATTATAATGTGAGGGTAGGATGTCCTAAACTGGTCAGGTCTATTTGGTGTTCTAAAAGCTTCTTGTATCTGAACAGGTCTATCTTTTTGCATTTTTGGGAAGTTATCTGCTAGGATCCTGTTAAACAAATTTCCTAGACCATTAACTTCTGTTTCTCAGTGCTCCACTACACCCATTATCCTTAGATTAGGCCTTCTGATCGTGTCTTCCAAGTGTTGGATAGATCTATCATATTTCCTGGACTTGACTTGGATGGTTGTATGTTCTTTCTCTATAATATCTAGGCTGTCTTCAATCCCTGAGATTTGATCTTCTGCATGTCTAACCTGCTGTCGAGACATTCTTCTTTGTTTTTTATTTCTTTTCCTTCTAGTTGGTCAGCTTTAGTGGTTTCAAATTCTTTGTTGAAGCTTTGTTTTAGATCTTGTATGAACTTCTTTACTTCCTTAATTTGGTGTTCAGTGTTTATTCTCAAATCACTTAGTTGATTGGGTATGGTTTCCTTGGACTCCCATTCCTTCTGTTTGGTTCCATTCAGCATTCCCTTTGTGGTCTCCCTGACTTCCTTCAGCTTTTTATTAATGGATTCCATGAATGCATTTAGTGATCTTTGAGTATTCTCATCTTGCTCTCTCAATTCCTGTATTACTCTTTGCTTACCTTCCTCATTTTCACACCATTCCTGTAGTTCTCTTTGAGTGTTCACAGCCTGCTCACACCATTCCTGCCTTTCTTTTTGAGTATTCTCAAACTGCTCACACAAATCCTGTATCAGTTTTTGAGTAGGTTCCTCATGCTCATGATATTCCTGTATAAACCTTTGGATTGCCTCCTCTCTCTCACTATCATGCTCATACAGAGTCCTTTTTTTGTTTTCAATCTTTTCATTTATCATGTTTGCCAGCAGTGTTTGTAGAGCTATTTGGGAACCCTACTCTGGATTATTCATTATCTATTCTGTCCCTGATTATCATGAGTGGGAGTTCAATACCCGGAGTTGCCATGTTTCTTGTGTTTCTCTGGCTTACTCTGCCCATTTGGGATGAAAATAACACCAGTTTTGTGCTAGAACACTATCTTAAGGCAAGCATCAACCAAAGACTCTATTTGCACAGTCTATAGTCTGCAGATACAATGTAATTCAACAGATAAATCTATTCAACATCAAACAACTATATATTAATGGGCTACGAACCGCAAAGAAGAATTTGGTGAACCAGAAATTATTAGGTTTAGGGAGAGATGTGAGTAAAAAATAGGAATAGAGTGATGTGGCAAGGCACAGGGAGAGTTAACTTAACTAAGTCCTATACTCAAAGCTGGAAATAGGTTGGATAATATGAAAGGAGAGAGAGAAAATAAAGAAGAAAGAGAAAGGAAAAAAAAGAGACCCGTCAAAATAGAAAAGTAAAAATTAAAAATATGCAGGATTGAAAACAAACTATTCAGAGAAGAATGTGCATATAATGAGAGAAGAGGAGGTATATAAAGGAGATGTGAATAACTTAAAAATAGAAATACTTAAAATATCATATAGGTTTAATGAGGTAGTACTGCTATTAAGGAATTTAAGCCTAAGAGGTTTTGAATTGAGTAATAAATTTGTGGATTAAATGTGTACACAATGGGGGATAAGGCCTAATCATCGACTACGGGTTTATCTGAGGATGCGCAGAACAACAATTAAGTCACATAAAGAAGAATGAAGGAGAAGAAAAGGTGAAAAGGATAAGAAAGAAAGAAAAAAGATCTGAAGTTTAGTAGAGCTAAACAAAAAAAATTAAAGAAAAAAAAAAGAAAGAAAGAAAAACACACACACTCATATACCCCTAAAATAAAAATTATAAGAGGAAAAAAAGTTACTAGAAAAAAATTTTTTCAAAAAAGGTAAAAATTAAACATTTTTTAAAAAGTTTTAGAAAAAAAATTTTATAAAATGTACAAAAAAAGAAAAAAAGTTATTTGATTTTTTTTGGAGGGGTGGGAAAAATTCTGTATCTCCCTTGTGTCCATAACCAGCCTCTTGTTGGAGTCTCTGGTCTGCTTGTGGTGATTGATTTTCCTGTGGCTTGCTTGGTTTCTTAAGTCAGTTTGTTTGAACAGGCAGAAAAATGCTCTGCTTTCTCCAATGTTTTGCCATCCTCCTCCCAGGTTAGTTCAATGGGAGGGAGATCTGCTTTGAGTATCACAAAAGATGGAGATGGGTTTTTCCTCACGTTTGTAGATGCTGTGATGAGGCTAGGTTCTGGGTAGAGTTGAGGCCTTTCAGCTAACAGTAGCTTTTCCCGGGGGCTGGTTTGTGAGAAACTCACAGAGCCCAGCCTGGAGCCACTCTCAGGGTTTATGTTACTGAATTTCAATTGATTGTCAAGGCTGCTAAAGGGAGGGGCAGCCTCTGGCTCTGATAACCCAGTGAAGAAATCCACTCCTGGGGCTGGTGCCCTTGCTGGGTGAATTTTCCCTGGGTGGAGCTGAGTCTGGCATGTCAAGTTAGGTTCTTGTGACCTGCTAAATGACTCTAGTTTTCTACCAAGGCCTGAGGTGGAGCTAGCAGCTCCACTGAGCTTTGTCAGTATCCAAGATGGAGATCTCCGGTACTGGGGGGCGAGGGGTTGCCTTCCCTCCTCTGCTCCCTGAGAAGGAGTGAGGACTGTTAGGCTTCTACTCACTCTGAGTCTTGGTTCCTGTGTCATCTGTGGTCTGTGAACTGCAGGATGAAGATGCCTGCTCTTTGTCTGTTCTTTCTGTGTTGAGTAGAATTTGCTCGCCCACCATGTGTGGCTCCTTCGTCCCGGACTCTGTTTTGCAGGTATGGAGGCTACAGCCACCACTGCCACCGCTGCTGCTACAGCGGCAGCTGCTGGCAAGTGCTCAGATCTGTCTCCTTGCCTGAATTTTCCTTCTCTGGCCTAACTCTCTGTACTGTGATGGTACATTTGGTGTGATTCTCTGGCTTAGGACTGTTCACTGGAATTCTAAAACTGCTTTCTATGCGAGATCTTGTTTAGCCTCCAGCTTTTCCTCCACCATCTTCCCAGAACTCTGAATATATTTCTTTTTGGAAGTGTCACCATTTCCCTTGCTCTCTGTTTTTCTCACTCACTGGTTTAGTTTTTATTATCATTATTATTAATATTATTATTATGGTGATGTAGAGGGGTTAGTTACATTCGTGTGGTTATGACTACATTTCTTTTGTCTTTGTGGCTTGAACCTCAGGCCTGGGAACTGTCTCTGAGCTCTTTTACTGAAGAATGGCACTCACATTGAGTGACAGCTGTACTTCCACAAGTACATTTCTTTTTGAACAATGTCACCCTTCCCTTCATCTTTTCCAGTGTTCTCCTCCATCCCTACCAATAAGTTCCATAGTTCATTTTGAACATAATATCAACTGAGTACCACTATGCATATGTTCATCCTTTGTCCCTCATTTCTAGGTCCCCTTTACCTTTCCAAAGAGATAAATGAAAAAAAATTACAAAAATGAAAGAAAGTAAAGAAAAAAATCATCTTGATTCTGTTCCTGGTCACTGGTCATTTTTGAAGAAGGTTCTCTCTCTCTCTCTCTCTCTCTCTCTCTCTCTCTCTCTCTCTCTCTCTCTCTCTCTCTCTCTCTCTCTCTCTCTCTCTCTCTCTCTCTCTCTCTCTCTCTCTCTCTCTCTCTCTCTCTCTCTCTCTGTGTAAGTTTGTATGTGTCAATACTGGAGCTTGAACCTAAGAAGCTGACTAGCTTTTTTACTCAAGGCTAACAGTCTATGACTTGAACCAAATTTGCACTTCTGGATTTTTGAATAGTTAATTGGAGATAAAGTTTTCACATATTTTCCTAGTTGGCCTTACTTCAATCCTCTTTCCTCAAATTTCAGCCTTCTAAATAGCTAGAGATACAGGTGTAAGCCACTGGTGGTGCTTGGCCTACCTTCTTTATGTTAAGTAGATGAAATTTAAAAGAAAGTTGCAACAGTAGTTCAAATGAAATTAACTTTCCCGGCTTCATTAAGTTTTAATACTTTGTCACACTTAATGTGTACAGAACAACATTTTTTTGTAGATGTTCCTGCAATTTGGTTTTCATCTTGGTTTTTCCTCATGATGAACTTGATTTTATAGCTTTTACATACGAAATATTGATAGGAATATGTCCTGAGTGCATTAATGATATCTTGTTGGCTTTCATAGGAAATGGTGCAAGTTAAAACTTGTCATGATAAATTTGTGTGCCACACCCTGATGATATACCCACATTCTTACCCAGAAGACAGTAGTGCATGTTACAAATCATTTAGATGTGACAAAACCTTGACTCAGGCCTTTTCTACCACCTCCCTCTATGTCCTTCTCTTAGCAATCCTGAGTCTCCAGTGACCATGACAGAGCCCTGATGGACCTTCTCAGTACACACAGCCAAGGTCACCAATCAGGCATGGCACTCACATCGGGATGCGAGACCGGTGTTTGCTTTCTATGATTGCATGAAACAGGAACTGTTAGGTCCCTAAGCTGTCCACAGTCCTAAGGGTTCCTCATTGAGCATTCGAACATAAGAATTAAGGAGATATCAAATTCAGTCTTCTTTCTGCCAGTTATGCATGTTTTTCTTCTGCTGCTGTCATCTTCTGTTGAAATAAATGATCTGGGATCTAGAAGCCATTTTGCTTATTCTAGACCCTTAGGGTAAGTCTGGGTTTTATACTTAGACAAAAAGATATGTAGTGATAAGAAACTTAACATTTTTTAATTCTATTATTACCCAAATATGTTTGCAAATTCTACCAATAATGCTTATTATTAAGAGACATTTATTTAACAGTCACTTTCTCAAATTCCTAACTTCCTCAATAAGCTAAGAGAAGCCACAGAAACTCTCAGGGGCAATTCAGTTCGACCTCTTATTCAGGAAGTAGTGCCAGTGTGCTAGACCTCCAAATTGAACAAAGAATACTGCTTATATCTCAGATTACCCACCCAAACTATACCAAAGAAATCTAAGGACAAGAGATTAGTCTGACTTGGGAACGAACAACACAGATTAAAAAAAAAGATGAGTTCTAAGTTAACAGAAACAAAAAGAAATTTTTGTTTATTCATATAAAAAAGATACTTGGGTAAATTTGGGTGCTCCATTGTGTGGTGAATATTTAGAATTGTAATATCTTCCTGAAGGAGAGATCATTTTATTAGTATGTATTGACCTTCTTTAACTCTCCTACATAATTTTAATTTAAAATCTATTTCATCAGATATTAAGACTCCAAGTCCTGCATTTTTATGTGGGCATCTTGTATATACATTTTTTCAAATTTGGGGAGGGGAAGGGAAATAACAAAATGATGAACAAAGGATATAGGTTGACCCACTGTAACAATTAAATGTACTCAACACTATGTTGAAAACGAACTTTACATCTTCAGGGGTGGTGGGAGAGGAGTTGGGAAGTGGGGAAGGAAGGTGGCAGGAGAAAAACAAAGGAGGAGGTAATAGCACTTGATGGGAAATGTACTCATTACATTACTGAAGTAACTGTAATCCCTCTGTACAGTATTTTTACAATAAAAATATATACAAATAAAAAGTTACATTTCTCTTTATCACTTAATTGTGGTTATATGTATTTGGTACTAGCTTCTTGAAAGTCCTAAAGAACTCTTTCACATGAACTCATCTTGGTAATTTTTTGTTGCTGTTGTTGTTGTTTTTTGTTGTTGTTTTTTATTGTGAAAATACCATATAGATGGGTTACAATTACATGGGCATGGTAATCAGTACATTTCTTTTTTTTTTTTCTTTTTTTTTTCAATCGTGGGCCTTGAACTCTGGCCTTTGACCCTATCCCTCAGATCTTCAGCTCAAGGCAAGCTCTCTACTGCTTGAGCCACAACACCACTTCCGGTTTCCTGGTGACTTTTTGGAGATAAGAGTCTCACGGACTTCCTCAGTTCACAGCCTCCTGAGTAACTAGGATTACAGACTTGTGCTACTGGCACCCGGCATGAGTACATTTCTTATCAAGCAATGTTTCTTCCTCCTTTGTTTCCCCTTTCCATCCCTTCCCATCACCACCGCGACCTCCCCCCCGGCCAAAATTGTAAAGTTCATTTTTCAACATAATGTCTTTTACATCTCATTGTTGCAATGGGTCCTGTATTCCTATTTAAACAATGTGTTTTTTCTTTCCCCTCCAAAAATTATACCAACATCAAACACAGTGAAAACAGGGGTTGTACCATGGGGGAGGGACATACAAAGCAACAAAGAAATCATCTTGGAAAAAATGATATTAAGTGAAGTAAGACAGGCCCAAAGAAACATAGGTCCCAGGGTTTCCCTTATTTGCAATAACTAGTATATGTCTGAGACAAGCAGAAACGGTCAGATAAGTTGATATTAGGTGAAATGAAGTCCAAGCTTGAGTTATTTTAAATACATTTTCATTTGAAAAAATCTGTAGAGAGGGGTTTCAGTTACATGAGTGAGGTAATGTGTACATATACTCTCAGGAACTGTTACCTCATCCTTTGTTTTTCCCCTACCATCCTTTCCCTCTCCACCTCCCCAAATACTCTCTCCTTTCCCTCCACAAGTTGTAAAGTTCCTTTTCAACATAGTGTCTTGTACATCTCATTGTTACAATGGGTCAACCTCATATCCCTATTCAAACATTTTTTTTTCCTTTCCCCTCCCCCAAATAGAAAAATGTATATACAAGATGCAGGGCACGAGAATCAAACCCAGTGAAAACATGTATTATACCGTGGGGGAGGAACATACCAAAGGAAAAAAAAATCACATAATACATTATAAATACATTTTAAAAAACTGTGGCAAGCAACAAAAAATACGTGTTCTTGTATATTAACCCCTCTGTACAGCATCTTTACAATAAAACAGAATTTTAAAAAATATAAAAATTAAAAAATATATGAAAACTCTAGCTAAATAACTAGTGTATGTTTAAGACAAGCAGAAAAATTCAAAAGCTATGTACATATGACCATATAAGATGACAGTAATTCATTGATTTTCTCCCTCTATGCCTTCCCTCCTCCCACTCCATCCCGCATCCTTGCCCGCCGCCACAAACTTATTAAGTTCATTTCCAATATAGTGTCTTGTGAGTATCATTGCTGTAATATGACATCTTTTGTAATTCTTTCAGCATTTTGTTATTTCCCTTCTGTTCCCCAAATCAGACAAATACATGTACAAGATGGAGAGTACCAGATTCAAAGACAGAAATTGCAGGGATACAGCCAATGGAAAAAGAAAAAGGAAATAATAAAAGAAGAAAGAACTAGCTGTAGTACATTGGCTACATCAAGATTGACAAATAAAGAACTACTGTTTCAATGTGTTGGCATTCATTTAATTTAGCATCATTTTATGTGGTCATATGTTCATACTTCTTGGGCTATTATGATCCTCTGTTAGGACTAACTTAGGCTAACACTAATCATTGCAAATGAGAGAAATCACAGAGCCTTTGGGCCTGGCTTACTTCACTTAATATGATTTTTTTCCAAGACTTTCCATTTCCTTACAAAAGGGACAATGCCATTCTTTCTGATAGAAGCATAAAATTCCATTGTGTAAATAGACCATATTTTCTCTATCATTCATCTATTTTTTTTGGGGGGGGTCCGGTCATGGGGCCTGAACTCTGGGCCTGGGTGTTGTCCCTCAGCTCTTCAGCTCAAGGCTAGCACTCTACCACTTGAGCCACAGAGCCACTTCAAGCTTTTTTCTTTTTGCTTATGTGGTGCTGAGGAATCACACCCAGGGCCTCATGCATGCAAGGCAAACGCCCTACCACTGAGCCACTTTTCCAGCTCTCATTCATCTGTTGAGGGGCATGTGAGTTGGTTCCCTATCTTAGCTTTGGTAAACAATTCTGCTACGAACATAGTTGTGCTCGTAGCATTAGTGTGGCCTAGTTTGAGATCATTGGGATAAATACTGAGGAGTGGGATTATTGCATCTTAGGGGAGTTCTATATTTAGTCTTTTTAGGAACCTCCATACAGTCTTCCAGAATGGTTGAAACAGCTTACATTCCCACCAACAGTATAGTAGTGTTCCCATCTAGCCACAACTCTGTCAGCATCTGTTATTATTATTATTCTCTGGATAATGGTCATTCTGAGATGAGGTGGAATCTAAAGGTGGTTTTGCAAAAAACACAATTAGGTATGTCCAACACAATTCTGCCATCACAGCTCAGAGTCCTCCAATGTGGTGTTTGTTTCACTATTCACATTTGTGATTTGCAGTGTCTGCTGGCTCCTAGGATGGTTAACAGAGAGCAATAATGTTTAATAATGTTATTATTAAAACAAACTTGCATTATAGTCATGAATCTGGGTTTCAAAGTACCTTTCCATACCATATACAAATATATACATATATTATGCAATTTATATCTTCATATATACACATCATTTATATGCACATTACACATATGAAATATACACACATAATATTATATGTACATAATATATTTAAACACACTATATATAGTGTTATGTATGTATATGTATGTGTGTGTAATGTGCATAAGTGCTAATGAAGCAGAAAAACATGAGATAAAATCCAGCTATTGTTCAACTCTCCAAGCTTTCTTAGCTGGCCCAAGTCTATGTCTTCAGAGAAGGCAAAAATGCTGTCTGTTTATGAAAGAGAACTATATGGTCTGGGGTAACACTACCATGCACAGCTATATCCTCCCCAGCCTGAATCCTCTTCTGAGATCAGAGATGTCAGTTCCTCTGCAAGTGTAGTTAGGAGGTTTTACACATAGTGTTGCAATATGTTATCAATTTGCTGCATTTTTTTCTGCTCTGTGATATTACCAATACAATGAGTTGCTGTATCTGCTTCATCACACTGCCATTTCTGATGCATGTGTGTATGTCTTAATTATTTTTGAATTATTATTAAATGAGTGTCCCATGTGTTAAAAAAAATAAAGGTGGTTTTGGTTTTGATTTGCATTTCTTTTTTAAAAAATACGCTTTTTATTGTAAAAATATTGTACAGGGAGTAACAGTTACATGATTAAGGTCATGAGCACATTTCCTATTGAGCATTGTTGCCTCCTTTGTTTTTGTCCTACCATCCCTTCCTTCCTCACTTCCCATACTACTCCCCTCCTCCCCCTTGCCAAAGTTGTAAAGTTCATTATCACCATCTCATTTTTACAATGGGTCAATTGGTATCCCTATTTAAACATTTTATTTTTTCCCTTCCCTTCCTCAAATTACAAAAATGTATATACAAGACACAGGGCACTGAAATAAAACACAATGAAAACAGGGGTTAAACAGTGGGGAAGGAAGTCATCAAAAAAAAAATCACATAGTACATTATAAATACGTTAAAACCATAGCAAGAAAAAATAAACCACTTGTGTCCCTGTCTTTGGCTTCATTTCGTTTAATATCATCTTTTATTGTCATATGTACATAGCTTTTGAACTTTTCTACGTGCCCTAGACTTATACTAGTTATTAAAAATTAAGAAAACCATGGGACCTATGTTTCTTTGTCTTACTTCACTTAATTAATTTTTTCCATGTCTTTCCATTTCCTAACAAAGGGATGGTGTTATTTCTGACAGGAATTGCCAGTGCACACTGAGAATAAACAAAGATTAATACAGGAATTTCATGAGCATGAGGAAACTAATAAAACATTAATGCAGGAATTGCATGAGTGGGATGGGAATAGACAAAGATCAATTGAAATTCATAGAATCCATAAACAGACAGGAAAAGGAATCTAGGGAGGCCACAAAGGAAATGCTGCATGAAACTCAACAGAAGGAAAGGGAGTCCAATGAAATCATAGTTAATCAAGTAAGGGATTTGAGAATTAACTCTGAAAGCCAAATTAAGGAAGTAAAGAAGTTTGTACAAGATCTAAAACAAAACTCCAACAAAGAATTTGAAGCCACCAAAGCCGACCAATTAGAAGGATAAGAAATAAAAAAGTAGCTGGGCGCTGGTGGCTCACGCCTGTAATCCTAGCTACTCAGGAGGCTGAGATCTGAGGATCGCGGTTCAAAGCCAGCCCGGGCAGGGGAGACCGTGAGACTTCTATCTCCAATAAACCACCAGAAAACCGGAAGTGGCGCTGTAGCTCAAGTGGTAGAGCGCTTGCCTTGAGCTGAAGAGCTGAGGGACAGCGCCCAGGCCCAGAGTTCAAGCCCCACGGCCGACAAAAAAAAAAAAAAAGAAATAAAAAAGTAAACAAAGTAGAAAGTCTTGACAATAGGTTAGAGCATACAGAAGATGGAACCCTGGGATTGAAGACAGCCTAGATATTATAGAGAAAGAACAGACAACTTTTCAAGACAAATCCAAGAAATGTGATAGATTTATTCAACATTTAGAAGACACCATCAGAAAGCTTATTCTGTTGATTTGCATTTCTTTTATGACCAGCAATGTTGAACATTTCTTCAACTGTCTATTGGCCATTCTTATTTCTTCTCTAGAGACGTCTCTTGTTTTTACAAATTTCATTCTGTTTTTCTCTGAGGAGCTGGAGAGAATTCTTGTGAATTTCTCTCATTTATTTAATTTTTCTGTGTTTATTAGTAGTGCTTAGCCACTTGACTTCAAGCTCTCATTGCCTATCCCCAAAACACTGGCATTCTACCACTTGAGGCTTTTCGTTGTTATTTGGAGAAAGAATCTGCTTGGCTTTTCTGCCCCAGATGGCTTTGAATATTGAGGGATCAACAGATCTCAACTTCCTGAGTATCTAGTATTGTAGGCATGAAATGAAACTTAGAAGTTGTGATCCTTAAATGGAGAAAATTTGCCTAATTGCAAAATTAATTGTTTTTTATTTTATTTTTGGAAAAAAGTGTCTCTCACACTTTCCCTTAGGCTGGCTTCAAACTAAATCTCCCTGGCTTCATTTTCTGCATGTTGTGATTACAAGCATGCACCATAATATCTTGCACAAAACAAGTTTTTGAATAACAAACTAGTAAGTCAGAGACCTTCACATTCTCAAAAATAAAAATGAAATTTTACACCAAGACTTCCGAGTAGGACTTCTCACCTGTAAACATAGCCACTCAGGATGCTGTGATCTGAGTATTGGGGTTCAGAGCAAGACTAGGCAGAAAAATCTGAGAGACCCTTTTCTTCCAATTAGCTAACAGAAGTCTGGGACTAGAGCTGTGGCTGAAGTGGTAGAGCACTGTCCATAAAGCAAAGAGATAAGGGTCAGCACCGAAGCCCTTTGTTCAATCCCCCAATGCTAGCAACAAAAACAAAGAGAAAGGCAAAGCAAGGAAAATGATATTTTTTTTCTAGGAAGTCAAATGCAAGAGGATTCCTTTGAGTAATTAGACCTCCAATTATCTTTCTTTTTATTAGCAAATATTAATTATATAAATTATAAAAATATTAATTATTATATATCCACACATGGATACAATGTATCATAGTCATATCCTCCTCCATCACCTACCCAGTCTTATTTCCAGTTAACCACTAAACAGCTAGAAACAAGAGAGGTAGCACAAGTGGAAGAGTCCTAGCCCTGAGCAATAAACATAAGGGACATTACCAGGTCCTGAGTTGAAACCCTATTACAAGGACCCCCCACAACAAAAATAAAACAAGCTATAGCATATAATTGTCTACAGGAAATAGTAATGTCTGTCATTAAGCTCCCACACATTATAAATAACATGAGGAAACAAATTTTCAAAGCTTTTTGAATAGCATTTTATTCTCTGAGAATAACAGAGTAACAAGACATTGCTCTTGTCTGTTCTGTCGCATGATATTGGATACAAGTACAGGATATTCTCCAGAAAGAGTCTCTGCACAACTTCTAAGGAAACAGAGGCTGCCTTCTTTTTTAAGGGTGAAGGAAATACTTTGTATCTGGTTTTTGATGCCTGTGAATCTATGGGAATTCATCAACATATTAAAATTACATATAATTTATAGCATTATATCATATAATAATAAAGGTCAATTAAGGTACTTTAAAACTAAGCAAAGAATAAGTTTAATTTCTAACAAATCAATAACAAACAAGGAAAAAGGAAAAGAAGATGAAACATATCTTAAGCAGCAGGCTGGTGGCTGGAACCTAAAACCCCTGTTTTTAAGGTGAGAACAGAAGGACATTGCTTACAAGGCAGCAGGAGCAGCCAAGTTTTGGGGAAATAATATGAAGATCACCAACATAAATTTTAGTAGAATTCAAATGCTGCTGGCTCATCGCTATAATTCAAGCAAGTCTGTAGGGTGAGATCTGAGGACCACCTTTTGAGGTCAGTCCTGGCAGGAAAGTGCATGAGGTTCTAAGACTACAATAAAGCCACAAATGCAAAAAGTAAAGATGTGGGCAAAAGAGACCATGGACAGAACTCTAGTCTGGACTTTAAGCTTTCAGAATAGACAAAAACAAAAACGAACGAAGAAAAAAACAACAGAAAAATGGGTGGGAATAGAACTGATGAGGTCCTGGGTTACTAAATCCAGTAATGTAAAAATGTAGCCTAATCCAAACAAAAAAGAATAAATTTATTACACACTGGTATATAGAAATTTATTTAGTGAGAATACAGAAGGAATGTCAAATGTAAAAAATGCCATAAAGGTATCTTTCTTTCTCTTTCTTCTTGTTAGACGGGGACTCGAACTCAGGACCTGACACTTTGGTTCATTGGCTATCTGTCTCCCAACAGGACCACACCTCCATCACCACATTCTAATGGTATCAGACTCTCATGCTTCTCTCTAGCAGCACTTGGATCCTTTCGTGTGCCTATTGGTTTTGCATGTGACTTTCCAAGGACTGCTCCAGCTATAGCCTCTTGAAGAGGGAGAGGTAAATAAGGGCCCACTGCAAAATCTCGTCTAAACTGAGTGGGGTTCTTCTTACCTGTGATCTTGCTTTAGAGGAAGTGAGGTGTGTGGGTGATGGTAGGAAGGCAGCTCCGATGGGGAAAAGAATCAACTGGGCTCTGCACTTACCACCCTCAGCCCTCAGTTTGCAGGGCCACAGCTGTCTGGAGGTTGGCCTCAGGAGGCCCCACTTTTCCCTGCTCTGTGCATTCTCATGGAGCTCCCCATGAGAGCATGAGTTCCAAAGATTGCAGTGACCATGCTACAGCCCCACGGATTTCATTCTGCAACTGTAGCCACTACTGAAGCTTCCCCTGCATCTACTGCTGCCTCCTTTTTGGCCACTTGCCCTCATTCCTCGCCTGTCAGTGCCAATAAGGGCCTCCATGATCACCCCTCCACCCATGCACCAAATGTCCTCTGGACTTCCAGTGACTCCTGGTAGTCAGTAGGACCACATGTCCATTAGAATGACATAAAGATAAATGTTACACAGAAACATGAAGAACTACTATGATGGATTGACCTTCATGGCCTCTGATAATGAAAGCTTTATCCCCATAAGTTTTGCATCACTATGAATTTTTTATTTTCCCACAGAACCCAATATATTTTCCTTCTGCTTCCTTTATTGGGTTTTGTCTTACTATTTCCAAAGAATTATGCTATCACAAACTGGTGCCATGTCTCTGGTGAGAAGAACCAAGAGGTAAAGGATATGGGACCTAGAAAATCCCTCCTTTCCAGAAGAGTCCACCGCAGGTCAGAAATGCAAATCTTAGGAGAGTGGGCACAGCGGCTGCCTCCCTCTCTAAAGTATGGCTCACATCTGGAGAGGATTTCAGAACACCTCTAAAACCTTGCCATTAGTTGCCTAAAGGCAGCTATTACCGAACAGTATATTGAATTAGCTCCACCACCAAAGAAACAACCACATCTAGTACATTGAGCTCACAAGGATAGCATGGAGTTCCAGTGAAAATGATCTCTAAAATGAAGAAATGACACTGTCTAAAATACCAAGAAAGAATGGGAATGACACTGGAATAGGCAGAAATACTTTGTGTGCAAAAGAGGGGGACAAAAGAGATGAATAACAGTTGATTGGGAAATGGGCAGTGACAGAGAAGAAGCTAGTAAAGACAATGAATGTGAAGATGGAGAGTGTGTCATGGAAATCACAGATGGTGCTTCTTGTGCAAGTAGTTAGTCTTTGGCAAGTGATGATAGGAAACCTCAGCTTCCTAAGGCAAGACCTGGCTTTATTGCCTATCTGCACTGAAAGGGAAGAATCTCCTGCCTCAGTTTCCTAAGTTGTGGTATCACTGTCATGCACTACCACATTCCTCTCTGAAACATTATCTTTCATGATAATTATTGATTTTCCACCTTTGACTTTGATAGTCTTGCATCTACATTTCTTTTTTTTATGGAGGGGAGGGGGTTCTGGTCATGGGGTCTGAACTCTGGGCCTGAGCGTTGTCCCTCAGTTTTCAGCTCAAGGCTAGCACTCTACCACTTGAGCCACAGCACCACTTCCGGCTTCTTTTCTGCTTATGTGGTGCTGAGGAATCGAACCCAGGGCCTCATGAATGAGAGGCAAGCACTCTACCACTGAGGCTACTTCCTAGCCTCCATCTATGTTTCTTGACCTTGGAATAAACATGTCTCTCTTTGGATATAAGGAAAGGAACATAATTCCAACAACTTCCCATACTGAAACACCTACCTTGGGTACTGTTAACTCACTGTGCTCATCTGGCTTCTGTGGAGACTGTCAATTTGCTCTGCTCCTTAAGAGGCCTGCCAGATTCTCAGCTGTGTACTAGAGGAACACGGAGGTGGAGGGTTTAAGATGGAAATGTGAATGAAGAAATTTACTTCACTGAAACTTCTGTTATTTGCCATATTTTTGCTTGTCATGTTTACCTTGCTCAGAGTTTACATTATTTTAATAGTATGATGAAGTAATAACATTTATTTTCCTCAGCATTTAAGTTTAGTTCTTCGTTTTCTTTGAGACAAAGTTCTAAGAAAAAAACAACTAACCTCATGTGCATTTCCACAAATGGATGTTTTCCTTTTCATATTCCCTTGTAAGACACTAATTCTTGGTTTTTGGAAAGTTAGGAAATAGAAATAGACTAAAACTTTAAACAAAATTCATTTATTTGTGATGTCAGTAGGCTTTGGATTTTTAGTCACTAAAATGTGTGTGATTGTGTTCAGTCTGGTCCACTCCAGTGAGAGCATCCTTCTTTACTAAGTTATTAACAAGTGAATGGATTGCCTGACAAAATTTGGAGTTTTTGTTTTTGTTTTCTTGGCAGACCATTAAAACTTTCTTTAGAGAAAATAAAAATCACACTATCTTATCTTCATAGAGTCCACTATGCTTCAGGTAATTCATCTGTAACCTTTAGCACACAATCCAGTATATTTGCTTCGGGATTTATTGGAGCATTCTAGCTGCCACAAACAAGGGAAAATATGCAGCCAGTGTTCTCTGGGTCTGGATTACTTCCCTTAATGTAATGTTTTCCCAGTCTTTCCATGTTGTTACAAACTGTAGTCTGTCGTGCTCTGTGATGGATGAGTGGGATATCTGTGTTTGTGTGTGCATGTGTGTGCAGATGTAAACTTATACATATATACTACATTTGAGTGTTATCTGGGTATTGGAAAGTGAGAGACATGAGCCTTATCAACAGTCTTGAGTCTTGTTACCCTTGTGCATGGCCTGAGGTGACAACAGCTGATAGGCTATGAGCCATAGAAAGAGGATGTTTCTCTCACCATCAGCTTTAAGGTAGATATTGAGCTCAGCTTTCTCTAACCACGGGTCTTCTATTGTAGTAATCCAGCTAAAGATTCAAAGAAACTATTTTATTTTATTTTATTTTTATAGTCCTGCGTCTCTAATTCTCACCAGGGCACTGTCCCTGACCTACATTTTGCTTAAGGCTAGCACTCTACCACTTGAGCCAAAGTGCCACTGCTGGCTTTTTCTGGGATTAACTAGACATAAGAATCTGCCTGTGTTGGCCTTGAACTGCAATCCATAGATTTCAACTCCTGAGTACCTAGGTTCACAGGCATGAGACACCAGTGCACAGCTAGAAACTAAATAATGGGAGTATCCATTATATACCTCCACCTATCTTTGGAAAGATTTTCTAGCATGTTCTGACCAGACCAATGTTAACTACTAATCACTAAGAAAATAATTCTTGACACACTCATTACTACAAAAGAAATCATTGAGCTAATCTCCATAATATGACGCAACATTGTATAACTCTTACATATAATACTCCCAATTTATCTCATTCTTGGATCTTCAAACCAACTTCTAATAAATATAAACATTTGTATGTGTAAAAGCGAGTGCATGATTTTGACCTGTGACTTAAGAAAATAGAACCTTGGGTTGGGAATGTGGCTTAGTGATAGAGTGCTTGCTTAGTATGCATGAAGCCTTGAATTTGATTCCTCAGTACCACAAAAAAGCCAGAAATGGTGCTGTGCCTCAAGTGGTAGAGCACTAGCCTTGAGCAAAAGAAGCTCAGGAGCAGTGCCCATGATCTAAGGTCAAGCCCTTGGACTGGCAAAAACAAACAGGACTAGAATAAAATGGGAACTCTTAATCTTGTATGCACTTCTGAACTTTATAACTTGTAAAATATAATTTTAGCAAATTAGATTTGTTTAAAAATTGAAAACCTATATTACATGCTATTTAATATATGTGTTTTAAAATATAATTGATACCAATGAACCCATATTCTTTGAATAACATACTAATCAAACTTATATGCACCTTTGAAGAAGCAAATTTAAAACTTGGAAATTATTTGAAGAACTGAGACTTGGAGGATTTTCTACATTCTCAATATACCTTATTATGAACAGGAACACTTAATGTAGAAAGCAAAAAAATAGTGGTTCTCTGAAAGGAAGATTAGTAATATTTACCATTGAAAAAATAATTCAGGTAAACACAAATAGCACCCCAATTGAGTGCTCTTAGGGGCTAAAAAAGGTACCTCATTCCCTGGATTGTGAACAAGCATTCTGAAATGTATAGCGACAGATAAATACTATTATTAATGATTACCAGTTGGTTTATTCATCTACAGGAAATCTCATTCCGTCTAGTTCTTTATATTGAACAAACATTCAAATTACTAAACTATACACAATGTTTCAAAGTTTACATTTTATGAAAATGAAGTGAAACAATATTGGTGCCCAATGAATGTGAGATGATGAGTTTTAAAGGGTTTCATATATCTTAAGACATTTGACTTACATGAATGGTCTGGGAGTATTTAAGATAAATGGATAAGTAGATTACATACATACACACACATACATACATACACACATATGCATGTATATTTCAACAAGTACAATAAAAATCTTTAAAAACAAATCATGCCACTGGTAGCTGCAGATCAAACAATTACACATAAAGAATTCTTTTTTAAAAGACTGAAAATGGCTCATCAGAATACTTGATGAAATTCATATTAGAGGCCCATTTCTTCCAATTCTATTACTGATGTGTCACTTCAATATGTGAATCCATTTATTGAAAGCATTTGTCCCTTCTTTTTCAATTTAATTCTAGGAGTCTCTACGTTCCTTGTTCTTGGTGAATAGCATCTTTTTTTATGTTAAAGGTCAGGACAATGGTTGGGGGGTCTTTGTAGTTATCTGATATGGTAAATATAGAGCCATCAACTACATCATCTCAAAACTGTTGAAAGTCATAGTGGCTGTGATCCTGGGAAGCACAGGTCTATCTAAGTTTACAGGAAAGCCTGGAGAAATCTTCATTTGAACACATTCTCTAAGCTCGATAAAGGGCTTGAAGGGAGCTATCACTTCTGTAACATTCAATAATTCACTACCTAAGGGAAATTCGTGACTGATGGCAATTGTGACTTCAAATATCTTCTTATTTTCTTTGAATACCAGTTCTCTTCCTGGATGAAGAGCTTGTCCACTTCCAGCAGATCTATGCTCCTACTGTGTAATAGTGCTCTGAGGGACTGTTTTGGAATGGGGTCAAAATTCTGTTCCATTGAGCACTGTCTCAGCCCCATAGGCTGAGGAGAGTGGGAGGAGGTGGGGATGGCTGGGAGATGACTCCTTCTTCTAATACAGGCAAGGCTGCTCTGAAAAGAAGTCAGAGGATCCCTCTACAGATTAAATGTCCACAATTAGCCAAGCAGGAAGTACCTCAGCAGGGCTGAGTGAAGGAGTGATTCTAGCGGGAGCCATGACCCTGGGTCTTGGTCTGGCGCAGCCTTCAGCTCTGTCTTCTGCAGCTACTCCAGCTATTTCTCATGAAGCTCCAGTGTAGCCCAGCAGCTGCATGTCTGCTTCCAGCACTGCCCCAGCTCCCCAGTCCTTCTTTGCTAAGGCACCAGAGTAGACCATGCACCGCTACAAATACAACATGCAGGAGATCATACCCTTGAAGCCCAGTATTCCCCAGACAAAGCCCCTATTCCCTGGGCTACAGCCCCAGCTTCAGCTCCAACTCCACCGGATAAGAAGGGACCTGATGCTCCCCCTATAACTCAGGTCAGATTTGTCACTTCACTAGCCCAGGAGGGGCTGTAAGAAAAGATCCCATATTGGGGAAGGCAGCAGATGAGACAGTTCATCTGCAGCCCAGTTCTGGCTCCCAAATTTTTGTGGATTTGGGGGTCTGTTGAAAAAGGTGGCCTGTAATTTTCTGGCTAGAAAGTTCATTCCTTCTCCATTCATAAAGTGTTTGGTGATTCCCAACTTGCCACTGATTACTGGATATAGACTGGCAATCTATGGATGCCCTTGCTGGTGGTTCAAGGCAGAGGCTTTCAGGGAAAAAGGACAAAGCTGCTCTTCCTGTTATGCCTGGCCCTTGTCCCTGCTTGACCCCCTTCTACCCTGAGAGAATCCCACACCGTGTTTGTTGCTATGAATGGGTCTGTTAACCAGGTCCTTTACCTTGTGTTTACTCTGAAATTGGAGAGAAGTTGAGCCAAAGCTGCCCCTATCAAAGCTTGCCCCCACCCCATTTTACCTGCCATTCATGGTATTGCAGGTTTGCCTTGGCAATATGTATATTGCCCTCTCTCTCTCTCTCTCTCTCTCTCTCTCTCTCTCTCTCTCTCTCTCTCTCTCTCTCTCTCTCTCTCTCTCTCTCTCTCTCTCTCTCTCTTGCTCGCTCACTCTGCATCTCTCCATTTCTCTTTTGCCTTTATTTTATTTACACAACTATGTATATACTATATCTGTATAGTATAGATATAGTATATACTTGTATATAGTATATATAGTATATGCTATATATATATACTATATATATGCTATATATATACTATATACATAGCAGTGTACATATACTATTATAAATTTTGTGTTTTGTAACTTTGTAGCATTTTAAGTAAGGTTGTGTTTATGCTTTGCTGGGTACAATAAAGATATTCTATTGAATAAACCTAGCATTAGAATGCAAAGAATACATGTCTTCTGTTACATTTTTCCTTTATTCATGCTTTCCCTGATTTTTTGAAAAATATCCTCCTCACTGAAATATTCTTTTGTTCCTTGATTATAAAATGAGTCCATTCTCCAGATAGAAGTCTACCGATAATTTTCCTATTCTTTCTGTTTTTATCTTCTTGAAAAATCCCTCCAATTTGGGCACATGTGAAAGAAATGAAGTTGATTGATAAAGTTGCAGAATATCACTGTTCATTAAAATGTTAACCTCTTATAAATACGTTAGAAACAATAACAAGAAAGTAAAAAAAAATACTTGTGTCCCTATCTTGGGGTTTATTTTGCTTAACATCATCTTATCTGGTTGTATGTACATAGCTTTTGACCTTTTTTGCTTGTCCCAGATATATACTAGTCATTGCAAATAAGGGAAACAGTGGACCCTATGTTTCTTTAAGGCTGGTTTACTTCCCTTAGTATAAATTTTTCCAAGCCTTTCTGTACCATGTGATTTTTTTCTTTGTCTGTTCGTCCTCCATGGTATAACGCATGTATTCACTGGTTTTCTTGTCGATACTCTGCATCTTGTATATATAGTTCTATAATTTGGGAAGGGAAAATGCTTAAATAGGCATATAGGTTGATCCATTGTAACAATGAGATGTACAAGACACTATGTTGAAAACTGAACTTTACCATTTATGGGGGGTGTGGGGAATTGTAGTTGTGGAGGTGGGAGGGGAGGGATGGTAGGGGAAAAACAAAGGAGGAGGCAACAATGCTTGATAGGAAATATACTCATTACCTTGCTCATCTAACTGTAACCCCTCTGTACAGAATTTTTACAATAAAAAGCATATTTTAAGAAGTCAACCTTTTCTGTTTCAATTGTCTATCAATAAAAATGATTCAGAGGCTGCTGCTTCCCCATTGAAGATGAAGCTCAAATGCTTTCATTGGCACTTCATGTTAGTCAAGTATGTGAGAGTTATTTCAAACCTGACATTGAAATCTTGTGTATTTTACATTCATCAGAATGCAGAATTAGGAAAAAGAAGCATTCAACTTTGAAAATAACAGAGAAGTTCTAGATAAAAGTCACTGAGAAATTGCAAGATTTTCAATAACAGAGGTAGTACCACATCTGGTTTTTACTAGGGATAAGTGTCATGGATTCTTTTGCCCTGGCTGGGTGAAAAAATTAATCCTCACGGGGCTGGGATGTAGCTCAGTGGCAAAGCGCTAGCCTAGCAAGTGCAACTTCCTGAGTTTGATCCCCAGAACCAAAAAAGAAAAGACAAAAAAATACAGTTAAAAAAAACCCAAACAAAAAATTAATCCTCACATCTCATCTTCCTAAGTAATCTTTACCACTCAGAGTGAGAATCGAGTTTAGAGTTTCTTTTCAAGACTAGTGCTCTACCGGTTGAGCCACAGTTCCATTTCTGGCTTTTTATTAGAGATGTGTCATGGATTTTTCGCACAGGATGGTTGCAAACCTTAATCCTAAAATCTTAGCCTCCTATGTAGTCCTTACTACTCAGGGTCAGATAGAGTTTGTGTCTGACCATTTGGTTCAAGACTAGTGCTCTACCACTTGAGCCACACTTCCACTCCTGGCTTTTTTCCCTGGTTAATTAGCGAGAAAAATCCCATGAAATTTAATACCTGGGTGGTATTTTACCTCGATTCTAAAATCTTAGCCTCCTGAGTAGCTAGTGTGAGTCACCACTGCCTGGTTCTACACTTGGTCCCTAGCTTCAGGCCCCTGCTCTTCACTCCCTTGATATTATTGGTGGTGTCCTCGTTTCAGATTTCAATTGAGCTTAGTGTTCTGCGTCATTCAGTCTCTGGTTCCAGGAATCTATAGCAAGGCTGTTATGACATCTAGACTAACCATAAGGCAATAAGCCTTGGATAAACAGCGTGGTGTCCAAGCCTGCGGCTTCTTACATCTGTCACTGGGCGAATGATCCCAGGACTCATTTAATGCCACTGCCGTCTTGGAGGCCTCCTAGCTTCCTTACGATCTGACTGCAGGCATGTCATGACCTGGGGTGCAGGGCACTAAGGTTTCTCCTTCATTCCACTGCCATAAATGGGACTTTCAGAAGTCACTTCTCCCTTTTGAATCTTCATTTCACAGAAATTGTGCTTAAAACCCTGCATTCTGATCCTTCCTTCTTCTGGATCTTTGCCTATCTAGCAAGTTTGAGCTTTCTTCTGGTCTCAGAAAAGCCAGATGTTCATGCCAACAATTGTACTGATTCAACACCCAGTGACATGGGGGCCCTCTCTACTCCTCCACTTATGCCAGGCTCAAAGGTCTTTCGTACCTAGCATGCATCTTGATTCCTAGGAACCCAGGGCTATGATTTCCCTGAAGAGCCATGGGCTTAAAAACTTTGATGGAGTTAGGCACCAGTAGATCACATGTATAATCTTAGCTACTAAGGAGGCTTTGTTGTAAGAATCAAGGTTCAATTCAGGTTGAACAAGAGTCAATAACACTCCTCTTACAATACCACTGCATTCCAAGACGTGACCCCCCCAAAGATTCAAACCAACTAGAGATGTTCTCATTGTGTGTGGGGACTAGCCTTTCTATGAGCGTATTCCTGAGGGCTCCTCTTGATCCAGGAGCCTTGGAAGGGGCAAAAGCTTCCTCCAGCAGCAGGCTTATTTCCTGTCTATGACCAGCATAGGCCACATCCTCTAGCAAGAAGAACCTCCTTGTCCACGTTGGGAGAGCTGCTGTCCCCAAGATATCTGCTGGGGAGATGCTAGGCAGCTTCATGTGCCTGTGGGTGAGTGGAACCATGGATTCTGCTAGTCCATCCAGCAAGGCTTCATCCAGAAGTCTATCTAGTGCCCAGCCAGCACAGCCTGGTATCTCCTTGGGTTCCAGCATCCCTACTCTGCAATGTTAGGGAACCCACAGAGCCCACTGTGATGTCTTCGCACTCCAGTTTCAACATTCCATTGCCAGCCACCAGCCTGTCCTTTAACTGTGGGCCTTGGCAGTTTTACCCTCAACAGCATGGGACATTTCCAGATAGCAAGCAAGTCTAGATCTTCATTTGGAACCCTGAAGACTACTAATATAGGCTCATCGCCTGCCCCCTGACAACCTGGACAGCCTGGCCCTCCCAGCTCCATTTTCCAGCATGTGCTTAGGGGCCTTCGGAGCTCGGCTTCTGCTCCCTACAACTACACATGTCTCCTGGAAAGAGCCCTTGAACCTGTTGCGCCCCAGAGGTCAGGCCACAGTGAGGTCTCTCTGCCCCCAGCCTGGCTCCTAGCAAAACCACAATCAGGGCAGCACTCCCGGGCTCCACTGCAGACCTCTGACTTGGGTCAAAAAAGTTCCTGTGCTTGTGCAGTCCACAGTCAGCAATCGGTAGTCCTGGAACAGGGGCATCTACTAAGGCCACTCCAGAAGAACTTTTGCACCAAGCAGGTTGATTTTGGAGCAGCTCCTCTTCCAATTGCAGGCCTGGTGTCCATTGAAGCAGAACATGACACTGCAAAAGATCACAGTGCACAATAGAAGAACCTGACAAGCAATGGTCCTGTGCTCAGAAACCTGACAGAGACAGTAAATCAGAGAGAGAGTAAGGCTAGATTGTACCTGCTTCAATATCCTTGCCAAGAAATGTTTATTTTCACCAAGATATAAAGAGGAAACTTCTAACTCTATCTCTGACAAAGTAACTTGTACGAATCTAGACTTCCGTAAACAATCACAAAAGTAGAAGCTATGTGAAAAATAAATATATGTATGTAAATATATATATAATACAAATATGTAGGAATATATATTTATATTAGCGTATTCACATATACAATGTGAATATGTATATAATGTATGTATGTATAATGTATAATGTATATTTATGTGTATATATCTATATATATAATGTACAGGAGAGAAAAACTGCATAGTATTTGGAGGAATAATTACCAAAATCTTCCCAATTTTCATTAAAAGCATGAACCCTTATATGCAGGAATCTAGCAGCTCAACAAAAGTCAATTAGCATAATCCCATAGATCCACACTAAAACACATTCTAATTAAATACTCAAAGACAGCAATCCTCCCAAAGCACAGAGACACAACTCCTCACACACAAGTGATCTTCAATGATATTATGACCAATTTTTCATTAGAAAAAAGAGTATTAGGCAGCAAGGGCAACAAATTCAAAGTGCTAAAAGAAAAGGACATATCTAACACCAACCTTTCTTTTATAACATTCCCCCCACCCCAGAGATAGGGGCCGAACTCAGGGCCTTGTACTCACCAGGCAGGCACTCTTCCATTGAGCAAAATCCCCAACCTTACAACTACCCTTTCTAAAACAAAACAAAACAAAAAATATATTTCTTCTAAAAGTGAAAGATGCTAAATACTGAAGGCTCAGGCCTATAATCCTAACTACTCTGGAAGCTGAATTGTGAGGATTGTGGCTCAGAACCAGCCTGGACCTTGTCCCTTCAGGAGTAAATTGTGGGAGACAGGTGTCCTTAAGAAGGATGGAGGACTTTGTGCTGTGTCATTCCTGGAACAAGTCATAGGATAAGGTGACCATCAAGAATGGAGGCTATTGGCTAGTGTCTCCACAGAAGCAATTTGTAAAATGCAGGAGTGCTCTCATAGGTCAGAGGACATTGACCACTGTCTTAGTGGTTTCAAAAATTCCACGAAAATAACCATAGCAACCTCAAGTCCTCCTGGAATCTCTAGCAACAGTCTTGGAGGCCTAAGAGCTACAGTGTCAATGGTGGCAGGCTGTAATTGGTCCACTTTTTCTCTGACCTCACTTGGTCTGAATCTGATTTGTCCATTTCCCCCATGATGTCACTATGCACAGTTGTGATTGCTCCATTGTGATAGGTCATGTAGGGTATATAGGAAGCCACTGTGCCCCAACATTTGTCAGTTAACAGTGCTGGGAGCTCTCGCTTGGTAAGCTGCTGGATTAACTCAAAGCTAGATTGATGATCTGTTTGGTTGCAGGTTTTGTTGGTTGGATTTTGGTATTTCTTTTTTACTTTTTGCCAGGTTTCCCATTATTTTATTGAGTTAATTTTTCAGAGACTTGCTACCTGCCTTCATAGCAGGAGGATCGCAGAATACAAAGAATCATCCCCGAGCTGCTTGAAGGAGGAGATCATCAAACAATACCAGACAAAAGAACTCCTTGACCAAGTTACCTGAGTGAAACTGTCCCATCACCACTTCACAGACACCGAGATGGCAGTTTAAAATACGTCATATGGGAGTGTCCTCCAGGCATTGAATAGAGAATAAGATGGACATTTATAAGGCTGGATGGCCCAGACACATCATCAAGTTGTACCTGGTGATGGAGAAAAAAGAGTATGTATATCTCATCATGGAATTGGCCACTAGGGGCTACCTTCTGAAGTCTATCTGAAAATCCCACCACTTATATAAAGTTGAAACCAGGAGATTCTTCAAACAAATTGTACTAATTACAGCAGAACACAATCGCACATTGAGACCTTAAGCCCAACAATATCCTTTTGGACAGCAAAGGCAATATCAAGGTTAGTTATTTTGGTCTAATCATCTGGTTCTACCCGGGGCAGCTGCTGACAAATTTATGTGGTGTTGTGCTATTCCATACCCCTGAAATGTTCTTGCAAGAAAGAAATGATGGCTGGAACTGGCTTCACACCTGTAATCCTACCTACTCAGGAGGCTGAGATCTGAGGATCATGGTTCATTGCCAGCTCGGTCAGAAAAGTCTGTGATATTCATCTCCAATTATCCACTAGAAAACTGGGAATGGCACAGTGGCTCAATTGGTAGAGTTCTAGCCTTGAGTTGAATTGCTCAAGGACACTGTTCAAGCCCCACAATTGGAAAAAGAAAATATGCCTACAAGGTGGAAATCTGGAGCTTAGGTGTCTTTTTATATTTTGTTATAACAGGAAGATTTCCCTTTGAGGGGAGGATGTTATCCAGGTAGAGTCACTAGTTCTGAGGGCCAAATATGTTGGTCCATATAAACTGTCTGTTTGAGGACAAAATGTAATCTGCCAACTGGTAATTGAGGACCTGAGGGAGAGACAAATATTGAACAAATAATGGAGCACCCATAGCTTAAACAAGTTGCACAATATTCCCTGTGTTCTGATGAGCCAAGACTCAACAAGCTGGAACCCATCATTCTTAAAGTAATGTGTGACATGAGGTACTACCTATATGAGATCCAGGGATCTATACAGGACAGATCATTCAATTATGCCATGGGCATGTACCTTTTAATTAAAGAAAACTTAGGCTGTCCAAGTAAAAAGAGTACCTTCAACAGTGCCACCGTGCCCAACTCTTGCAGATCTTTCCAACTTACCTCTCCCTATAGAAGGAGAGCCAGTTTACTTACCTGGCTTAACCATTACATCTTGTCATCTGAGTTTTAATTGCTTTATAATGTCAAGCAGTCACCTCTGAAGAGAGGCTTAGGTACCACTCTGCCTGCCATTCCTTTCTGTTTCTTGCAGAAGAACCCCAGTCCTAGCACAGTTCCAGGCCAGGATTCTGTGTTGTTTCCCTTGCCTGGTCTTTCTTTTTAAGCAGCAGTGAAAGATTCCTCTCTGGGGAGCCACAATTTGAGATCATAAACTGTCTACTAAGAAGCAGGGCTGGAGGAGGGCGGTTAGCAGAATATTCCCTTCCTTCTGGGTAGCCTCATAATTAGACCAAAGTATAATTTAAGGCGGAGATTGGGCAGGGTGGGTGTGGCTAGCGAATAGCTACCACTCTTCTCAGAATATGCTACAGTATTCAGGCCCAGGAGCAGAGCAATTCTCGAGAAAGGGGTGGAGAGTATTATAAGACATCAAAGATAATAGCAGTTGAGAGCACAGGGACCTGTGATTGGGATGTGAAAGATTGCAAGAAGTATACTCAAAAACGAATTATAGGAGGGATAATCCCTATACAGCCAAGGCTGCATAGAGAGATCATGTCTCAATCCAAAGGCTGGCTACTGAAGCCAGAGGAACTAATGTTTGCAAGCAATTACAAGTAGGAGATAGTGTTCTACCACTTGAACAACAATGCCACTTCCAGTTTTCTGGTGGTTAAATGGGGATGAGTTTCAGGGACTTTTCTATCTGGACTGGCTTTGACCTACGGTCTTCAGATCTCAGCCTCCCAAGAAGCTAACATTAACAACCTAGGATTACACTCAGGAACAATGCCCAGACCCTGATTTCAAGGCCAAAGACCATACAACAAATAATAAAAAAAGGAAAGTAAAAGGGGACAGTGGGTGGAGAGATTCACCATTCATCAGATGCATGTCAGGTGTGAATGATCCAAAATGTAGGCTAGGAGCAGACAGGGAACCTACCCAAGACACAACTGATCATTTATTTGTGGAAGCCAAGTGAAAAGTCAATAAACCAATATATGAAACAACTATAGAAAGATAAATAGTGCAGGTGAGAGTGCCAGAAAGAGTCCTTGTGAGTCAAGTGCTGGTGGCTAACACCTGTAATCTTAACTACTCAGGAAGCTAAGATCTGACGATCATGTTTCAAAGTCAGTCTCAACAAAAAATGTCTCTGAAATTCTTATCTCCCATGAACTAGCAATAAAGCATAATTGGGATCTGTGGCTCAAATGGTAGAATACTATATTTAAGATTTTAAAAAGATAAGCAACAGTGACCAGGTCCTGATTTCAAACCCGTTCAAACCCCAGAATCCACATACATAGAGATAAGGTTTCTGTGAAGAGGTAGCACTGAAGCCAAGACCTGTAGATTGAGAGGGAGCTAGCTTTGGGGGCATGTGACAGAGGCAATAGCTAGGGTGAAAGTCTCAGGGCTGGAATAAACCCCATATCAGGAGGAAGTGGTGTGTGGCTGGTTCTGAGTGAGAAAGAGAATGAGGTGAGGTACATCTGAAAAATGGGGGCCAGGTGGGCACTGGTGGTTCACACCTGTAATCTAAGCTACTCAGGAGGCTGAGGATTGAGGATTGTGGTTCAAAGGTAGCCTGACCAGGAAAGTCCATGAGAATCTTATCTCAATAACCAACTCTGAAAGAGCTGGAAGTGGTACTGTGGTTCAAGTGGTAGAGCACTAGCCTTGGGCTCAGGCTCTGAGTTCAAGCCCCAGTCCTCATACTTCAGCTTTCTGAATAGCTAGGATTACATGTGTGAGCCACCACAGACAGGCAACCCTTTATTATATATTATCTAACTTAATGGTTGTGACTTTCCCATTAGGAGGACTCACTCTGAGCTCATCCTATTCTGGTTCACTTTCAGTCGATGGCCAGGTCAGTTTCCCCTCTGGAACTAACTTGTCTGTGGGAGGAGGATAAAGCCCCTGAAGCCCCTTCCCTTGTTTGGTGCATCCTATATTGTGAGAGTGATGAATGAGGTCCAAGATTAAAGCTGGGCTTCTAAGGTGGAGTTCCTATTGTGGGCAACCTGGGCTGGTGTGCAGCTTTGAACAAGTGACTCTGGAAAGATATGAAAAATAACCACACTTAAATCCAATTTTTTTCAAAATCCTCTTGAGAGCTAGAAGAGGAGAGGGGAAGGGAAGATATATTCTGAATAGTTTCCTTCCTGTTGTGACATTGATTGATACATTTTGCTCAAGCAGGAATTACTTCTTATCCTGGGAAGGTCCTCAGTTTACCTTCCCGTGGTTGAGAGTTGTATGAGCTAAAATCCTCAGCTGTCAGCTCTATTTGGGCTACTTGACCCAGAGAAGAGGGCGACCCTTTTTGCAAACTGCTCTCCTCAGAAGGAGGTCCAATTTTCTGATTTTCAATAATGGGGACTAGGTGCTGCTAGAGAAAAGGATGCTATAAAATAGAGTGAGTTTGGAGCTCACACCCTTCAGAGGGAGGCCCAAACTGAGACCTGCTCTGAGGAAAAATCAAGGAACTGAGAGGAAGTTAATATTTTAGGTCATATGGCCAGGGAAGGCCTTTCTGTGGCAGAACTTCTGATCTAGCTGCTGAAAAGATGAACGAATTAAACAAAGTTTATTTTCCTATTGTGTGTGTGTACAAGTACTGGGGCTTGAACTCAGGGTCCCATACACTTGCTTAGCTTTTTCCTGCAAGGCAGATGCTCTACCACTTTAGCTAAACTTCTACTTTGAAGTTTTTTGCTAGTGTATTGGAGATAGGAGTCTGTCAGAATTGGCTTTCCAGACTGGGTTTGAACATGGATCCTTAGATCTCAGCCTCCTGATAAGCTAGGATCAAAGACAGGAACTATTAAGCATTCAGGTCCACACAAAGGTGTAGAAGAAGTTTCCAGAGAAGAGAAGAACAAATTTGCAAAGGCCCTGCCTGATTTGTCAACTTGTTGGATATTGTTTATTGATTTATTTTTGAACATGGGTCTTGAACACTGGGCCGGAGCACTTTCTTTCAGCTCTTCAGCTCAAGTCTAGCACTCTACCACTAGAGCCACAGAACCACTTTGGATTTTCTGGTGGATAATTTGAGATAAGAGTTTCACAGTCTTTCCTGCCCAACCTGGCAATCCTCAGATCTCAGCCTCCTGAGTAGCTAGGATTACAGGCATGAGCCACCAGTACCTGGCTGGATATTTATTTATATAGGAATACAGCAATATCCTTGTAAATAGGATGAAAAATATTTAAGTTGGTCACTCCATATGAGCCTCACTGGCTTTAAGTTTTCTCTTTGATAGTTAATATGAAGGAAAGCCACAGGGGGATTCACCTCAGTTTATTATAAAAGGATGTCTCTGGCGTGTTTTTACAACAGTGTGCACAATGTAAAAGATAATAATGTTATTCATGACATTATTCACAGTAGTAGAAAGGTAGAAAACCAAATGTCTCTTGATGGGTAAACAAAATGTGGTATAACCAGCCAAGGGAATATTATTCAATCTTAAAAAGGAATGACATTCTGACCATACTACAACAAGAATGAATCTTTAAAATACTGTGAAATAAACCATATTAAAAATAAAAACTATATTTATGATTCTACATATATAAGGTACCAAAACATAGTCAAATTTGCTGGCTACCAGTGGCCCACACTTATAAAACTAGCTACTTATAGGGCTGAGAACTGAGGATGGAGGCTTGAAGCCAGACTAGAAAGAAATGTTGCTGAAACTCTTATCTCCAAAAAGTGAGATACAGTAGAGGTGAGACTCAACAATAGAACTGTGGAGCACATGGGCAGCAAAGATGGCGTTGGGAGGGGGTTGAGTGGGCAGAACCCAATTTACTATAGAGCACATTGGCAGCCAAGATGGCGCTGGGAGAGAGTAGAGTGGGCAGAGCCCAATTGATCTTCCGATCAGTGCCTAACCAGCCCATGAAGGCTCAGGTGCATGATAGGGTGTGACCTTGACAGTGATTGGTTCCTCTTCCTCCCTTGCCATGCCACCCGCCCTTTTTGTATTTAATAAGGGCTGCTCTCTGTTAATAAATGAGTTTTCTACCTGCTGGATTTGGCTCCCTGCTGCGTCTGATTGTCTCCTGGGCTGGGGAACGGGCAAGCGCCACACTTACTTTCCTCAGACCCCATCCATATTTCGTGGGACGGATGAAGACCCAACATAGAACATCAGCCTTGAACAAATAAGTTTAACATAGAGGGGCTGGGAAAGTGGCTCAGTGGTAGAGAGCTTGCCTTGCATGCCTGAGGCCCTGGGTTCGATTGCTCAGCACCACATAAGCAAAAAGAAAAAAGCCGTTGAAGGGTAAACAAAGGAGGAGGCTGCAATGCTTGGTAAGAAATGTATGCATTATCCTGCCCATGTAATTGTAACCCCTCTGTAAGTATGTTCTCAAATAAAATAAAATATTAAAAAAAAAAGAAAAGAAAAAAGCCGGAAGTGGCGCTATGGCTCAAGTGGCAGAGTGCTAGCCTTGAACTGAAGAGCTGAGGGACAGCTCCCAGGCCCAGAGTTCAGGCCCCACGACCGGACCTCCCCCCCCAAAAAAAGTTTAACATCGAATGGAGAATAGAGAATGAATGATGTGGCCAGTGCAGGTAAGAAAGAGCAGGCTTTCTGTGTGCAAAGGACTTCTTGGTCAACAGCACTGTGACAGAACACATAAAGACAGTACTAGGCTGAGAAGTAAGGACAAGGAAGACAGGAGAGTTGATTATCCGTTTTTTGTTGTTGTTGTTGTATTTGTTTTTCCCAGTACTGGCACCTGGACTCAGGGCCTGGGTGCTGTTCCTGAGCCTCTATATGCTTTGGGCTAGTGCTCTATCACTTGAGTCACAGAACTTCTTGTTTTTCTGAGTAGTTTATTGGAGATAAAAGTGTCATGTCATGGGCCTTCTTGTAAGGCTGGCTTCAAATGGAGATTAGTCTTCAGATTTTAGCCACTTGTGTTGTATTCCAATTTAAATTGTAGTATTCCAATTTCCCAGGAAGATATGACAGCACTCAGGCAATTTGGCTGGAAGTTCTTTATTTAGCCATATTCCATCTGTCCTCAGCTCACAGAGCTAGAGAACAGCCCTGTTTGTTGTTCAGGGGGGATTTTTATAGGAAGTGCTTTCACATAGGTGATGTTTACCAAAGCAAGCAAGCAAGGTTACAGAAGCAAATCATAGCCTTGAGTCAAACATGCCTTGGGACATTGGACCTTTGCCCTGATGTTGAAGAAGGGGAATCCTTTTCCCAGAGAGAATGCATGTCAGCATGCACCCTCACACCACACAGAAGCTCAGATGGGGACACACGAGTCAATGCCTCTGACAGTGCGCTGAAATTTTCTGAACCGGAATGATGTTTATTACAACTCCCTGAGTAATAAAGAACTCAGTACAGCTGGTGATAAGCATCATAATTGTTAGTGGCATTCAGCAAAATTTGTGATAAACTGCAAAGCTGCCAGTCTAGGAAGCTTGAGGGAGAGAGAGAAGTTTACTTTTAGCAAAGATGTTTCTGAATTTACATTTTTGTTCCCATGGATATCCTTCTTTACCAAGGGAAAGGGGCTCAGGAGAGAAAATTAGCTACCGCAGGAACGATTGAGGCTAGAATAAACTTTCTTCCAGTGAATAGCAAATCAGATATCACACTGAGTAGCTAGGATTACAAGTTTGAGCCAAAACTGCCTATTTTGATTAATTCTTGTGTGTCATCCCCAGGAATGTGGATTCAAGCCAAGGTGACCCAAGCCTTCAAAGTTTTGTTACAGATATTGACTCAAGCTATGATGTCAGAAATACTGACCTTACTGTTCAGCCTGGAACCAAAAGAAACGGGAGGTCAGAGTTATCTATGTTTGTGGCTTGTAAATCACCAGGATTAGTGGCAGGCTGGAAAGAAGAGAATCAAGAGGGCACGTGTGGAACATGGCAGACAGGAAGGCATCAGGGAAGAAGTAGTGTCGGGATGAGCAGTGGATCAGGAGGACCAGATTCTCTGTGGTGCAGAAAGTCTTTCTTCAGAGCCCTCACCACATTAGCCTGTCTTGGGTCACTCCATGTTTGTTTAGTGTTTCAGCCCTCAGTCATTTGAACTCTTAGGGCTTGGGGCTTCCTGCACATCCTCCTGGAGCCTGGCACAGGGTCTAGCCCACATTGGTGCTGGCTGATGGTTGCCTAATGGGGCTGGATGGAGACAAACACTAAACTGGAGGTGTTTGGAAGGGATCGGCGTGCACTTAGTGTCCAGAGGACATGCATGGGACTCTACCTTCATGAGGAAGAGGCCAGAGGACAGTCTCATGTTGCCTCCCTAACACTTTGGTAGAAATGGCAGACAGATGTCACAGGCAGCAGGCAATGCTCTCTGGTTTATATATGTGCATGCACACCCAACATCTGTGGCCCATTAGTGGAACAGTACACACTGATCACAGCATGGACCCCATTTCATGGCTGCGGACACTGAAATCCTGGGGTCTTGGTGTCCTCAGGCCTTGGCCAACAGCAGTGGGGAGTCTGAGACCTTGGAGGCAGGGCAATGGCAGGGCTCCAGCAGTATCTGCAAAGCCTGAGAAGCTCGACTCCTCAAGGATAGCTCACAGACGCAGAGGAGACTGTGAAGAGGGATAGATCCCTGGGGTACACTTGAACCACCAAAACGCACCCTGCTCACTAGCACCAAGCACGTACGGATTATAGCCCAACAATCCTATTCTGGCTCTTTCTCACCTCACTTGGCAAGGGGGGAGCCATGGAGGAGCAAGATGCACCATTTCAGTTGAGGAGGGATATATCTGATATCAGACCCACACATCACACCTAGATAGACTGGAACTCTCCAGAAGGCCAAGGTAACAGATATATTCGTTGTCTAACAAGTGTGGAAGTGGGAATCTTGACTGTGAGGACTCCATAGTCCCCAACATGTGGGTTGGTGGCTGCGACTCCCCCCTGAGGTGGTGACTAAGTGGTAGCATCTGGGTTGCTAGCCTGTAAACAGAAGAAGTGAAGGTGGGCTGTGGAGTGGCCTGGTGCCTGGGCCACACTCTTTTGCTGAGTTGTTACTGTTGCCACCATGTGGACGTGCCTAGGCTTGGAGCAAGGTTACAGGGCCGGTGGGGCTGACTGGCTGTGCAGAAGCAGAAGGAGGTGTCACTTCTGCAGGCAGTGACTCTATTACTGGCAGCCCTATGCTTCCTGCTCAACGTGGGGCTGGGGCTCTGCACCATAATCGGCAGCCTGATGGCACCCCGAGGGGTTAGGAGGCAGATAACTGAGTGCCTCAGTATGGTGCTGAGAGAATGCTGCTCCCCAGTCTCCCACCCCTGTCTGGGTTTACTTCAAACCTGCAGCTTCTCCTTTCTCCTCCTCTGGTAGGTGACCTCAGTGGCAGCACCAGAACAGTCTGTGCTTCTTCCTACTTTTCTCCCAGGTGGGGTAAATTGAGGCCGCGAGGATAGGGACTTGTCCACTCAGTAGAGTCAGAAATAGAACCCAGGGCCCTTGGTGCCCCAGTATGGAAGTCTTATTTCTACTTACCATACTTTACAATCAGTTCTTTCTATTGCCCTCTCCTGTCCCCTGACCTCCTCCAGCATTCTCTTTCTGGAGTGTACCCTGTCTGCACATGTCTGTATCCTGTAGGACTGATGCCCTCATCATCTTTGCTCCCCTCCCTAACTTCCACCTGCATATCCTGTGTCTCTACTCAGGTCAGTCCTTTTCCCATTTAACCACTTGCAGAGGGACGCAAGACCTCCCCACTAATTCTCCCTATTCACTCTTCCCCATCCTATCTGTATTTTAGGTATTGTTGATTGGGGAGTGAGTGCAAAGACCCTCTTGGAGCTGTAGGCCCCTTGGAGGGAGTGAAATGTGAATTTCTGGTTCTTGAGGAATTTGCCACCTTTGACTCTCCAGTAGTCCAGACGTGTTCCTGTGGAGGGATTTCCCAGAATGTCCCCAAGAGCAGTTCCCTGAGGGTGGAATGCCACATGCCTTCCTTCTCTGCCAGGAACTGATGGGACATGGTATTTTTTGGTATTCCAAACTGTGATCATATTTGATTCTGCCTCTTTGAAACTTATGTACCTGCACATCTGTACATGCATTTGGACTAAAATAGCAATTTTTCTTCCTGTGTGTGTGTATGTGTGTGTGTGTGTGTGTGTGTGTGTGTGTGTGTGTGTGTGTGTGTGTGTGTTTTCAGATCTTCAGTCTTAAACTCAGGGCCTGGGTTCTGTCTCTTAGTTTTTATCACTCATGACCAGTGCTCTACCACCTGATCCACATCTCTACTTCTGGCATTTTGGTGATTCATTGGAGATAAGAGTCTTACAGACTTTCCTACAAGGGATCCTTTATTTTTTGTTTGTTTTTGGTCGGTCATGGGACTTGAACTATGAGCTTGGGCGCTGTCCCTGAGGTCTTCAGTTCAAAGACAGCACTTTACTGCTTGAGCCACAATGCCATTTCTGGTTTTCTAGTGATTTATTGGAGATAAGAGTCTCATGGAGGGCTTGGAAAGTGGCTCAGTGGTAGAGGGCTTGCCTTGCATGCAAGAGGCCCTGGATTCTATTCCTCAGTACCACATAAGCAAAAAGAAAAAAGCCAGAAGTGGCAATGTGGCTCAAGTGGTAGAGAGATAGCCTTGAGCTGAAGAGGTAAGGAACAGTGCTCAGACCCAGAGTTCAGGCCCCAGGACCAGACCCAACAACAACAATAACAAAAGAGTCTCATGGACTTTCTTGCCTGGTCTGGCTTTGAACTGTGGTCCTTAGATCTCCCACTTGAGTAGTTAGGATTACAGGCGTGAGCCACTGGTAATTTGGCTCCTTCCATTTTTTGTTTTTCAAGTTTTTCATTGTTAATTAATCGTAAGAGACTCAGATTTGCCTGCCCAGGCTGGCTTTTAAACGCAATCCTCTCATTGCAAACCTCATGATTGGATTATAACTGTGAGCCACCAGTACCACTCTGGGATTTGTCATTTTTGACAAATGCCAAATGTGTCTATTGAGATGGTCTGAGCATTGAACATTGCACTGCACCCAAGGCAAATTTCAGGAGAATGACAAAGATGTAGAGACCGTTTGGTGCCTCACACACACCATTACATAATGTAAGTTAATGACTTTCTTCCCAGAAATACATACCTCTTATCTTTATACAATGTAAGGTGCTTAAGTGCTTCTTCATATTTATCTAAAATAGTATATACATTGAAAGGAACTCCACCATATGTAAACAAAATATTTTTTGTTAGTGATGGGGATTGAACTCTGGCACTGTCCTTCAGCTCTTTAAGCTCAAGGCGAATGCTCCACCACTTGTGCCACAGCACCATTTCTATCTTTGTCTGTTCATGTGGTGTTGAGGAATCAAACCCAGGGCTTCATGCATGAGAAGCAAATACTCTATCACTGAGCCATCTTCCTAGGTCACTAAACAAAAGACATTTATGTGTCAGCTGGGCACTGTTGGCTGACACTTGTAATACTAGCTACTCAGGAGGCTAAGAGGTGGGGATTGCGGTTCAAAGCCAGCCTGAGCAGGTAAATGGAGCTGTGGCTCAAGTGGTAAAGCACTAGCCTTGAGTAAAAATAGCAAAGGGACAGGGCCCAGCCCCTGAATTCAAGTCCTACTCTGCACTACCAGTTTAAAACTTTTTTAATGATAATGCAAGTCATCATCCATGGGTCTAAAACACTTGTGAGCAGTTGCTGACATACATGTCTGCCAACCTACAACATCGGCACATGCAACATGATAGACTTATACATTTCTGTTCATTTCAAGGCTAGATACAATCACATGATTACAATATATGTAGAAGCTGCAATCAGTTTGAAGTCTACGTTCATTTTCTTTGTCAGTGCTCTTGTAAGTGTGTCTGAGCAGTGTCCCTCACAGGAAGAAAAGAAGCTCCTAATGACTCACCTTAATCTCATGTTGTGAGTAGAAATAAGACCGGGCTGTATGTCAATGCAACATTGCTTGGCTGTTTTTGACTCATCCTGGTTCCTTGAAGGCAGAGCCCCATCTTTTGATTCCATGTTAGGGATCTCAGGGGAGGTCACCATCAAATAGGAACTGAAGAATATCACCAGCTCCCCTTCATTAAAACCTCATTATAGTTGAAGCCAGTGGTTCACATGTGTAATCCTAACTACTCAGGAGGCTAGCAATATATGGTTGTGGTTCAATGCCAGCACTGGGTAGAAAAGTCCATGACACTTTTATCTCCAATTAAACATCAAAAAAACTTGAAGTGGACCAGTGTCCCAAGTGGTAGAGTACTAGCCTTGAGCAAAAAAGCTCAGGGACAGCCCTAGGAATGGCAGGCACACACACACACACACACACACACACACACACACACACACACACACACACACACACACAAACAAATACACACACATACACACACACTCAAACACACATACGCCCCTTTTTGTTAGCTCATCTAATGCTCCCAACAACCATATAAGTCAGGTATGCTTATTTCCATATTATAGAGGAGGAAAATTCCTGGTGTGTCAGTGGACTCAGACCTCAAATCCATGCCCCTGTCCCAGTACTTTTTTGGGAATAAACCTGTGGACCAAGAGACAAACAGGTTACAGGCATTCTGTGGTGTGTGTGTGTGTGTGTGTGTGTGTGTGTGTGTGTGTGTGTGTGTGTGTGTGCACCAATCTTAGGTTTTGAACTTCGAGTCTGGGTTCTGTCCCTTAGCTTTTATTCTCAAGTTTGGCACACTGTACCACTTGAGCCAAAGCTCCACTTCTTGGTCTTTAGTTCTTCATTGGAGATGACTCTCACAGACTTTTCTGCCCAGGCTGACTTTGAATCATGCATGGTTCTCAGATCTCAGCCTCCTCAGTAACTAGGAGTCTAGATGTAACTATTGGCATCAGGCATAGATTCTTCACCCTTCTGGGTAAATCTGTCTTACCTGGTTTCCTCAGTGTGAATTGGTTTTAATAATGTTTGACCCTAGGCCAGTTGAGACTTGTATGTCCTTATTACAGAGTCTGGCTGGTGCTTCATTACAGCACTAACTACTCTGCCTGTGATGAAAGTTTTTGAAAAGAAAAAGTAAGCCAGGTGATGGTGACTCACACCTTTAATTCTAGCTGGTGAAGAGGCTGAGATCTGAGGATTGCTATTCAAAGCCAGCCTGGGCAGGAAAGACTGTAAGAATCTGGAAGTGGGGCTGTGGCCCAAGTGGTAGAATTTTAGTGTTGAATGAAGAGCTCAGAAACAGTGCCCAAGCCCTCTTTTCAGACCATAGGACAAACACAAAATGAAAGAAAGAGAAAGAAAGAAAGGGAGTAGGGGCAGGAGGAAAAGGAAAGAGGGAGAGAAGAATTATGGCATTAGTGGCTCAGATATGTAAAAGCAAACCAGTAGTGGAACTGTGTCGCAAAGTGGTAGAGAGTTAGCTTTGAGCGAAAAAGCTCAGACACAGGCCCTGTGATCAAGTCCAAAGAAGACAAAAAAGAGAGGGAGGGGATAGAAGGAGAAAGGGAAGGAAGGAATGATCTAGTTCAAGAGTTGAGTGAAATAGAAACTTCTGGGTATCCGGGAACCTACAGACAACCAGGAGGCATAGTTTTTTTAACCACACATCCTTGGCTGGTGCTGACAGTCAGATTCCCCCTACAGAGTCCATGCTGTGCTTGAGTTCAGGCCTATTGAATCCTCCCTGGGCCTTGGGACTGAAGATCTAGCCTTTGCTTCATTTGTAAAGACTAGGAACCCGAGGACATCAAGGACCTCTCATGGCAAGAAGAGTAAGACATGGGTATCCATTCCTTGAAATCAGATCCTTTCAGTGACATGCCTACTCTGATCCTTCTATCCTATCATCTAAAAAATACCTACATCACCAGCACTCCAGGAAAAGAAAGGGAGCCCCCTCAATGGCTATAGGGTGGGTCTCTCTATCCCATTTGACAGTCCTGGTCCAGCACAGATTCTGCCAGCCCTCTCTTTCTCTCTCCCTCCCTCCCTCTATTGTTTTGGGGAGTCTTCAATGACCAGAGTATAGAATGGACTGCTATCTCCCCATTGGCACCAACAGTATTTAGCCATTTTCCTCAAAATCACAGCCAGAGCACGAGTGATTAAAGTCAAATTTAAATCTGCCAGCAAGTCATAACATATAGGGCTAGGACATTTATCAAGGCTGGGGGCCTCTAGTGACCTCAAAGAAAGCCAGTGAGATGGGGCAGGGAAGAGCCTGCAGTGGGACTTCTCTTCTCTGCCCTGCACCTTATAAGGCTTCTCAAATCAAGTTCAGGCCAAATAATAATGACAAATAATAAATATTGATTAAAAACAACTCCTGTATTGAGACATGAAGGTTTCATTTATTTTATTTTTACCCCATCAAATGTCCATACCCACCCCATGGAGTATTTATTATTATTGATGTTCTTTCTTAAACTTCATTCACATATCAGAAAATGGTATTCAGAGAGATTAAGCCACTGACTAGAGCCACACAGCTCAAAATGCAAATAGTAAACATAAGAATACTGTCTGAGGCAGGTGCTGGTATCTCATGCTTGTAATCTTAGTTACTCAGGAGGCTGAGGTCTGAGGATCATGGTTTACAGCCATGATCTCCGATTAACCACTAAAATGCCTGCAATGGAGCTGTAGCCCAAGTTATAGAGTGTTAGTTTTGAGTGAAATATCTAAGGGACAGTGCTCAGATCTTGAGTTCAAGCTCTGGTACTGGCACCAAAAAATAAAAACAAAAAAAAAGGCTCATAACCTTCACCCAAGACTATCTCCCACACACCAACAAAAACCTGGACCTGAAGGTGTGTGTGGCTCAAGAGGTAAGTACTAGTCTCAAGCAGAATAAGCTAAGGGAAAGTGTCTAAACCCTGAGTTCAAGCCTCCCCACTATAAACTTGTGTGTATATGTATATGTGTGTATATCTATATACACATATATAAAATGTGTCCACACATATGTACACATACATGTATGTATACACATATGTGTATGTGTTGATTGGGGGATATCAGGCCTGATATCTCAAGCAAGAGAAAATTTTTGCATCATTCAGCCTGTAGATGGAGACTCAGAATTTCTATACTGCAGTTAAGTGAGGATACTCAAATTTTGAAATTCATCAAATCATTGGACAAAGCCCATTCTATTTAGGAAGGTTAATCATCTTTTTTTGCTTTGTTTTGTTATGTTTTTGTTTTTTGCCAGTTCTGGGGCTTGACCTCAGGTCCTGCGCACTGTCAGTGAGCTGCTTTTGCTCAAGGACAGTGCTCTACCACTTGAGCCACAGAGTAACTTCTAGGTTTTGTTCATGTGGTATTGAGGAATCAAACCCAGAGATTCATGCATGCTAGGCTAGCACTCTAACACTAAGCCACATTCCCAGGCCATAATAAATCTTCTTTACTCCAAGTTTAAAATTATTTAAATTTATCTATTGAAATTTACCCATGTGATTAAAATGGTAATCACATCCAAAAATTTTTTTAATTTCTTTCCTTTTTTATTGCGAAAATACTGTACAGAGGGGTTACAATTACTTGGGCTAGGTAATGAATACATTTCTTATCAAACATTGTTGCCTCTTCCTTTGTTTCCCCTTACCATCCCTTCCCATCTCCCACCCACCCACCCTTAATCCCCCCTCCCTCCAAAGATGTAAAGTTTGTTTTTCTCCATAACGACTTTTATATCTCATTGTTGCAATGGGTCCACCTGTATCCCTATTTAAACAATTTATTTTTTATTTGTTAGGAAATGGAAAGACTTGGGAAAAATTATATTAAGTGAAGTAAGCCAGACCCAAAGAAACATAGGTCCCAAGGGTTCCCTTATATGCAACAAATAGTATATGTCTGACATAAGCAGAAACGGTCAGATAAATTGATGTTAGGCGAAATGAACCCCAAGATAAAGATTCAAATGTTTTTTCTTCCTTGCGATTATTTCTAACAGCTTTATAAAATGATTACTTTGTTGCTTTGTATGTCCCTTCCCCACAGTATAACCCCTGCTTCCAAAAGTCTTTTCACAGCAACATTTACATTGATGTTTGACTAAAACTTGAGGCACTACATGCTTGCAGAATTAATGTGTTAAAATTCACCATCTCTAGCCGTGAGTTGTTCGCTCATGGCTGTAATTCTAGCTATTCAGGAAGCTTAGAGCTGAGGACTGAAGCTTTATGAGACTCATCTCCAATTAACTATCTCAAAAAACTGATGTGGAATTATGGTACCAGTGGCAGAGTGCTAGCCTTAAGCAAAAAAAACCCACGGATGGTGCCCAGGACCTAGTACAAGCAATAAAACTGTGTGTGCATGAGCATGAACACACAAACACACACACACATGCACACATATAAGCACATGCACATACACACCATTACTACCACTATCACTAGAATATCATGACTCTAGTCACAGGAGATCTGCCACCGTCAAATTGTGAGACAGGAAGTAGAATGGTGGGTTTCCTGAGACTGTGGAAAGGGATGGATGGAAGGTGCTGTTTAATAAGTGCTTAATTTCAGGTTGGATTCTGAGAAAGTTCTAGAAGTTGGTATCAGAGAGGGTGCATGAAAATTTGAATGTACTTAAAGCCACTGAAGTGTACAATTGTAACTGGTTGAGATGACACATTTTATGTTATGGTTATTTTCCCAGGATGAGAGAATAGATAACAATACAGCCAGGGAGGGCCTGGACAAGAAAAGATAGCAGGAGGCGAGGGCCCTTATAGTGTTCACTCCTTCAGTTTCCCACCAACAAATATCTGCTGTTGAGCCACTTGTGCTGGGCTTATGACAGGTTGGAGCAAAGGCAGTGGGTGGCTACCTGTAATTGGCCCTCTATCATTTGAGCCACATCTGTACTTCTGGCTCTTTTTAAGTTAATTGGAGATAAAACTCTCAGATTTAGCTGCCTGGGCTGGATTTGAACTTCAATCATCAGATTTAAAGCTTATTATACTATCTTAAAGAAATGATTGGAACTTGCTCTTTTGTTGTTGTTGGTTTTGGTTGTCAGGCTTGCACTTGGGTCCCAGGCTCTGTACCTGAGTTCTTCTATTTAAGGCTAGCATTCTACCAGTTTTCATTACTACACTACTTTTGGTTTTCTGGTGATTAATTGGAAATAAAATATCATAGACTTTACTGCTCAGACTGGCCATGAACCTTGATCCTCTGATCTCAATCTCTTTAGTAGTTAGGATTTCAGGTGTGAGCCAATTACACCTTGCTGGGAACCTGCTCCTTATGAAGGAAGGCATTCTGATTATCTCCATTTTCCAGATATAGAAACAGAGGCAAACAAATTAAAATGACTTGTCTATGATGTCACACGTTAGTAAATGCTGGAGCTGGGTCTTTTATCCTGGTCTTTCCAATAGCAAATCTCACCCTCAAATAATACTCCATTAGTGTGTTGCCTTTGTTATCCCCTACCCTCACATTCCTGTAGCAAGGAATCAAAAACACCCACAGGTGTGATTAAGTACAGGCTCTGTCTAATGAAGAGAGTGTCTGGGTTTGAGTCTCATCTTCACTACTGAAGTTGGATTGAGAGGTTTATTGGGCCGGGATTAAAGGTTTGTGTTTTTGGCCCTGGCAAATCATTGGTTTTGTTCCAGTAGCCTGGTCTGTAAGACTAAGATAATGATTACCTATCTCATAGGTTTATTACCAAGTTCACAAAGAAAAAGGTGGGTTGGTGCCTAGCATATACTCAGCAACCCATTGATGTCAGCTGTTTATTTCATTGAGTAAAGATGGCAGCCTATGGCTGGGTGTCCAGCTCAATAGTAAAGCCTATACTTATTTACCATGGTGTGGAGGAGGAAGTTTGGGAGGGGACAGGAGGAAGAATCAAGAAGAAGGAAAAAGAAATGGTAGAATGTGGCCAGGCACCAGCAGCTCAAGCCTGTAATCCTAGCTACTTAGAAGGCTAAGATCTGTGGATGGTGGTTCAACCCAGCCTGGGCAGAGAAGTCTCTGAGACTCTCAAGTCTAATAAAGTACTCAAAAAAAGCTGGAAATGGTATTGTTGCTCAAGGGGTAGAACACTACCCTTGATTGAGCACAATTTGGCTCAGGGACAGTGCTCAACCAATGAGTTCCAGTTCCAGGTATGGCTAAATCAATCAGTCAATCAATAAAACAAGGAGTACAAGTGGAAGATTCGGTTGTGTGTTAGCCATGTATTTTTTCTTGCTATGACAAAATATTTGACAGAAATATCCTAGGAAGTTATTTTGCTCAGTGTCATAGATTTCAGGCATTAATGGCAGAGAAGAACATGGAGGACATGGAGCATGGGGAGGGGTAAGAGAGGGAAAGGGAGTGCTTCGATGGGAAGATTCTCTTTTCTCCTCATTAACTCCGTATGGAAAGCCAGCATACCGGATGGTGCCACCCATGTGCAGGAGGGATATCTGCTTCGGTTAATCTGTTATGGAAACCCACCAAACAAACCCAGAGTTATGCTTTAATTATTAGCTGGGCGCATCTAAACCAAATCTAATCAATCCCATTGAAGCTCATCCTCAAGATTAACCATCACAGATATCAATTTCACTTGCCTCCAAATTTACATTCCTTGTTATCGCTCAACTCACCAATCATTTATCATTCTTGTTTTTTTTCACATTTAAGCTTGTGTGTGTGTGTGTGTGTGTGTGTGTGTGTGTGTGTGTGTGTGTGTGTGTGTGTGTGTCCTACTTAATGGTGAAACCACATATACTTTTCTCCTAAAATCAGCAACAAGGGTACCATATCTACTGTCACCACTTGTAAGTTGCAGGAACTAGATTTGCAAGGAAAATCAATTTGACAATAGAAATATCAATATCTGTGTTGATAGGAAGGAGTGTAATTATCTTTTTTGCAGATAATATTATCTTTTTTTGTTCCATCCTGAGCCTAGAACTCAGCGATTGTGTTTTGTCCTTGAGCTTTTTACTCAAAGCTAGAGTTCTACCCCTTGAACTGCAACTCCACCTCTGGTTTTTTAACGGTTAATTGGAAATAAGAATCTCAAGAGTCTCACATACTTCTTTGTCCAGTCTAGCTTCCAACTGCAATCCTCAGAAATCAGCCTCCTGAGTAGCGCGGATTAGAGGCAGCAGCCACTGGCTTCCAAATCTCATATTATTTTTTATTTAGAAAATTACAAGACCCAGCAATCCCACTTTTGGGCATTTACCCAAATGTTTACAAACAAGACCACACTAAAGCTACCAGCACAACTATGTTTATTGCAGCATTATTTACCATAGCTAAGATCTGGAACCAACCCAGATGCCCCTCAGTAGATGAATGGATCAAGAAAATGTGGTATATATACACAATGGAATTCTATGCCTCCATCAGAAAGAATGACATTGCCCCATTTGTTAGGAAATGGAAAAACTTGGAAAAAATTACATTAAGTGAAGTAAGCCAGGCACAAAGAAACACAGGTCCCATGGTTTCCCTTATTTGCAATATCTAGTATATGTATGAGTCAAGCGGAAAAAGTCAGATAATGTGATGTTAGGAAAATGAATCCTTAGGTATTTTAATGTATTTTTTTCTTTCATGCATGTGTTTCTAACGCATTTATAAGTTTATTTCTTTGTTGCTTTGTATGTCCCTCCACCAAAGTATAACCCCTGCTTTCAATATATTTGATGTCAGTATAACTTATGGAGGAGATGGGGAAAAACAGTCATTTAAGGATTCAGGTGGACCTGTTGCAACAATGAGAAGTACAAATTGTCATGTCAAAAAGGAGCTTTACAATGACGGTGGGGGGGAGCAGGGGGGAGGGAAGGATAGGAGGGAGGGATGAGGCTGGGAAGGGAGGTGAAGGGTAAACAAAGGAGGAGGCTGCAATGCTTGGTAAGAAATGTATGCATTATCTTGGCCATGTAATTATAACCCCTCTGTACAGTATATTCACAAATAAAATAAAATTAAAGAAAGAAAGAAATGAACCTACAGACCTATAACCAAGTAGTCTTCGATAAGGGAGCTAAAATAATAGAATGGAAAAAAGACAGCCTGTTCAGTAAATGGTGTTGGCAAAATTGGTAAACTACTTGTAGAAAACTAAAGCTAGATCCTTATATATCACCCTGTACTAGAATCAACTCCAAATGGATCAGAGACCTCGGAGTCAAAGCAGACACTCTGAAAACATTACAGGATGGAAAAGGAGAAACCATAGGTCTCCTAGGCTCAGGCCGAAATTTTCTTTTTTTTTTTTTAATTTTATTTTATTTTATTTGTGAACATACTGTACAGAGGGGTTACAATTACATGGGCAGGATAATGCATACATTTCTTACCAAGCATTGCAGCCTCCTCCTTTGTTTACCTTTCACCTCCCTTCCCAGCCTCCCCCCTCCCCCCCACCCAATCATACCCCCCTTCCCCCCCCACACATCGACATTGTAAACCTGGTTTTGACATGACATTTTGTACTTCTCATTGTTGCAACAGGTCCACCTGAATCCTTACACGACTTGTTTGTCCCCATCTCCTCCACATGTTATATTGACATCAAATATAGTGAAAGCAGAGGTTACACTGTGGGGGAGGGACATACAAAGCAACAAAGAAATAATCTTATAAATGCGTTAGAAACACATGCATGAAAGAAACGAAAACATTAAAATACGTATTTAAGGGTTCATTTTCCTAACATCACATTATCTGACATTTTCCGCTTGACTCATACCTATACTAGATATTGCAAATAAGGGAAACCATGGGACCTATGTTTCTTTGTGCCTGGCTTACTTCACTTAATATAATTTTTTCCAAAGCTTTCCATTTCCTAACAAATGGGGAAATGTCATTCTTTCTGATGGAGGCATAGAATTCCCTTGTGTATATATACCACATTTTCTTGATCCATTCATCTACTGAGGGGCATCTAGGTTGGTTCCATATCTTAGCTATGGTAAATAATGCTGCAATAAACATAGGTGTGCTGGTAGCTTTAGTGTAGTCTTGTTTGTAAACATTTGGCTAAATGCCCAAAAGTGGGATTGCTGGATCATAGGGGATATCTATGTGAAGTCTTTTGAGGAACCTCCATACTGCGTTCCAACGTGGTTGAACAAGTTTATATTCCCACCAACAATGAAGTAAGGTTCCTTTCTGTCCACATCCCCTCCAGCATCTGTTGTTGTTAGAGTTCTTGATTTTTGCTGTTCTAACTGGAGTGAGGTGATATCTCAATGTTGTTTTGATTTGCATTTCTTTTATGGCTAGGGATGTTGAACTTTTCTTCATGTGTCTATTGGCCATCCTTCTTTCTTCTTCAGAGAAGCTTCTCTTTAAGTCTTTCGCCCACTTATTTATTGGGCAGTTGTTTCTTTGAGGATTTGTTGTTGGGTGGTTTAATTTTTTGAGTTCCAAGTATATTTTAGATATGAGACCCTTGTCCGTTGTACGGCTAGTAAAGATCTTCTCCCAATCGGTGGGCTTTCTATTGATCTTGCTAGCTATGTCATTTGCCCAGCAGAAGCTCTGCAACCTTATGCAATCCCATTTGTCCAACCTTTCTTTGATTTGTTGTGCTTCCGGGTCTCTATTCAGAAAATTTTGGCTTGAGCCAAGGAGACCTAGGGTTTCTCCTATTCCATCCTGTAAAGTTTTCAGAGTGTCTGCTTTGAGTTCAAGGTCTTTGATCCATTTGGAGTTGATTCTAGTGCAGGGTGATATATAAGGATCTAGCTTTACTTTTCTACATGTAGTTAACCAATTTTGCCAGCACCATTTACTGAAGAGGCTGTCTTTCTTCCATTCTATTGTTTTAGCTTCCTTATCGAAGATTAGATGGCTATAGGTCTGTAGGTTCATTTCTGGGTTTTCAATTCTATTCCTTTGGTCCTGAGGTCTGTTCTTCTGCCAATACCAAGCTGTTTTGATTACTATGGCTTTATAATAGAGTTTGAAATTTGGTATTGATATTCCTCCAGCAGTGTTCTTTCCGTTGAGGAGCGTTTTTGCTATTAGGGGTCTTTTATTGTTCCATATGAATTTTTGGATTGCCTCTTCTATTTCCTTGAAGAATGAGGGTGGAATTTTGATAGGTATCGCGTTGAATTTGTAGATAGCCTTGGGAAGTATTGCCATTTTCACGATGTTAATCTTGCCAATCCAGGAGCATGGGAGGTTTTGCCATTTTTTAAGTTCTGTGTTGATTTCCTTTTTCAAGATTTTAAAGTTTTCATCATAGAGGTCCTTCACTTCTGTAGTTAAGTTAATTCCAAGGTATTTTATTTTTTGTGGGGCTATTACAAATGCAGTTGCTTTCCTAATTTCAGCCACACTTTTCTCATTGTTGGCATACAGAAAAGCCATTGATTTTTGGGGGTTAATTTTATAACCTGCTACTTTGCCAAAGTTTTGAATCAGCTTGAGTAATTTGGGAGTGGAGTCTATGGGATTCTTTAAATACAAGATCATGTCATCTGCAAAGAGGGAGAGTTTTATTTCTTCTTTCCCTATTTGGATCCCCTTTATGTCTGCATCTTGCCTTATTGCTGTAGCTAGGCATTCTAATACTAGATTGAAGAGAAGTGGAGAGAGTGGGCATCCTTGTCTTGTTCCTGAGTTAAGAGGAAATGGCTTTAGTTTTTCACCATTGAGTATAATGCTGGCTGTAGGTTTGTCATATACAGCCTTTATTGTATTGAGGAATGCTCCATGGATTCCTAATTTTTCCAAAACCTTCATCATGAAGGGGTGTTGGATCTTGTCGAATGCTTTTTCTGCATCTATTGAGATAACCATGTGGTTCTTATCCTTGCTCCTGTTGATGTGATGACTTATATTAATTGATTTGCGTATATTGAACCAGCTTTGCATCCCTGAAATGAATCCTGTTTGATCATGGTGTATGATATTTTGGATGAATTGTTGAAGTCGATTGGCCAAAATTTTGTTGAGAAGTTTTGCATCAATGTTCATCAAAGAAATGGGTCTATAGTTCTCTTTCTTTGATGAGTCCCTGCCTGGTTTTGGGATGAGGGTTATGATGGCTTCATAGAATGTGTTCGGTAGTGAGCTTTCTCTTTCAATTTCATTGAAGAGTTGGAGGAGTATTGGTGTGAGCTCTGCTTTGAAGGCCTTGTAAAATTCCGCTGTAAAACCATCTGGTCCTGGACTTTTCTTAGCTGGGAGGTCTCTTATTACTGTTTCTATTTCAATGCTTGATATGGGCCTGTTAAGCTGGTTTAACTCATCTTGGTTTAGTTTTGGCATGTCAATATTTGCTAGGAAAAGTTCCATTTCTGTCAAGTTGTCGAACTTATTAGCATAAACTTTTGAGAAGTATTCCCTTATAATGTTCTGAATCTTGGTTGTTTCCGTGGTGATGTTTCCGTTCTCATCTCTGAGTTTATTAATTTGGGTGTGTTCTCTCCTTTTTCTGATAAGGTTTGCTAAGGTCTGTCAATTTTGTTAAGTTTTTCAAAGAACCAACTCTTTGTTTTGTTGATTCTTCCTATAGTTTTTGTGGATTCTAGTTCATTTAATTCTGATTTACTTTTGATTATTTCTTTCCGTATACTGGATTGGGGTTTATCTTGCTGCTCTTTTTCAAGGAGGTTTAGATGTGTCATTAAATTGCTAGTTTCAGATCTCTCCAATTTGTTGATGTAGGAGCTCAGAGCTATAAACTTGCCTCTGAGTACTGCCTTTGCTGTGTCCCAGAGGAGCTGGTAATTTGTGTGTTCATTTTTGTTGAATAGCATGAACATTTGAATTTCCTTTCTAATCTCTTCCATGACCCACTCTTGATTCAGCAGTGTGTTGTTTAGCCTCCATGTGATACCGGACTTTCTTTGGTGGCTTTTGGTGTTGAGTTCTAATTTTATTCCCTTGTGGTCAGAGAGAATGCAGGGTATAACTTCAATGTTTCTGAATTTAGACAAGTTTGCTTTGTGGCCTAGAATGTGGTCTATTTTAGAAAACGTTCCATGTGCTGCTGAGAAGAACGTGTATTCTGATGCTGCTGGGTGAAATGTTCGGTAAATGTCTGTTAAGTCTAGTTGATCTATGCAGCTGTTTAGATCTGCGGTTTCTCTGTTGAGTTTTTGCCGAGTTGATCTGTCTAGTGGGGAGAGTGGTGTGTTAAAATCCCCAACAATTAATGTCTTTGGGTCTATATGGCATTTGAGGGAAAGTAGTGTTTGTTTGATAAATTTGGGTGCTCCATTGTTTGGCGAATAGATATTTAGAATAGTAATATCCTCCTGAAGGAGAGATCCTTTAATTAGTATGTAGCGACCTTCTTTATCTCTTCTCACGATTTTTAATTTGAAGCCTATTTTATCTGATATTAGGATTGCAACTCCTGCCTGTTTATGAGGGCTGTTTGCTTGGTAGATTTTGTTCCAGCTTTTAACATTGAAAATGTGTTTGTTCTTACGGGCAAGATGTGACTCCTGCAGGCAGCAGATAGAAGGGTCTTGTTTTTTAATCCAACTAGACAGTCTATGTCGCTTAATTCGAGAGTTCAGTCCGTTAACATTAAGAGATAGGACTGAGAGGTATTTGGGAGTTCCTGCCATGTTATCTACCTTCTTGGGGGCTGCGAAAACTGGGTTCTTCCTATGGTTCTTGGATTCTCAGTTTGGGTGCAGTTTGTTGGCCTTTATTGTGGTCTTGTTGGTTTTCTATGTGTAGGACATCTTTAAGAATCTTTTGTAGGGCTGGTTTGGTGGAGATGTATTGTTTCAATTTTTCTTTGCTATGGAAGGTTTTTATTTGGCCTTCAGTTATGAAGGAGAGTTTAGCTGGGTACAGTATTCTTGGTTGATTGTTTTTTGTTTTTAGGGCATGGCACACATCATTCCAGGCTCTTCTTGCTTTGATTGTCTCTGCTGAGAAATCTGAGGTGATTCTAATTGGTTTCCCTTTATAGGTGATTACCCTTTTCTCCCTAACAGCTTTAAAGATCTTTTCCTTGTTCTGAGTTGATCCTGTGTGGATTATAATGTGACGGTGGGATGTCCTATTCTGGTCTGGTCTATTTGGGGTTCTAAAGGCTTCTTGTATCTGAATAGGCCTATATTTTTGCATGTTTGGGAAGTTCTCTGCTAGGATCCTGTTAAACAAATTTCCTAGACCATTAACTTCTGTTTATAGGTGCTCCTCTACACCCATTATCCTTAAGTTAAGCCTTCTGATGGTGTCTTCCAGGTGTTGGATAGATCTATCATATTTCTTGGACTTGTCTTGGATGGTTGTATTTTCTTTCTCTATAATATCTAGGCTGTCTTCAATCCCTGAGATTCGATCTTCTGCATGGTCTAACCTGCTGTCAAGACTCTCTACTTTGTTTTTAATCTCTTTTCCTTCTAATTGGTCAGCTTTGATGGCTTCAAGTTCTTTGTTGAAGCTCTGTTTTAGGTCTTGTAGGAAACGCGTTACTTCCTTAATTTGGTGTTCAGTGTTTGTCCTCAAATCACTTAGTTGATTGGATATGGTTTCTTTGGACTCCCATTCCTTCTGTTGGGTTCCATTCAGCATTCCCTTTGTGGTCTCCCTGACTTCCTTCAGCTCTTTGTTAATGGATTCTATGGATGCCTTTAGTGATTTTTGTGTGTTCTCTACCTGGTCTCTCAATTCCTGTATTACTCTTTGTTCAGCTTCCTCTCGTTTGTGGGATTCCTGCAGTTCTCTTTGAGTGTTCTCAGCCTGCTCACGCCATTCCTCCCTTTCTATTTGAGTATTCTCAAGTTGTTCACGCAAATCCTGTATCAGTTTTTGAGTAGCTTCCTCACGCTTATGATATTCCTGTATAAACTTCTGGGATGCCTCCTCTCTCTCCCTATCACGCTCATAGAGAGTCCTTTGTAAGTTGTCAAACTTCTCATTTATCATGTTTGCCACCAGTGTTTGTAGAGCTATTTGGGAACTCTCCTCTGGATTGTTCATTATCTGATCTGACCCCTGATTATCAAGATTGGGAATTGAGATACCCGAATTTGCCATTTTTCTTGTGTTTTTCCGGCTTACTCTGCCCATTTGAGATGAAGATAGCACCAGTTTTGTGCTAGAACACTATCTTAAGGCAACCATCAACCAAAGTTTGCATTTGTACAGTCAATAGTCTACAGATACAATCTAGTTCAACAGATACATCTATTCAACATCAAACAACTATATGTTAAAGGACTTCGAACCGCAGTAAAAAATTTGGAAAACCAGAAATTATTAGGATTCGGGAGATATGTGGGTAAAAAATAGGAATAGATTGGTGTGGGGAGGCACAGGGAGAGTTAACTATGTTCTAATCACAGTGCAGGAAATGGGTTGGGTAGGATGCAAGTAGAGAGAGAGAGAAAAAGAAGAGACGGAAAGGGGAATGAAAAGAGACCATAAAAAAAATAGAAACGTAAAAGTTAATGTTATTATAGAGATTAAAAGACCGTCTATTTAGAGAGGAATGTGAATATGTTTAGAGAAAGGGAGGGACATAGAGGAGATGTGAAAAACTTTAAGGATGGGAAGGGGAGAAGAAAAGATCAGAAGTTCAGTAGAGCTAGACAAAAAACAAAAAGATAATTAAGAAAGAAAGAAGACAAGAACAGAAAGGAAAACGCTCATTCACATATTCCTAAAATAAAAATTATAAGAGGAGAGAAAAAAAACGTTACTGCAAAACAATTATTTTTTCAGAAGAGGCAAAAATTAAAGATTAATAAAAGTTTTAGAAGAGAAAAAAATTTATGTATATATATATATATATATATATATATATATATAAGGTAACAAAAATACAAAAAACAAACAAAAAAACAAAAGAAGCAGAAGAAAAAAAAAGAAAAAAAGTCTTTTGATTTTTTTTTGGGGGGGGAGGGGTGGGAAGAATCCTGTATCTCCCTTTTGTCTGTAACCAGTCTCTTGTTGGAATCTCTGGTCAGCTTGAGGTCCTGTGGCTTGATTGGTTTCTTAAGTCGGTTGGTTGGAAGAGGCAGAAAAATGCTCTGCTTTACCCAAGATTTTGAGATCCCCCTCCCAGGTTAGTTTTCTCGGAGGGTGATCTGCTTTGAGAATCACAAAAGAGGGGGATGCGGTGATGAGGCTAGGTTCTGGGTAGAGGTGAGGCCTTTCAACAAACAATAGCTTTTCCCTGGGGCTATTTTGTGATAAAGCTCACAGCGCCCAGCCTGGAGCCATTCTCAGGGTTTCTGTTTTTCAATTGAGTGTGGTGGCTGCTAGAGGGAGGGGCAGCCTCTGGCTCTGGTTACCCAGTGAGGCAAGGCACTCCAATGGCTGGTGCCTGAGCTGGGTGACTTTTCCCTGGATGGAGCTGAGTCTGGCAGGTCACTTCACCGTTAAGTTCTTGTGACCTGCGAAATGACTCGTTTTGTTCCAAGGCCTGAGATGGAGCTAGCAGCTCCTCCGAGCTTTGTCGGTATCCAAGATGGAGATCACCGGTGCTGGGGGGGAGGGGTGGCCTTCCCTCCTCTGCTCCCTGAGAAGGAGTGAGGATGTCGGGCTTGTACTCACGCCGAGTCTTGGATCCTGGGTCGTCTTTGGTCTGCAAACTGCAGGATGAAGATGTCCGCTCCTTGTCGGTTCTTGTTGGTGTTGAGTAGAATCCGCTCGCCCGCTGCGTCTGGCTCCTTCGTCCCGGACTCTCTGGGTCTCAGGTATGACCCCGTGGCGGTGGACACCGCCGCGACTCTGCAGGCCCTCAGATGTGTCTCCTTGGCTTCCCCTCTCTTGACTAACTCTCTGTCTTGTGATGGCACACTTGGTGTGATTCTCTGGCTTAGGACTGTTCACTGGAACTCTAAAACTGCTTTCTATGCGAATGCTTGTTCAGATTCCAGCTTCTGCTCCGCCATCTTCCCGGAACCACATCCGAAATTGTCTTAATTGAGTCCCGGAAACAACAAATCAAAGAAAGGTTGGACAAATGGGATTGCATGAAGTTGCAGAGCTTCTGCATAGCAAAGGACATAGCTAGCAAGATCAATAGAAAGCCCACAGATAGGGATAAGATCTTCACTAGCCATACAACGGACAAGGGTCTCATATATAAAATATATTTGCAACTAAAAAAATTAAATCCCCCAATAACAAATCATCAAAGAAACAACTGCCCAGTAAATAAGTGGGCTAAAGACTTGAAGAGAAACTTCTCTGAAGAACAAAATACGATGACCAATAGACACATGAAGAAATGCTCACCCTCTCTAGCTGTAAAAGAAATGGAAAACAAAACAACACTGAGATACCACCTCACCCCAGTTAGAATAGCTATAAACAAGAACTCTTTAAGTCTTTAGACCACTTATTTATTGGGGAGTTGTTTCTCTGAGGATTTCCTGTTGGGGAATTTAATATTATGAGTTCCAAGAGACCCTAGTCCGTTTTATGGCTAGTGAAGATTTTCTACGTGAGCTTTCTATTGATCTTCTAGCTATGTCATTTGCCATGCAGAAACTCTGCAACTTGAAGCAATCCCATTTGTCCAACCTTTCTTTGATTTGTCGTGTTTCTGGGTCTTTATTAAGAAAATTTCAGCCTGTGCCAACAAGACCTAGGGTTTCTACTATTCCATCCTGTAATGTTCTCAGAGTGTCTGCTTTGACTCTGAGGTCTTTGATCCATTTTGGAGTTGATTTTGGTGCAGGGTGATATATAAGGATCTAGCTTTAGTTTTCTACAAGTAATTAACCAATTTTGCCAGAACCATTTACTGAACAGGCTGTCTTTCTTCCATTATATTTTTTGAGCTCCCTTATCGAAGATTAGATGGCTATATATCTGTAGGTTCATTTCTGGGTTTTCAATTCTATTCCATTGGTCCCGAGGTCTGTTCTTGTGCCAGTACCAAGCTATTTTGGTTTCTATGGCTTTATTGTAGAGTTTGAAATTTGGTATTGATATTCCTCCAGCAGTGTTCTTTCCGTTGAGGAGCGTTTTTGCTATTCGTGGTCTTTTATTGTTCCATATGTATTTTTGGATTGTCTCTTCTATTTCCTTGAAGAATGAGTTTGGAATTTTGATAGGTATCGCATTGAATTTGTAGATAGCCTTGGGAAGTATTTCCATTTTCACGATGTTGATCTTTCTAATCCAGGAGCATAGGAGTTTTTGCCATTTTCTTAGTTCAGGTTTGATATCCTTTTTCAAGCTTTTAAAGTTTTCATCATAGAGGTCCTTCACTTCTTTAGTTAAGTTAATTACTAGGTATTTTATTTTTTGTGGGGCTATTACAAATGGAGGTGCTTTCCTAATTTCAGCCCCAATTTTCTCATTGTTGGCGTACAGAAAAGCCATTGATTTTTGGAGGTCAATTTTACACTCTGCTACTTTGCCAAATTTTGAATCAGCTTTAGTAATTTGGGAGTGGAGTCTATGGGATTTTTTAAATACAAGATCATGTCATCTGCAAAGAGGGAGAGTTTTACTTCTTCTTTCTCTATTTGGATACCCTTTATGTTTGCATCTTGTCTTATTGTTGTAGCTAGACATTCTAATACTTCATTGAAGAGAAGTGGAGAGAGTGGACATCCTTGTTTTGTTCCAGAGTTAAGAGGAAATGGCTTTAGTTTTGATGGCTTCCAATTCTTTGTTGGAGCTTTTTTTAGATCTTGTATAATTTTTTTACTTCTTTACTTTGGTGTTCCGTGTTTATTCTCAAATCACTTAGTTGATTGTTTATGGTTTCCTTGGACTTTTATTCCTTCTGTGTGGCTCCATTAACCATTCTTTTTGTGGTCTCCCTGAATTTTTTCAGTTTTCTGCTTATGTATTACATGAATTCCTCTATCAATCTTTGTCTATTCTCATCCCGCTCTCGCAATTCCTGTTTTACTCTTTGATTAGCTTCCTCATGTTCAAGCAATTCCTATAGTTCTTTTTGACTGTTCTCAGCCTGCTCACGCAATCCTTATCTATCACTTTGACTGTTTTCAGCCTGCTTACACAATTCATTTATTTCTCTTTGAGTGTTCTCAACCTGCTCATGCAATTCCTGAATCACTCATTGAGTAGCTTCCTCACACTTAAGAGATTGCTGTTTTGATCTTTGGTTTGCATCCTCTCTCTCCCTATCAGGCTCACACTCAGTCTTTGAAGGTTTTCGATCTTTACATTCACCATCTTTACCAGTATTGTTTGTACAGCTTTTTGGGAACTCTCCTCTAGATTATTCATTATTTGTTCTGTCACCTGATTACCATGAGTGGGAATGGAGATACCCGGATTTGCCATTTTTCCGGATTTTTCTGCCCATTTGGTATGAAAGTAACACCAATTTTGTGCTAGAAAACTATTTTAAGGCAAGCATCAACCAGAGTCCTATAGTTGCACAGTGAAAAGTCTGCAGATACAATCTAGTTTATCAGATAAAATCTATTCAACATCAAACAACTATGGATTAATGGGCTAAGAGCAGCAAGGAAGAATTTGGCAAACCAGAAATTATTATGTTTAGGGAGAAATATGGTGAAAATTAGGATTAAATGGATCGGGAAATGCCAAAGAGAGTGAAATTAACCAAGTCCAAATCTCAAAGAGGGAAATATGCTGGACAGAATGATAGGAGAGAGAAAAAAAAGAGACGAGAAAAAATGGAAAAACAAAAAATTAATTTAAAAATTGAAACTTGAAGATTATCTAATTTTAAAGGTGAAATTGAGAGAATGAGGATAGGATGAGAGGAGGAGTGGGATTAAAAGGACACTTGAAAAACTAAAAAATAAAAATTCCTTTTTTTATTGTGAAAATACTGTACAGAGGGGTTACAATTACATGGGCAAGATAATGAGTACATTTCTTATCAAGCATTGTAGCCTCCTTCTTTGTTTCCCATTCCCATCCCTTCCCATCCTCCTCCCACCCCCCCACCCAAACCTTCCACCCACCAAAATTCTAAAGTTCCTTTTTCCACATAATGACTTGTACATCTCATTCTTAAAAAAATATATAGGCATAAAGATATAATACTGCTACTAAGGAATTTAAGCCTGAGAGTATTTGAATTGAGTAATAAATTTCTGTATTAAGTGTGTACAGTATGGTAGATAAGGTGTAATAATTGACGACGGATATATCTGAGGATGAGCAGAACAGCAATTAAGTCGTGCACAAAAGGACAAAAGAGAAGAAAAATGAAGAAAATGAGAAAGAAAAAAAAGGACTGAAAGGTCAGTAGAGACAAAAACAGCACACATACATATACACCTAAATAAAAATTTTAAGAGGAAAAATAAAAGATTAATAGAAAACAATTTTTAAAAAATTAAAAATAAAAAATAGGTAAAAAATAGTTCTTTGATTTGTTTTTTTATCGGGGGAGGTGGAGGGGAAGATCCTGTTTCTCACTTTTGTCTGTATCAACTCTTTTGGTTGAGTCTCTGGTCTGCTATGGTGTTTGGTTTTCACGTGCTTTGATTGGTTTCTTAAGTCAGTTTGTCTGAGCAGGCAGAAAAATGCTCTGCTTTACCCAGGATTTTGTAATCCTCCTCCCAGGCTAGTTCAGTGTGAGGGAAATCTGCTTTGAGTATCACAAAACAAGAAGATGGCTCTCTCCTCTAGTTGGGAGATGCTGTGATTAGGCTTGGTTCTGGGTAGAGTTGAGGCCTTTCAGCAAGCTATAGGTTTTCCTTGGGGGGCTAGCTTCTGAGACACTCACAGAGCCCAGCCTGGATCCATTGTCAGGGTTTATGTTTACTGAATTTCCTTTAATTGTCTAATATGCTGTAGGGAGGGGCAGCCTCTGGCTCTGTTTACACAGTGAAGAAAGCGACTCCTGAGGGGGAGGAGCTTCTACTGCCTGGGCTTGGTTACTTTCCCCTAGGTGGAGCTGATTATGGCAGGTCAGGTCAGGTTCCTGTGACTTGCTAAATGACTCTTTTATTTTCTTCCAAGGCCTGAGTTGAAGCTAGCTGCTCAGCCGGACAGCTAGCTAGATTTCCATCAAGATGGAGATCTTGTTTCTTTGAAGATTTGTTTTTGGGGGATTTGGTTTTTTAAGTTCCAGGTATGTTTTACATATGAAACAATCCCATTTGTCCAACCTTTCTTTGATTTGTTGTGTTTCTGGGTCTCTATTAAGAAAATTTCAGCCTGTGCCAAGGAGACCTAGGGTTTCTCCAATTCCATTCTGTAATGTTTTCAGAGTATCTGCTTTGACATTGATCCATTTGGAGTTGATTCTGGAGCAGGGTGATATATAAGGATCTAGCTTTAGTTTTCTAAAAGTAGTTAACCAATTTTGCAAGCACAATTTACTGATGAAGCTGTCTTTCTTCTATTCTATTTTTTTTAGCTCCCTTATTGAAGATTAGATAGCTATAGGTCTTAAGGTTCATTTTTAGGTTTTCAATTCTATTCCATTGTTCGAGTTTGATATTTGGTATTGATATTCCTCCAGCACTGTTCTTTCTGTTAAGGATTGTTTTTGCTATTCAGGGTCTTTTATTGTAACATATGAATTTTTGGATTGCTTCTTCTATTTCCTTGAAGAATGCGGTTGGAATATTGACAGGTATTGCACTGAATTTGTAGATAGCCTTGGGAAGTATTGCCATTTTCACAATGTTGATTTTTCCAATCAAGGAACAAGCATGGGAGTTTTTGCCACTTCCTAAGTTCTGTTTTGCATTCCTTTTTCAGGTTTTTAAAGTTTTCATCATAGAGGTCCTTCACTTCTTTGGTTAAGTTAATTCCTTGGTATTTTATTTTTTTTGTTGCTATTCTGAATGTAATTGTTTTCCTGATTTCAGCAACACTTCTCTCATTTTTGGCATACAGAAAAGACTTAAAGAGAAACTTCTCTGAAGAGGAAAGAAGGATGGCCAGTAGACACATGAAGAAATATTCAACCTCTCTAGCCAAAAAAGAAATGCAAATCAAAACAACATTGAGATACCACCTCACCCCAGTTAGAATGGCTATAAGCAAGAACTCTAATAACAACAGATGCTGAAGGGGATGTGGACAGAAGGGAACCATACTCCATTGTGGGTGGGAGTGTAAACTTGGTCAACCACTTTGGAAAGTAGTATTGAGGTTCCTCAGAAGACTCCACATAGAGCTCCCCTATGATCCAGCAATCCCACTTTTGGGCATTTACCCAAATGATCACAAACAAGACCACAGTAAAGCTACCAGCATGACTGTGTTTATTGCAGCATTATTTACCACAGCTAAGGTATGAAACCAACCTAGATGCACCTCAGTAGATGAATGGATCTAGAAAATGTGTTATATATCCATAATGGAATTCTATGCCTCGATCAGAAAGAATGATATTACCCCATTTGTTAGGAAATGGAAAGATTTGGAAAAAATTATATTAAGTGAAGTAAGCCAGGCCCACAGAAACATAGGTCCCATGGTTTCCCTTATTTGCAATATCAAGTATATGTCTGAGTCAAGCAGAAAAGTTCAGATAAGTTGATGTTACAGAAATGAACCCCAAGATAACTATTCAAATGTTTTTTTTCTTTCATGCAAATATTTCTAACATATTTATAAGATGATTTCTTTGTTGTTTTGTATGTCCCTCCCCCATACTATAACCTATGCTTTCACTGTATTTGATGTTGGTATAATTTGTGGAGGGGAAGGGTAAAAACAAATTGTTTAGCTATGCATGCAGGTGGACCCATTGCAACAATGAGATGTACAAGTTGTTATGTCAAAAAACGAACTTAGCAACTACGGTAGGTGTTAAGGGGAACGTTGGGGGGGGGAAGAGTATGGGAAGGGATGGTAAGGGGAAACAAAAGGAGACAACAATGCTTGATAAGAAATGTACTCATTATCTTGCCCATGTAATTGTAACTCCTCTGTATGGTATTCTCACACACACAAAAAGATGGAGATCTTAAGTTGTGGCGCTGGAGGAGTGGCCTTCCCTCTTCTGCTCCCTGAGAAGGAGTAAAGATGTCAGGGTTCTACTCACACCCGGAGTCTTGGTTCCTGGGTAATCTGTGGTCTGCTATCTGCAGGATGAAGATATCTGCTCCTTGTCAGTTCTTGCTGATATTGTGTAGAATGCACTTGCTCGCTCTATCTGGCACCTTTGTCCGGGACTTTCTGTATTGTAGGTATGATGAGTATGGTTGCCACCACTGCTGCTTCACCCATGACTGCTGGCAAGTGCTCAGATCTGTCTCCTTGCCTGCATTTTCCCTCTCTAGCCAAACTCTCTGTACTATGGTGGCACACTTAGTGTAATTCTTTGGCCTAGGACTGTTCACGGGAACACTAAAACTGCTTTCTATGTGAGAGCTTGTTTAGCCTCCAGCTTCTCGTCCATCTTCGCGGAACCACCAGGTTTCATTTGGGGGGGGGGGTTCCAGTCGTGGGGCCTGAACTCTAGGCCTGGGCACTGTCCATCAGCTCTTCAGCTCAAGGCTAGTGCTCTATAACTTGAGCCACATTGCCACTTCTGGCTTTTTTCTTTTTGCTTATGTGGTGCTGAGTATTCAAACCCAGGGCCTCAGGAATGCAAGATAAGCACTCTACCACTGAGCCACCTTCCCAGCCCCTTAATTTTTATATTATAGGTTTTTTCACATAATTTAGGATTTGTGATTATTGTGCCAGGTGATTTTTGTTTTTCTGTTTATGTTACTTTGAAATAGTGATGTCAGGCTTGTATGAAGAGAGAAAGAATATGAAATGTATGTTACTACATTGAAAGAAAGAGAACAGACATTTTAACCTATTTGCTACAAGTAAATTAATATTAAGCAAAGGTAATTAATATAATTACTTATTTACTTTTCAGAAGATGAGTAGAGTACTCTGGATATCTTGGAGTAAAAGACTTTAGATTCATTTCAACTGATGCCTTACATTGAACTTACTTGCTAAACTTTCTTCTTCAGAAAGGAAAAAGCTCCATTTCTTTCATATTTGTATTATACAGTCATAATAGCTGCATGTTAAATTGCTTACCTCTACTTGTTTGAATTCCATTCTTCATCCATTAGGTATCTAGGGCTTTGAATGACCAATTCCTTAATATACCTATATTGCTCATATTGTGATGTAAATCTCTGTAATATTAATATGAATTTATCTCTGATTCTCATCATGAGCTACATTCTTATGAAATTTATGTAGTACCAAGCTAGAAACTTGATAATTTTACTCTTTTCTATGTTTTAATCAATAAATCCATTCTCTTTAGAAATATGTTTCCATCTTTTATGTTGCTCAAGTAAACAACATGTATTTCTAGTGCTTTTCCTGAAATAAATATAAAGTTTGGAACAGGAAGAAAAACTCTCCCATTATCAATTTGAAGTATATCCTTGGGGACTATTTTATACAAATAAATTTTAAAAAGCCGAGTGTAAGTTGATCACGCCTGTAATCTTAGGTACTCAATAGGCTGAGATCAAAGCCATCCTGGGTAGGAGAGTCTGTGAGACGCTTATCTCCAATAAACCACTAGAAAGCCGGAAATCGTGCTGTGGCTCAAGCAGCAGTGAGTTCTCATTGAGCTGAAGAGGTGAGGAATAGCACCCAAGCCCATAGTTCAAGCCCCAAGACCAACAAAATAAATAAATAAATGAATAAAAACTGCAATGCACATGTTTATAAATGAATAATCTAATGGATAAGTCAATTAGACACAAAAACTACCACATCAAGTCTCAATTTACTTAAAGGCACCAAAATATCAGTGTGCACGAACATCACTCAGTTTTAGAAAATGACTAGTAAAAACAAAGTTTTTATTATATTTGAAATGTAAAAAGTGGAATTTAAACCCAGATTTGCTGTGAGTATCCTATTTCCAGGAATACGTTTATTCAGCAAACAGAGAAACAAAAAATAAGGGTTTGTCATATAGGATGAAAGATGTAGAAGCAGTCTCTCCTTAAGATGATAAATTACATGCAAAAGTGTGATTTATCCATTCATCTACTGAAGGGCATCTAGGTTGGTTCCATATCTTAGATATGGTAAATAATGGTGCAATAAACATAGCTGTGCTGGTAGCTTTAGTATGGTCTTGGATGTGATCATTTGGGTAAATGCCCAAAAGTGGGATTGCTGGGTCATAGGGTAGCTCTATGTGAAGTCTTTGGAGGAACCTCCATACTGCTTTCCAAAGTGGTTGAACAAGTTTACACTCCCACCAACAATGCAGTAGGGTTTCTTTGGTCCAAATCCCCTCCAGCATCTATTGTTTTTGAGTTCTTGATTATAGCCATTGTGATTGGGGTTAGGTGGATTGTCAATGTTGTTTTGATTTTCATTTCTTTTATGGCTAGGGATGTTGAGCATTTCTAAATGTGTCTATTGGCCATCCTACTTTCCTATTCAGACAAGTTTCTCTGTAAGTCTTTTTTTATTCTTTTTATTTTTTTTTTATTGTGAAAATACCGTACAGAGGGTTTACAAGTACATGGGCAAGGTAATGAGTACATTTCTTATCAAGCATTATTGCCTCCTCCTTTGTTTCCCGTTATACAATGGAATTCTATGCCTCCATCAGAAAGAATGCAGTGCCCCATTTGTTAGTACATGGAAAGACTTGGAATAAATTATATTAAGTGAAGTAAGCCAGGCCCAAAGAAACACAGGTCCCATGGTTTCCCTTAATTGCAATAACTAGTATATGTCTGAGACAAGCAGAAATGGTCAGATAAGTTGATGTTAGATGAAATGAACCCCAAGATAAGGACGCAAATGATTTTTATTTCTTGCTAGTTTTTCTAACATTTTTATAAGATGATTTATTTGTTGCTTTGTATGTACCTCCCCCATGTTAGAAGCCCTGATATCTCTGTATTTGATGTTGATATAATTTGTGAAGGGAAAAAACAAATTGTTTGAATAGGGTTACAGGTGAACCTATTACAACAATGAGATGTACAACACGTTATTTTGAAAAATGAACTTTATGACTTTGGTGCGGTGGGGGATGAGAGGTCGAGGACTGGTGGTAGGGGGGTGTGGAGGTTTGGGAGTGTGGCGGTGGAGAGGGGAAGGGATGGTATGGAGAAACACAGGAGGAGGCAGAAATGCTTGATAAGAAACGTACTCACTATCTTGCCCATGTAATTGTAACCCCACTGTATGATATTTTCACAATAATAAAATAAATAAATAAATAAATCATTGATGGGAGAAAGAGAAAATTATAGTTTCCAAATGAGCCATTGGTTATTGGTTTATGTGTGTATTACTAGCTAATCAGAAAGTTGACATATGAGGATCACAACTCAAAGCTAGCCTGAGTAGGAAAGTGATTGAAATTCTTATCTCCAACTACCCAGCAAAAGCTGGAAATCTATTTTCATGATGTCTATTGCTACTAAAATAACAAGGTGGATTTTATTTTTTTGGTTTCTAGGTGCAGTAAATTTTAGTAATTTGGAATAGTAGGATAAATTCATGGAGTTTGACTTGAATGTCAAGTTTGAGGATACTGTATTCAGGGTATTGTGAATTGGCATGAAGCAGCCAATAACATATTGTGAATACACATAACCCCCATAACCTTCAGCTAAACAGGCCATAGCCAAGAGAGGAGGTGGGGAAGATCCCATCCTCAGCCTTCTTTCTCTGGCACCTGCTATAGCATATGTCCAGCTCAAACTGGTGGAAGGGAGGCCTGGCAGATGGTATGGGAGTTTGGGAGAGGGGGTGGGACCAAATCATCTCAAAACAGGGCTGTCCTGGAATGGCTGCCACAAGGGTCAGAGGTAAAAATGGAAAAACAAAGAATCAAGGACAGGGGTCTCACTTACCTCGTGGGGTCCTCTGAGGATGGCTGTCACAGGTGGGTGCACACTGAGCAGGAAGTTCATATAGTATAGCTGAAGATCCCTGAGGCCTACCAAGTGGCTGTGGCAGGCATAAAATCTGTTGAGAGGAGGAGGCAAGGACTGCATCTCCAGTCCCATAAATGCCAGTGGAAATGGAGAAAACAAGGAACCCTGGAGCTCTACAAGCCATTGCTGGGAGTGGAGGTGGAGCACACTCCATTCTTCATCCATTAGGTATCTAAGGCTTTAATGATCAATTCCTTAAAATACCTATGTTGCTTATATTGTGATATAAATTTCAGTAATATTAATATGAATTTATCCAGAGTCTGTGGCCTTCACAACTGGGTTCAGACCAGTCTGGTACCACTTCTGTGTGTTGTGAGTTGACACACACACATATCCCCTCACCCAATCATGTTCTCACAGGAGGGGTTGAGCCAGGAGGTGGACAGGGAGGGGAAGAGTGGGCGGGACACCAGGGTCTGAAGTGAGTGGGGATAAGGGTGGGCAGGGAGAAGGGAAAAGCTGGGATGAATTAGGCCCCATTTACCTTGATCCAGGGCTGTCCAGTGATGGCTCCTGCAGATGGGCCCACACTGATCAGTAAAGTGGTGGTACCCCATGGTGTTGTTGAAAAGGCAGCAACATTAACTCCAGTACCAGCAGATGCGGTGGAACTGAGCAACTAAGCATGCTACAAGGTGGAATGGTGGACAGGGAAGACTCTGATTCCCTGATTTCCTTCTCCAATGACTGTTTTACCTTGGTTCAGTCCAATTGCATCGCCTACCTATGTGCATGCCACACACATCCCTTCACTCAGGAGGGGCAGGGATGGGGGTCAGGTGGGAATGGGTGGCAGGGGAAGCAAGGGATGGTGGATGGTGTGGGGAAAGTAAAGGATAGGGGAGCCCCTAGGGTGAGGAAGCATGGTTTGGGGTGGGCAGGGGAAACAATTGGTTGGGGGAAGGGGAAGCATGGAGTGAGGAAGGGGGTGGTAGGGGGTAGTGAGGAAGAGGGACATGGGTGGAGAACCTAGCAATAGAAAGGAAGAGAAGAAGAAGGGTTCAGCCCACTTAACATTTAAGAACCCTGTCCCAGGGATGGCTCCTGCTGGGGGGCACAGGAGAGAATGGAGTAAAGGGCAATGGAGGGGGGTGAGAGGAGAACACTCACTTACATTGAATCTGGGTCTTTGGTGATGGCTCCAGCAGTTGACTCCACACTGACCTTTTAATTGGAAGTTGGCTGGCTGGTGAAGCCTAAGAGGCCCTGGAGGACCACATCCCTGAACAGATGCAGAGGTGGGAAAGGTGGCAGCTTCCTCAGCTCCAATCCCTCCATCAGTTGCTTCATAGAAACCGTGACTACTGAGACCATGACCATGAGGGGATGGGGTGAACTCTAAGCTCCTATCTTCCATCAATGGAGGAGCTACATTCCCTCACCCATGAAACTTCTTACACTGAGAGGGGCAGGGCCGGGATTAGGGTGAGGTTCAGAACAACAGGTGTGGGGAAGAGGAGATTGGTGGGAGTGAGGCGCTATTACCATGGAACTGGGTTTTCTAGGGTTGTCTTTGGCAACTGGGTCCACACATCTCTAACCCAACGAAAGTTTGTGGGACAATGGAGGGCCAGAGAATGGGGTATGGGTGGGCAGTGTGATGAAGAGCATAGGATGTGGGTGGGCCTGGTGGTGGTGGAAGGGGGAACCTGGCAGGGGATATTGGGGCCCAGGAAGAGTGTATGGGCAAACTTCAGTTGAAACTGAGCTTAGATGGGAGGCTCCCACAGGGGAGCAGAGAAGAAAATGAAAAAGAGAGTGGGTTAGGAGAGGGGGCTCTGTAACATCAAATCACAGTCCTCATGGGATATTATCTGTGGCTGGGCCCACACTCAGTAGAAGGATGGAGATCCAGATAGTGAAGCTGAAGATCCCTCAGGAAGATGCAGCACTGGTTGAGGAGATTGAGGCAATGTCTGCATCTCCATCCCTGCAACTGCCAGTGAACTCAGGTAAAACAGAGAGCCCTGGGGCTGTCCAGGCCTTAGCCAGGCAGGTAGGAGGGACTGACTCTGACCTGGGCCTTCCTTCTCTGTGGCAGCTATAGCTCATGTTCAGAATATTCTGGCAACTAGCATTGTGTAGTGAGTGCTGGGCAAGTACACATTTCCCATCCCACGCAAGTGTTTCCACGGGAAGGACTGGGCCAGGCAGTGAAGAGAAAGCAGTGGGGCCAGAAGGGTTGGGGCCGGAAGGGGTGGGGCCAGAAAGGTGGGGTGGAAGTAAAAGTTTGGCTGTGAGATGATTGGGTCAGGAGAATGGATGCAGCTATGAGGGGGTATCTGGCCTCAAGAAGCAGTCCAATCCAAAAGTGGTAGTAGGGCACATAGCATGGTGGTGGGCTTAGGAAACACGGGGTGACCATGGGCCAACAGGTGGGGGCGGGAGGTGGGCTGATGAGGGGGAAGTATGGGACAAGGAGCCTAGCAGAGGGGATCAAGGAGAGGGGTTGGGCACACTTAACTGGAAACAGGGCTGTCAAGTATGTCTCTCTCCACGTACTATGCTCATCTGTGCTCTGTCGGGGTTAAGCCTAGCAGGTTAGAGTTCCCATGCCCCACAATTTAGACTAGAAGAAAGGAACTCTAACTATTCACCTGGAAGGGGCATAATTCTCTGGCACCTGAGAAGAGGTTTATTGTGAAGACAGGAAGTTAGAATGGGCCACATCTGGCGTTACAGACTCATATCACCTTTACCCATGAGGCATAGGTAATATGTAAATGCACTCAAACACTAGATCCTTGTTTTTTCCTCTTCCTTTTCTTTACCTCTTTCTTCTTCTAGTGCTGGGGCTTGAACACAGCTTCTAGGTGCTACAAAAATTCCCTGCCCAAAGGCTTATTGTTCTTCACCTCCTAGTCCTCCATCTTCTTGGTCCCTGTCAGTCCAGGTACCATGGCCAGATGGCCCGTTTCAAGGCAAGTATGTTCCCAACAGCCTTCTCTCTGAAGGAACCAAAAGGAGGATTAAGGGTTTTGTGCTTTTGTGTGTACATTCACATGAATATTTCCTTCCATCAGTGGGACAGTTCTAAGTACTCATCCTCTTATTGATCTTCAGCTATAAATCATTTGAAAATGGAGGCACGGGAGCAGGAAGGGAAATTAATCAAAACAACAAAACAAAAAACATATCCCACAATCACTGGATGACTGAATGAAGGCAAGTAAATCTCAACCTAACAATATTTTACCAAATCTGTTACGTTTGAATGGTGAGAGCTCCATAGAGGGAGATGCCAAAGCAGCCAGGCAGTGTCATTTCGATATGTACAAGGATGCTGTTATTAATATTTAATCATTAATATTTGCTCATTCATCCAGGAAGGGGAGATCAGTTACTATGGTACTTTGATTGTGTTAAATCCAATTACCATGTTATAAAAATGGCAAGCTTCCATAATAAAAAATAAGGTTCTTCTACCCAGCACCAGTTATCTTTAGTTCACTTCCAAGCCATACACATTATAACCATGTCCAGAGAATACACGGAAGGGAGGTAAGGAAGCAGCATTCTGGTGCATCAGCTGGGACCAATACATTGCTCAAGTTGAACTGTTTATGCTCTGTGGTATTACTTTCTTCCTATTTTTGGATATATCCATACATATATTCTGACTGAAGGTATATGTCTATCAATTGAGATGTTAGCTTGCAAAGGTTCATTTTTTTTAAATTAATTTTATTTTATTTGAGAACATACTGTACAGAGGGGCTACAATTACATGGGCAGGATAATGCATACATTTCTTACCAAGCATTGCAGCCTCCTCCTTTGTTTACCCTTCACCTCCCTTCCCAGCCTCCCCCCTCCCCCCACCCAATCATACCCCCCTCCACCCCCCACACCGACATTGTAAAGTTGGTTTTGACATGACATTTTGTACTTCTCATTGTTGCAACAGGTCCACCTGAATCCTTAAACGACTTGTTTGTCCCCATCTCCTCCACATGTTATACTGACATCAAATAAAGTGAAAGCGGGGGTTACACTGTGGGGGAGGGACATACAAAGCAACAAAGAAATAATCTTATAAATGCGTTAGAAACACATGCATGAAAGAAATGAAAACATTAAAATACATATTTAAGGGTTAATTTTCCTAACATCACATTATCTGACCTTTTCCGCTTGACTCATACCTATACTAGATATTGCAAATAAGGGAAACCATGAGACCTATGTTTCTTTGGGCATGGTTACTTCACTTAATATAATTTTTTCCAAACCTTTCCATTTCCTAACAAATGGGGAAATGTCATTCTTTCTGATAGAGGCATAGAATTCCATTGTGTATATATACCACATTTTCTTGATCCATTCATCTACTGAGGGGCATCTGGGTTGGTTCCATATCTTAGCTATGGTAAATAATGCTGCAATAAACATAGGTGTGCTGGTAGCTTTAGTGTGGTCTTGTTTGTAAACATTTGGGAAAATGCCCAATAGTGGGATTGCTGGATCATAGGGGAGATCTATGTGAAGTCTTTTGAGGAACCTCCATACTGCTTTCCAAAGTGGTTGAACAAGTTTACATTCCCACCAACAATGAAGTAAGGTTCCTTTCTGTCCACATCCCCTCCAGCATCTGTTGTTGTTAGAGTTCTTGATTTTTGCTTTTCTAACTGGAGTGAGGTGATATCTCAATGTTGTTTTGATTTGCATTTCTTTTATGGCTAGGGATGTTGAACATTTCTTCATGTGTCTATTGGCCATCCTTCTTTCTTCTTCAGAGAAGCTTCTCTTTAAGTCTTTCGCCCACTTATTTATTGGGCAGTTGTTTCTTTGAGGATTTGTTGTTGGGTGGTTTAATTTTTTGAGTTCCAAGTATATTTTAGATATGAGACCCTTGTCCGTTGTATGGCTAGTAAAGATCTTCTCCCAATCGGTGGGCTTTCTATTGATCTTGCTAGCAATGTCATTTGCCCTGCAGAAGCTCTGCAACCTTATGCAATCCCATTTGTCCAACCTTTCTTTGATTTGTTGTGCTTCTGGGTCTCTATTCAGAAAATTTCGGCCTGAGCCAAGGAGACCTAGGGTTTCTCCTATTCCATCCTGTAATGTTTTCAGAGTATCTGCTTTGAGTTCAAGGTCTTTGATCCATTTGGAGTTGATTCTGGTGCAGGGTGATATATAAGGATCTAGCTTTAGTTTTCTACATGTAGTTAACCAATTTTGCCAGCACCATTTACTGAAGAGGCTGTCTTTCTTCCATTCTATTGTTTTAGCTTCCTTATCGAAGATTAGATGGCTATAGGTCTGTAGGTTCATTTCTGGGTTTTCAATTCTATTCCATTGGTCCTGAGGTCTGTTCTTATGCCAATACCAAGCTGTTTTGATTACTATGGCTTTATAGTAGAGTTTGACAAAGGTTCATTTTAACACACAGCAGCTGTATGTCAATGGAATTGCTCCTGTGTCCCATGTACATCTCTCCAAGTTCTACACAAGATAATGCCTCTGACGATTTTACCTATGTTGCTGCTGGCATTACCAGTCTTCCTTCTCCCAATTCTCCCTCCTGCCTCCCTCAATACCCTGCAGCAAACCACAACCTTTATGGTTTTGTTTGTTCAGTGTTGATTGCCTGAGGTTTTATTGGTCCAGTTCTAACAAACTTGGTAGCTATGGCAGGTGAATGAGGTGGCCTTTCTTCTTCTAACTTTCCTGACACATACCAGGAGAATCTGTCCGTATTTCAGGAGTTTTACTTGAATTACTTTCCACTTTTTGGGCTTTGCCACCTATCTGATATTGTCTCTTCTTTTGTGTTATTGATGATTGAACCTAGGATGTTTAATTAGCTAGGCAAATACTCTCACTTAAGTATAACCCAGCCCCAGAACGTCTTTTTAAATTCTCCCTACATCTGAATGTAGGATGGAAAGAAAAGTTTATTCCAGCATACTGGAATGTTTCAGATTTTTAGGTTTTGATTAATCTAGCTATATATAGTCATGGTCTAGAAACAAATATATTGGTAGAACTTGATAAGACAGGCTTTCCCTCACTATACAGCTGTTGCAGGGAAGGGATTTTCCTACAGCATAACCTTGGAAACTTAGTGGTGAGGGCTTCAACATCAATTCATCAGGGACATGAGTTCAACCCAAGTGAGTTGCTGTGGTCTGAAGCCTCCCCTCAGGTTCCTGCTATTCCATCTTGCATACTACATTCCAAACTAGTAATAACCACCATGCTCAGTCTGACTGCTTTGATTTGTTGAAAGGTTGTGAGTGAATGTATGTCATCTTAGACGACTTAATCATTGAGTCATGTGAAGAACTTCACCAAAAAAGATATCACTCTTCAGTTGCAGTGATGCTTTATGAAAAATTTTCATAACAATCACAAAGCTTCCTTTTTTTAGGCCAAACACTTTAACTTGCACCAAAATGATATTATGGAAAAATGATCTAATAATAGGGTTTCTAAATCCAAACACAAAGTACTTTTGCTTAAGGAAGAATTAACTATGCCAGCCAATATATTCCCAGAATTATTATCTCTGTTTTGACCATATTAAAGAAATTTTGTGTTTGTTTTTGTTTTTATGGTCTTGGGGCTTGAACTCTGGATGAAGGCACTGTCCCTCAGCGATTCAGCTTAAGGCTGGTGCTCTACAACTTGAGCCACAGTGCCACTTCTGGTTTTCAGGTGGTTAATTGCAGATAAGAGTCTCATGGACTTTACTGCATGGGCTGGTTTTGAACCGCAATCTTTTCTCTCAGCCTCATGAGTAGCTAGGATTATAGGCTTGACCCACTAGTGCTTGGCAACTATGTACAATTTCTAACCATGATTGAAAATGTTGGGAAAAACTACAGAATACTTGTAAACAGCAGCAGTTACATGGGTATAAATATATGTAATGTACCAAATATTTTTGCATAATTGAAGTCCTTGGTGATCAAATACATAACAAAACTCATTTGGATCTCTTATTGAACATAGTTTATTAATTTTTCTATTCAGAAAAATATATATATGACACTACAAAACTATAGAAATAATGCTTTAGTATTTATGGGCACAATCCTAGAGAGAGAGAGAGAGAGAGAGAGAGAGAGAGAGAGAGAGAGAGAGAGAGAGAGAGAGAGAGAGAGAGAGAGAGAGAGAGAGAGAGAGAGAGAGAAACACAAAATCCCGAACATTAAACTTACAGGTTGGAATTCTGTAATTCCCAATTACATATTGTACTGAAAGGGAAATTACAATGAAATCGAAAATTAGACCATTCAGCAAGGATTCCAAAAAAACAGTTCTTACACATTTCTTGTTTGTTATCTTGACGTGTTTGTGACTAGTTGGGTCATCTGGTTTTCATTAGGATGTAAACAACACTATCTTGTTCTTAAAATCCAAGGGAAAATTACAAGTGTGCAATTGAAAGAGGTATATGTATATTTGGATCAACCTTTATTTGCTTAGTTTTCAAACATTATGTCATGTTCCCAAATAATAGTGGATTTTGCAAATATAAAAATTTGTGTTGATGTATTTCCTTTTTTTTAATGTATTTCTTATGACCAGATAAGACGTGTTAAGACCCCAAGATAGCGACAAAGGTTGTTTTATTCCCTTGCGATTTTTTCTAACATATTTATAATGTACCATGTGATTTTTTTGTTTCTTTGTATGCTCCTTCCCTACAGTATTACCCCTATTTTCACTGTATTTGATGCCAGTGCCCTGGGAGGGGAGGAAAAAAACAAAATGCTTAAATAGTGATTCAGGTTGATCCATTGTAACAATGAGATGTACAAGACACTATGTAGAAAAACGAACTTTACAATTTAGGTGGGGGAGGGAGGAGGAGTGTAGTTGTAGAGGTGGAAGGGAAGGGATGGTAGGGGAAAAACAAAGAAGGAAGCAACAACGCTTGATAGGAAATGTACTCATTTTCTTGCTCATGTAACTGTAACACCTATATACAGTATTTTTACAGTAAAAACGTATTAAAATGTATTTCTTAAAATGAAATATTTTTAGATTCTTATGCATATTTCCAATTAGGCAGTTCAGATGATGTATATATGAATTGCTGTTAGTTAGAATTTTGTGTATATGTGTGGTGGTCACTGGGTTTGAAGTTAGGCCCTGTGTGGTGTCCTCTGTCCCCACCCCCGATTTTTGCTTATTCAAGGTTAGCACCTTCCCACTTGAGTCACATCTTCCAGCTTTTTGGTTTTCAGTTAGAGATAAGAGTCTCTATCTTTCCTGCCTGAGCTGGTTTTAAACCATTGTCCTCAGATCTCAGCCGCTTGAGTAAGTTAGCACTTAAATTTATTGTTTTTCTTTTAGTAAAATATATTTTTATTGTAAAGATACTGTACAGAGGGATTACAGATACATGAGTAAGGTAATGACTACATTTCCTACGGAGCATTTTTATCCCCTCCATTGTTTATCCCTTACCATCCTTTCCCTACCCACCTTCCTAATTCTTCCATTCCCTCCCCCACGCGCAAAGTTGTAAAGTTCGTTTTCGACTTAGTGTCTTGTACATCTTATTGTTACAATGGGTTAATCGGTATCCATATTTAAGCATTTTAGTTTTTTTTTCCATTCCCCTCCCCAAATTAGAAAAATGTATATATAAGATGCAGGGCACCAGAATCAGCAGAGTGAAAACAGAGGTTATACCATGGGGGAAGAACATACCAAAGAAATAAAAAATCACATAGTATATTATAAATACCTTTAAAACTATAGCAAGAAAGAAAAAAACCACGTGTGTCCTATCTTGGGGTTAATTTTGCTTAACATCATCTTATATGGTCATATGTACATAGCTTTTGACTACTTCTGCTTGTCCAAGATATATACTAGCTATTGCAAATAAGGAAAAACATGAGACCTATGTTACTTAGCTCCTGGCTTACTTCACTTAATATAATTTTTCCAAGTCTTTCTATTTTCTAACAAATGGGACAATATCAGTATTTCTGATGGAGGCATAGAATTCCATATATATATATATATATATATATATATATATATATATATATATATATATATATATATGTATGTATGTATGTATGTCTATCACATTGTTTTGATAGATTCATCTACTGAGGAGTAACTGGGTTGGTTCAATATCTTAGCTATGGTAAATAATGCTGCAATAAACATAGTTGTCCTGGTAGCTTTAGCCACTTACATTTAAATCAGGTGATCTACTAAGTGTTTCCCTGTCCTCTTTTGTGAAAATACACCTTCCAAACAGCAAAGGTAAAAGAACAAGTTAAAAGTTGTTCTGATACTCCCAACCCAAAGAAGATACATGACATAATTATTTAAATGCTAAGATAAAAATTTTGGAGTTGTTGAAAGACTGAGTTTCTTTAGTGACATTTTGGGAAAAGTGAATCAAATATTCAAAGCATTCCTAAAGAGAATAAAGTAGACTTGTTTTTTAAATGAGAAGTAATGAGAAGAAGAACAGTTTTTGTGTCAGTAATGTAGCCTATTTGAAAGAGTTTGAAGGTACAGATGATCATGTATACTTTCTGTGTAGCAATCACTTAATTCTAAAATTCTTAGTTTTCCTCTGCATTTTCAGTTTGTTCTCCACAGGTGTTTTATTTGAAACATATACCTTGGTACCAGGGGTTTCTGTAGTTATTTTACTTTTAAGAAAGTAATTTTAGGTTTTTTTAAGCCAGAAAAACTAATAATGATAATCGTTCTCTGATATCCTTTACCAAGATCTCCACATTTCATTCTATTTGTTTAATTTGATATCAGTATATTTATATGCTATAAAGTTTGGTTTTGCTTTTGGTTTTTGGGCTGGTATTGGGGTTTGAAGTCAATACATTGGTCTGTCACAGATGCCATTCATTAATGTAATTCTGGCTATTAGGAGGCTGAGATATAAGAATCAAGGTTCAAAGCCAGCCTGGGTAGGAAACATTACGATACTCTTGTCTTCATGACTAAAACCCTAAAAGTGAAGTGTGGTTCAAGTGGTAGAGCACTGGCCTTGAGCAAAAAAGCTAAAGGGTAGTACCTAAAGGATAGTTCCCAAGTCCTGGGTTTAAGTACCATTACCAACACACAAACCACACACACACACACACACACACACACACACACACACACACACACACACACACACAAACACACACACACGTTTTCTTTCTCCCCAAGCAGGTGGTTCTGTGTGTGTGTGTGTTTGTGTGTGTGTGTGTGTGTGTGTGTGTGTGTGTGTGTGTGTGTGTGGTTCTTTTTTATGTGACCCTGAAATCCACTTTGCTTTCTTTTTCATTTAGTTGGTGATTTTTGCACAGGGAGAGCAGAGTTATGGTGTTACCTGAGTCCTGGGTGCCAGTGATTCCGCTGGGATGCCTGAGGTCTGACTTAGTGAGAAATGGGACACCAGGAAAACTCCACAAAGCAAATGGATGGAAACGTGAGAAGATATGCATTCAGATAATTCTTCAGTCTATCTTCCTCCTGCCAATTGTCTTTCTCTCTCTGTGGGGTGAGTTCTTTTTCTTACCAGGTAAACTTGAACATTGTATGGCTTTGTGTGTGTGCCCATATGCGAATAAGTCTTTTGTAAAATTTCAGCCATCACAAACATGCTCTTTTTTCTTCTCTCACTATTAGCGACTTCGTTGGCAGCTTTCATTGTTCTGAGAAAAGTAGAATGTTCTAGATAATTTCATGGGATATTTATAGATGTAGGTCAGAATTTATAGTTCTTTTGCTCTAGTGAATTGAGAAACATCTATGTGAATTTATAGGTAGCCTATAGTTAACTAATTTCTACAATATAGAAAATTTTTGGATACGATATCTTTATGGAAAATCAAAGACATCTTTAAGTACTTTGTCTAAATGAAGCAGAAATTGAGAACACTTCAAAATTTTCAGTTTTAATCAGAATCTTGTAGTCATTTGGCATAAAATATTTTTGGGGGGTCAGGTCGTGGAGCCTGAACTTCTGGGCCTGGGCACTGTCCCTCAGCTCTTCAGCTCAAGGCTAGCGCTCTACCACTTGAGCCACAGCGCCACTTCTGGCTTTTTTCTTCTTTTTACTAATGTGGTTCTGAGGAATCGAACCCAGGGCCTCAGGCATGCAAGGCAAGTGCTCTACCACTGAGCCACCTTCCCAGCCCCAGCATAAAATATTTTTAAGTGCTGCAATCAATTGATTTCACTTGAATGTCCTTTTAGATATAGTGTATGTTTTTCCTTTTGATTAATTAAGAATATTATGTTTAATTCCAACTAAGGTATTGTGAGAAATATCAAGATATGAGATTGTTTCTCCAATAATTAGATTAAATTAGTAGGAAAGGTCCTCTGTTTGCAGTAAAAATTGCAATATAGTATATAAAAAGTGTATGGTCAACACATTTGTGTACTTGTGTAGTTATAGAATTTTAATAAATTTCTTCAAGCACAAGGAAAAGTTTAAGACATGTTAAAGTTTTACACACAGCAAAGAAAATACCAGGTTGTTTTTAACAAATGTTTTCATTTTTCAATGTGTGTTTGTGTGTATGTGTGTATGTTGGTACTTGGGCTTCAACTTAGGGTATTGTGCCATACTCATTTCCAGTATTTTTTTCTATTTATTGTCAATATGAGTATCATAGACATTGCTGCTTGAGATCCCTTTGAATCTTGATCCTCAGATCTCAGATTCCTATGTAGCTGGGATTACACATGTCAGCCACCAGCATTCTGAGAGATGTTTTTGTCATGTTGTGTGGCAAGATACCAGAAATCTAATGTTAACTCACTGAATACCAACTTTTGTAGGCTACAAGTTTGGGCTAGTAGTTTGCGTGTGGTTTTTCTGTAGCAGTTGCTCAGTTTTTAGCAGGGGGCCACCAGGCTATAGTCTCTTATGAAATGTGTGGACCCATTCCAAACTTAAAGGATGCCTGGGAGGATTTAGGTCCTCTAGCTCTAAGATTGTGGTTTCTGCTGTCTGGTCACCTATCATACAGCCACTGTTGTCAGCTCCTAAATACTCCCATGATTTCTTGACAAATATATCCTCCTTAGTGTTTCATTCACTCTGTTACTGACTTCTAGAAAGTCCTTAATTTGCACTCACTCCTTGGAAGTAACTCATAACCAACTCTTGTGGGAACTAATTATATCTGTAGACTTTAAATTTGTTATCTACCAGAGCATATTGTAGGGTTAGCGAAAAATAAAAGACTTGGCAAGCATCTGGGTTGTTGTGCATTGACTTCGGTAGATTATTAGCTATTTATTATTAGCTGTTGATTATTCTATATGTCTTCAATTTCAAACACTGGTAATATTGAGTTGTTGTTTGATTTTAGCTGATCAAGTGTGCAGTTTCAGAAAGTGAAAGATAATTCTTTCAATGGAATAGAAAATAATTTGCCTGTTACAGTGAATGAAAGGCAGTTAAGAGTTAAACAAATAGGTTCAAGAGCACTGGCAGTGGCTGCATAGATGGGACAGAGGTAAACAGGTAAGACATTTTTTAAAGAGAACATTTGGGAATGTAGATTGGTAGTAGAGTGCTTGCCTAGCGTGCATGAAGCCCAGTGTTCAATTACTCAGTACCACATAAAGAGAAAAAGCTGGAAGTGGTGTTGTGGCTCAAGTGGGATGGTGCTAGCCTTGAGCAAAAAAGAAGCTCAGCCTTCTTAGTTTATGCCCCAGACCCTTAGTTTATGCCCCAGGACTGCCAAAAAATAAAAAGAGAGAACATGTCAATGATGGATGAGGGTAGGATCCAGAGGCCAAATTCATCACTGAATTTTTCACCTCTATTTCCAAATCAAGACATCATTCTCAGAGAAACAATGGGGCAAAAAGATGATCCAGAAAGAACATATGTTATGAAGTAATACTAGAATTTTATAGTGCAACTGTCCTGTAGAGATGATTCATTATGTATAATTGTGTCTTTTTTCTCTTTTTTCAACTGTGAAAATACTGTACAGAGGGGTTACAATTACATGGGCAAGATATTGAGTACATTTCTTATCAAGCATTGTAGCCTCCTCCTTTGTTTCCTCTTCCCATCCCTTCCCATCCTTCCCCTGTCCCCCCACCGAATCCTCTGCTCCCCCTCCTCCCCTCACCTAAGTTGTGAAGTTAATTTTTCAACATAACGACTTGTACATCTCATTGTGTCTTGCAATAGCACAAAAGCTCATTGTAATAGCCCAAGTGCTATCTGGAGATTTTGTGTGGGTGCTGGTCCTGAAACTTGATCAGAGCACAGTTGTTATTTCTATTTTTCTTCCTCAAGGCTAGTACTCTATTACTTAAACCACAGCTCCACTTGTGATTTTTTGGTGTTTAAATGAAGATAAGCGTGTCATGGACTTTTCCTGGTTCACCTGGCTTCAAAATATGATCCTCAAATCTCAGCATTCTGAGGAGCTAGGATGACAGCTGTGATTCACTAGCATCCAGAGAAGCAATTTCTTTGGTGTGAAAGGAATTAAGAATACAGATCATCCAGGAATATTCACCTTCAGTACTAAATAAATCACCATGACCAATTTCCATGAATACATACACACACATGCAACTCAGTGGTCTGTATCATCTTTCCCCAAAAGAATAGTGCCTTCTTAAGTGGCAAAGTGTGCTATTACAGGCCCATAATCCCAGCTACTGAGAGGCAGAGGTATAGGAGGATTGGATTCTGAGGCTGGCTTGAGTGAAGTTAGCACAAGACCCTATATGGAAAGCAAACTGTAAAAGAAGAAAGGGTTGGAACCCTGGAGGGCTCAAGTGGTAAAATATCGGCCTAGTAAGTGGAAGGCCTTCAGTTTTATACTCAGTTCTATGGAAAAGACATTAAACTATAGCATCTCAGCCCATTTGTCATGATTTAACAAAAACCCGAAGCTTACTTCATAAGGAATACTTCTTATTCCTTACTTCATAAGGAATACTTCTTATTCCTTACTTCATAAGGAATAAGAGGTCTATATCATTCATAATAGTGTTTGCTGGAAACTCTAAATAGCATGGTAGTGCATGGGACAAGGCCCCTAGGTGCATCACATCATGTAGGATCTCGGAATCATGGCATGTTCTAGAATGAGAGTGAGTAAGGGGCTTACAGTGCTTTTTACAACTGCTAACAGTGATCATGTTAGTCCCTTGAGAGTTAATGAGATGGCATTAATACATTTATGACAGAATCCTCTATTAAAGGTTTCACCTCGTGACACTGCTACATTGAGAAGTTAAACTTCAGTGTGAGCTTTGATGATAACAGGCCATTAACAGGCTTCTGGCAGAGACAGGTGAGACCATTGGAAGCTGATGACATTCATACAACTAGGCACCTTGAACAGCTGCTTGGATTTCATTGATTCTGGTATTTGCTATATTTGGGATCATATCACAGTTAGGATCCATCGAGTCCATGTCTGTTCCATGTGCCAGCTACAGTTATGCTGACTGTGACAGAAACTGCTGGGCAATAGGGAGAACAAGGATGGAGATGGGCACAAAATTGAGGTTTAGCATTCTTCATGGCACTTAATTAATATTGATTGATTTATGTAAGAAAATCATTAGAAAACTGAATGTCTACACAGAGCCATGTAATAACTACTGTATGACCCAGAAGGATTCCTTGTATAGCAGTCTGTTTACACATAATGCTGACATTCCTCTGAACACAACAGATAAAAAACAAGTTCTAGCTTACAAATTTAATTTTCATTTAATGTATGGTTATAGACCAGTACTAGGCCTTGAACTGATGGGCCTTCCTCTTACTTCCACACTTCCAACTGGGATCTATATATGTCTTTAATTTTTTATTAATGTTTTTCAAGGATCGATCTTAACACTGACTCTAATTTTTGTCTAAAATAAATTTTGGAAGTTTTCCAGTGAATGTAGTGTTCTATTTCACTTTGTCATTCTATTATCTTGGTATCTTGCTGTTTCTTGGTAGTTAAAGACAGGTTCTCTGCAGCATTTTAAAGGAAATCTTTTTACCTAGCCCCGGTCTATAATCCTAGCTTCTTAGGAAGCTGAGATGAGGAGAATATTGTCTTAAAGCAAAGTCGGAGAATTCCATGAAATACCATCTCCAAAATTGTGTATATTTTACATATAAAATATTATATGATATATTTAATATGTAATATATTTGTGAAATACATGCATACTATGCATATATATATGTGTGTATGTGTGTGTGTTTTTGTGTGTGTGTATACCTCACAAATTAAGCAGGTTCAGTAGCTGAAAGATTCAATAAGTATACTTGAAAACAACTAAGAACTGCACGATTTCCTCCCATATCCATCCTTTCTTTAAATACTATGTGGGTTGTAGTCTAAAAAGGTAAATCTTTGACCAAAAAGGAAAACCTTAATTTTTGACCAATCCTAGACCTTTTTTCTCCAAAATTTAAAGTACTAAAATGCCTATATGAACAATGGGTATTGTCAATGTCATCCAAAATGATGAATGATTGTTAGATGAAGTGTCCAAGTTTGTAGATAAGAATTCAAAGTGGAATTCCCCAGCGTGAAATTGAATTGAAGAACTGGTACTGTTGTTTTGTTATGAAAGGGCTCTGAACACTTTTTCTGGAAAAAAAAAAACTTCTTTGTAATCTGTGAATGTTTTTTTAGGCCTGCACATGGCATAATGTTCTGGAAATAGTGGGACCTATCCTGATAGCAACCCTCCTCCAATCCTGTCTCTCATTTGAGATAGAATTTGTGATCTTATTGTCCAGCTACCTAAAGGGAAGGGCTTTTTCCTCTTACCAGCATCTCTCATTGTTCCTCAGGAAGAAAGAGGAACTAAAGGCAACCATGGATTCATTGTGTGTGATCATGCTGGAACGGGAGTTCTTCTGCAGGAAGCAGAGGAGAATGGATGGAAGAGTGGCAATTCTCTTCAGTATTGTTGGTTTGTCATCATAGGACAATTGAAATTCAGATTACAGGCAGGAAAACAGGTTCTCCATTGTAGAGGAACAGGAGACGGGCATACTGGAACAATTGAAGGCATTGACTTAATTTTGCTGCTGGCATGCTACTTTAAGTCATTTTTAATAAAAAAAAATACATGGCCATGATTTCATTGAACGTCCTGTCCAATATTGATTTGTGGGTATCAAAAAGGCTGTAACCCATGTCACACATGAGTGCAAGAATAATAGGGTTCAGCTCATTACATAGTGGCTCACCAAGACATAGGAAATATTCCTCAACCTGGTTGAGCTAGTCTCCATTATTTGTTCTATACTGTGCCTCTGCTTTGGGTCTGCAGTTTAGAGTGTCAAGATGTTATTTTGTCCTTTTGGATACAGGTAAATGGAGCAATGTACATGACCTCCAAGACAATTACCTGTATCTGGCTAAAATTCATGTATTCAAATGGGAAACTCACCATCTCCATAAAATACAAAAGATGACTCCCAAGCACCAGATGTCTACTTTGCAGACATTGTAGTTTTCATACAGGAATATTTTTTGGGGGGGTTCCAGTCGTGGGGCCTGACCTCTGGGCCTGAGAGCTGTCCCTCAGCTCTTCAGCTCAAGGCTAGCACTCTACTACTTGAGTTACAGCACCACTTCTGGCTTTTTTTCTGCTTATGTGGTGCTAAGAAATCGAACCCAGGGCCTCATGCATGCAAGTCAAGCGCTCTGCCACTGAGCCACCTTCCCAGCCCTGCAGGAATATTTTATAGGGACAAAATCAAGGTACCAAATATGTCCTTCAGCAACTGCCCTTGGGTAATCCTTGTGCTCATGCCAAAGTCATTGACCTTCACATTGCATTTGTCATCCAACAGGAGGTTATTTTGTTTAAGGTCTCCGTGTTCATTTCTATCTTCATTAAAGTAATGCACAATACACACAGTCTGCTTTAACAACTTATGATTTTCACATTTATCTCAGGAGGTCTCTGGGTGGCCAGTTCCATTACCAAGTATTGGTGTTCATCCTTCTCACTCACTTGGTATGACCTAATCATGTGTGCGTGATAGGAAGTCTTAATAATATCCATCTCAATTTTGATCTGACAATTGTTGAACTCTCCCATCACTACCACTTTGAGGTTTATGAGGTAGTGCTAGGTCAAATTTACATATGGATAGCTACCATAGCAAATGATCTCCTTCATGCTGTATTGTTCAGTGAAAACCTCCTCCTTCCATAGCCAACGAGCGCATTTACACTGTATTATTCAATGAAAATCTCTTCCTGCCATAGCCAGTGATCTTCTTCATAATGTATTGTTCAATTAAGGTCTCCTCCTCTAAAGAGTTTAAGAATAATTAACTGTGTTCTCCCATCTTTCTGCTAGGATGGTAAGTAGTAAATCTACCTAAACTTAACTAAGAAAATAAAAACCCCAGAGCAATAACCAAAAGGAAATACCCAAACCCAAACAACACAAAGTTCCCACTGCCCCCCCAAAACTACACACACACACACACACACACACACACACACACACACACACACACACACACACACACACACACACACAATTGTCAACGTAGCACTGAGTCAAGCAGGTAACCAGGAACTTCCAGCACTGTAATACACTGCCGAGACTGTTTACACTTGCTGAAATAGACCAATCACAGCTTGGCATGAGCCCACTGGCTCTTTTAGTGTTGAGCCTGGAGGACTATTGCCAAGCTTTCCACAGGGATGCGAGGGTAGAATAGGATGCCACTGCTGCTGCCATGGCAGTGTTGCAAGAAGTGCAAGGGAATCAGCCAATGCCTTGTGTCCTTGGTGGCTTCCAGGTCCTAGTGTTTGCTCCCAGGGGGACATCAGCCATTAGACATTGTCCTTGAGTACAATCCATGTCCTTAGGCCTGCTCCTGCTAGATCACTGGCCATGTTCAGGAACCAAACATATACCCACCAGTGGCTTCCATTCACCACATGTGTAGGTTTTGGAGCTTGCTCCAACAATCAAAAAACAAAATAGATTCCTACGTATTTCTAGAAGAAAGGGGCACATGACAGAGTGTCCAATTGGAAAAGTTCAGTAAAGTGGATCCAGATATTTTTTACTTGACAATAATTCAAAGAAGTAATTAAGGCATATGAGATGTCCATATTTGTTTAGTTATAACCCCCTTGCACACCAGCTTAAAATAATATTAAAGTCCTTATTTTTTATGGACTTGAGTTATTGTTAGGACCACACAAAGGTCATTTCTGGTCTTTAAAAAGTTATAAGATCGTTATGCACTTTGGTGTTTTCTTTTTCTTTTTCTTTTTGGTCAGTCGTGGGGCCTGAATTCTGGGCCTGGGCGCTGTCCCTCAGCTCTTCAGCTAAAGGCTACTGCTCAAGCACTGGAGTCACATCTGCACTTCCGGCTTTTTTGGTGTTTTCTTAATGAAATACAACATGAGCCCCATAGCTCTTGAGTAGAGCTAAAACAATATCACACTCAACAATAGCATGTGGTTGAAAGAAGGTAGGTAGTATTAGCCTCCTATAAAATGACTATTGCCAAAATGAATCCTCTGTAGAAATAAGTTTTTCCTTTTCAGTATTTACTAATACAATAGATCCATGTATTAATGATAACACATTACTACTTTAATATAAATTAAGCATGTTTTCTATTCAACTCAGTGAATTTTGACAATATTTAAATATGAAGAGTCCTCTTATACATCAATAAATTGGCACTTTTGTTATTTACATTAAAATGCAAAGAAACTAAGACCAAGAATGTTTTTGGCTTAGGTTAGGTCATGCAAGCTGCTGTTTTCTCACTTAGAAATTAAATCCAGTAGGATGCTACATATCATTCATAATCTGAAAAGCTGCTCTAACTTTTGGCTTTTAAAGACCTCTTCAATTTACTCAAGATATTCAATAACTTTTTTGTTTAAACCTGGAGTGACTGGTGTCAAAAGAATAATGGTATCGCTTCAGAATCTTCTGATAATGTATCAAAATGCCCTATGCCATACAGCACCATGGATTGGGTTACTAACATCTATAAGAGTGAGAGAAAATAGAGCCTCATCATACCTATGATAGTTTCTTATCAGATAGTCAACAGCAGAAAGCTTGAAATACATAAGGCAGTTTGTTGATATGTTCAAAGTGAAGGAAAAGGGCTGGAGTAGGGGACTTATATGGTTGAACCACTGCCTAGCAAATTGGAGGCCCTCAGCTTGAACTCTCTGACTATCAAATACATCCGTCTTTCCTACAGCTACAGGAAGAGTATTTCCTTTAGGGAAAAAGGTGTATCTGGGTGTTTCAATTCCATTGTGATGCTATAACAAAACTCCTTAAGACCAGGTCCAATAGCTTAGAGCAAGTTATTTGTAGTCAACAGATACTCTGAAGGACAAGACCTAGAACCTAGAAAATTCAAGGTACAGAGAGGTCGGCTTCACCAGTTTTAATGTGCTCAATTGTTGCTGTGTCCTCATATGGTGTAAAAGGTAGAAACTTATTTTGAAGAAAACAATATAGTTGACAGACTTTTTTCCACCATCCATATGAAGTTTAATTTGTTTCAGATCTCTATTTTTTTCTTCTCTCATGGTCCTCCTCGTCCTCCTGTTTATTTGTTGTGCTTTTTAGCTGATTGGCCTTGAAGATTTGAACCACCAAAGAAATGGAAGTTTGGATTCCAAGTATGTGCCACTAAAATCATCTGCTGCTACTTCTATTTTGGAAGTAAACCACTTACTTGCCCCAAACCCTGTGCGTTATTGTCCTTCCTTCATTTTTTTTTTTTTAATTTTTGTTCTGTTTTGAATTTTGCATGAGATTTATCAAGGTCCCTTCACATATAATAGGCAAATATTCTGCCACTGAGCTACAAATTCCTTGCAGAGATTTTTTTTTTATTTCTTCATTGGTTGACTTCATGTTAAACCAACTTACTGAAAAGACATTAGTGTATACCTGTAAACATGTTTGAATTTTTATGAAGACTACCATGTCATCTTGCTTACAAATTAGTGTTTTCCTTCCATTGTGATCTTCTTCTTCTTCTTCTTCTTCTTCTTCTTCTTCTTCTTCTTCTTCTTCTTCTTCTTCTTCTTCTTCTTCTTCTTCTCCTCCTCCTCCTCCTCCTCCTCCTCCTCCTCCTCCTCCTCCTCCTCCTCCTCCTCCTCCTCTTCCTCCTCCTCCTCCTCCTCCTCCAGCTCCTCCTCCAGCTCCTCCTCCTTCTCCTCCTTTTTCCTTCTGCTCCTTTCTCCTCCTCCTCCTTCTCCTCCTCCTCCTCCTCTTCCCCCTTCCTCCTCCTCCTCCTTCCTCCTCCTCCTCCTCCTCCTTCTTCTTTCTTTCTTTCTTTCTTTCTTTCTTTCTTTCTTTCTTTCTTTCTTTCTTTCTTTCTTCTTCTTCTTCTTCTTCTTCTTCTTCTTCTTCTTCTTCTTCTTCTTCTTCTTCTTCTTCTTCTTCTTCTTCTTCTTTTTCTTCTTCTTCTTCTTCTTCTTCTTCATCTTCTTCTACTTCGTTAAAACATCAAATGTGTCATCCTATTCATCACTGAAAACAAATTTATCTCTTGATTACATCAAAAATACGTCAGCTAAATAAAGAAAACAGTGTATGAGTTTGATAGATATTCTACATACGCTAAAGCTATTTTCCTTCAGTTTTAGAGTTTTCAGTAATGTTAAAAATATTAAATACTTTTGTCTCATCATCTGTTCAGATGAATATATGGGATTTCTTCGTTTCTCAGTGTGATAAATTACATTAGGTTTTCTAAATTTTATCTATGTAAGTGGGGTTGCAGCTTGGTGTTAGAATAACTTGATTATCATTGGTGAAGCCGGTGTTATATCTTCAGGAAAACACACACATAGGAAAGAGGGGAAAAGGATAAATATAAATGGTCCTACATTTCTGATACATAATCTCTTTTTTTAGGATTTTTTCCCTTTCTCTTCATGAATAAAATTACTATAAATACATTCTCATTTTTGTCATGGGGATTATGAAGATAATTAGGAGGTGCTTCTTCTTTTTTAAAATTTCTCTAGTAGTCAAATAAGAGCTACATTGGGTGAGGTGGTATATACCAATTATTTCAGCTACTCAGGAGATGAAAACAGGAGGATCACAAGTAGAAGACTAACCTTAGCTAAACATGGTCTATCCTTGCAAAAAAGAAAAAGAAAAAGAAAAAAAAACAAAATAAAAACTACCAACCCAACAAACTACAAAACACCATGTGAATAAAAAGGCTTGGGACATACTCAAGTAGTAAAGGACTTGTTTACAATGAGCAATATTGCGGGTTTGACACCTGCCAATAAGGAAAAAAAAAAAAGAAGGTATTTTCTTTGAAAAAATTGCCCATGAAATATTTGGTTGGAATGGTTTATTCTCCCTTTCATCTTTTTCCTTTTCCTTTCTTTTATTTTTGAGAAGTACTTTTGGTATAACACATGCTATACAAGGTACTCAGGAGGATGATATCTAAGGATCACGGTTCATGACCATCCCAGGCAGGAGAGTCATATATATATAATTTGCCACCAAAAATAAGCTACAATATGTACTTTGGCTCATGCTGTTGAGTGGTAGTCTCAAACAGAAATCTTGGAACAGCACCTAAGCCCTAAGTTGAAGTCCTCTACACTCATTTCAAAAAACAAAAAAGCACAAACTAAAAATGATAGGAAAAGAGAAAAGTAAAGTTTCAAAATGAGCATGGGTTTTTGTTCATATGTGTATTCCTAGTTGATCAAGGTTCAAAGCTAGACTGGGCAAGAATGTAAATGCAACTCTTACCCCCATCTACCCAGTGTAGATATGATTGTAGTTGTAAAGCACTGTATTTGGCGGAAAAGCTAAAAAAAAAAAAAAAAAAAAAAAAAAAAAAAAAAAAAAAAAAACCTGTATGCTGACCCAGAGATTAATTCCTGGTGCTAAAAAATTGTAGGAGAAGAGAAGAAAGGCCAATTGTAAATTTAAACATAAACCTGGTGCTTGTTGATCATGGCTCTAGGCCTTCTCATGAGGCAGAAATATGAGGATCAAGTTTCAAGGCCAGCCCAAGAAGCAAAGTCCAGGAGACTTTGGGTGTATGTGTATGTGCATGTGTGTTGTATGTTTGTGTGTGTGTGTGTGTGTTTGTATGTGTGATGTGTGTGTGTGTGTGTTTGTGTCCTAGCATTCCCAGATTTTGGGTGGTGCATGGGAGATAAGAGTGTCATGGATTTCCTGTGCAGGCTGCTTTGAAACATGGTCCTCAGATTTCAGCCACCTGATTCAGCTGTAAGTTGAGCTTTGGCTTAAGTGGCAGAACTGGGCAAATATTTTCTGGGATTGCACCTAAACCCTTAGTTCAAGCCTCAGGACATGCACAGAAGAAATAAAGAAGAGTATAAGTAACCAAGGAAGAGTGAGTGACAAAGTCTTAAATAAATCAAGCATTTGTGGCTGATACATGTTTTACTAGTTATTCAAGTGGCTTATAGCTGAGGATGATGGTTCATGGCCAGCTCTGGCAGAAGAGTCCACGAAAATCTTGTCTGTAATTAATCTTCCCCCCACCAAAAAGGGCCCAAAAGTTATGGTATGTCTCATGTAATAGAGGATAACCTTGAATAAAAACTTCTGAGACAGAATATGAGCCCCAATTTGTAGGCCCAGGAACAGCACACACATGTAAAAAATAAAAAGTAAACAACAGTAGGTAGAGGTAAGCATATATTAAAGTTTTAAAATGACACAAGGGTTGTTGGTCCTGTGTATAATCCTAACTACATAAGAAACTGACATCTGAGGATTGTGGTATCAAGTCAGCATGGGCAGGAATGTGCTTGAGATGCTTATCCCAGCTAACTAGCACAAAGCCCTGAACTGCAACTGAGGTGGTAAAGCAGCAGCTTTTAGTTAAAAAGCTAAGAAATAATTCCCAGAGCCAGAGGTCAAGCTGCATGACCCCTAAAAATTACAAAAAAAAATAAATAAAAAGGACAGTGGAAGAAGAGAAACTGAAATATGAGGATCACAGTTTAAAGTTAACACAAGCAAGAAAATCCATGAGATTTTCTCTGTGTGTTTGCATCTGTGTGCCATCTTGCGGCTTGTGTGTGCCATCCTTGAACTTGTGCTGCTTTGTTCAAGGATAGAGCTCTACCATTCCCAGCTAATCAGTGGTTAATTGGAGGTCATTGTCTCATGGACTTTCCTTCCCAGGCTGGCTTGATTTATGCTAGGCTTTTTCTCAGACTCTTATCTCCAATTAATTGTCAAAAAGAAAAGAAAAGAAACTGGGAATGGAGTTATGGCACAAGTGGCAGAACTGGGCAATCAATTTCTGGGACAGCAACCAGGCCCTGAGTTCAATCCCCAGGACAATCACAGAAGAATTAAAGAAAAGAGGGGAGAAGTGCAGAAGGAAGATCCAATGACAGAGGTTTAAATAAACCAAGCCTTGGTTGCTCACTGATGATCTATCAGCTACTCAGGAGGATGAAATCTTAGGATCACAGTTGAAGGCAAGCCCAGGTAGGAGAATCTATGAGACTCTCATGTCTCATTTGTCTCCAAAAATATGCCACTAGCTGTGCTCTGGCACATATGGTAGAGTTCTAGCCTTAAACAGAAAGCTCTGGGACAGCACACATGCCCTGGTGCTGATGGCCTAGCACAGACACTTACAAAAATAAAGAAAAAAAGTGCACAAATTATAAAAGATGGGAGAAAGTGAAGTATTGGTTTCAAAGTGAGCCATGGGTTGTTGGTTTATGTGTATATTCATAGCTACTCAGAAAGATGAAATATGTGGATCACAGCTCAAAGCCAACCTGGACAGAAAAGTCATTGAAATTCTTTTCCCCCACTACCCAGCAAAAGGTGGAAATGAAGGTGTGAGAGTAGTTATAAACTACTGAAATTTGGTGAAAAACCTGGGAAACAGTTCCCTGGTCCATAATTCAGCCCAAAGTCGACCAAAGACAAAACTGAGAGAAGAAATGACCATTTGAGATTTAAAAATAAGCCTGGGGCTAGTGGTTCCTGCTTATTATTTTAACTATTCAGAAAGCTGAAGTTTGAAGATACATTTTAAGTCCAGTCCAAACAGGAAAGTCCATGGAGCTTTTATACTGTGAATGCTAAACTGTGGCTTTAGTTTGTGTAGCAGCTCTACCACTCCTAGAGGCTTTGTAGTTAGTTGAAGAGAAGAGACTCATGCACTTTCCTGTCCAGGATGGCTTCAACTTCAATCCTCAGATTTCAGCCTCCTGTGCCTTGCTGGGCTTTACATGAGATTCTTATTTCCAATTAATCACCAAAAGGATGAAAAATAAAACCTGGTGATTGAGCTGTGGCTCCAATGGCAGAAATGAGAAAATAATTTCTGGGACAGCATTCAGACCTTGATATTAACTTCAGGACCAACACACAAAAAGGAATAAAATAAATAAATGTAGAGAAGTTAGAAGAGCCAATTTCAGAGTTTAAAATGATCCAAGCATAGGTGGCACACACCTATGATGGTAACCACTCAGGAAGCTAAAATGTGAGGATCACAGTAGAAAACCAGCCCAGGTAGGAAAATTCATTGACTCAACTCTAAGTAGCTACTTAAAACAAAACAAAAACTAATAGCCACAAGTTGTGCGGTGGCTCATGCCTTGGTGTGCTAATCTTGAATAAAATCTTCTGGAACTGTACATGGGCTGATTTTTAGACCTAGGACCAGCATACACAAGGAAATAAAAATTACAAATAAAAAGGTGAAAGAATGGCTGGAAATGTGGCTTAGTGACAGAGTGCTTGCCTATCATGTTTGAATCCCTGGGTTTGTTTCCTCAGTACCTCATAAATAAAAAAGGCTGGAAGTGGCATTGTGGTCAAGTAGTAGAGTTCTCACCTTGAGTATCAGAAGTTCAGGGGCAGTGTCCAATGCCTGAGTTCAAGCCCCAGGATTAGTAAAAAGAAGAAAAACTGTGAGAAAATCCAATTACAATTTCAAAATGAGCCATGAGTGAATTTTTGGTCAATATGTGTAATCCTATGACTCAGAACGCTGAAATCTGAAAGTTGTTCATAGCCAGCGTCGACAGCGAAGTACATAAGTCTGCAACTAACCAGCAAAAAACGCCAGAAATCAAGCTGTGGTTGTAGTTGTAAAGCACCAGCCTTAAACAAAAAACCTATTGAAACAATGCCCTGGCTCAGAGATCCAGCCTCAGGATCACAATAATAAAATTAAATGGTTGGAAGTAAAGAACCCAAGACTGTTGGCTCAGGTCTGTAATTCTAGAAATGCAGGAGGCTGAAATATAAGATCCTGTGTAAAGGCAAACCCAATGAAAAAATTCCAGGAGACTGTTTTGTGTGTGGTGGCCACAGTAGGGATAGGTTTTTGTTGATTGATTAGAGATAAGAATTTCATGGATTTTCCTGCTCAGGCTGCTTTCAAACCATGATGGACAGATTTCAGCCTCCTGAATAAGGCCAGGCCTTGCATGAGTTCAAGCTCCAGGAACAACACACACAAAAACAACGAAATAAATGAAAAGAAGGGTAGAAGAGATGAAGTAACAGAGGTTTCGCTGAGCCAATCATTGGTGGCTCATATTTGTAATTCTAGATACTAAGGCTGAAATTTGAGGATACTGTTTAAAGCTCAACTCAGGTGTTCATAAGATGTGTGTGTGTGTGTGTGTGTGTGTGTGTGTGTGTGTGTGTGTGTGTGTGTGTGTGTGTGTGTGTGTGTGCCAGTCCTGGTGCTTGAACTCGCACTATTTTGCTCAATGATTGACTACTCTCAGATTTTAGTGGTTAATTGGAGAAAAGAGTGTCATGGACTTTCCTCAATTTTCAGCCTCCTGATTCTGGCCTAACTCTACATGATTCTTACTTTTACATGATTCTTACATTTAATTCTACAATTAACCTACCCCTAAAAGCCAAATATTATGTTTGGTCCCATATATGCCTTGAGACAACATCTGACCTTCAATTTCTACTCCCAGGACAAGCAAAAATGAAAAAAAAAGAAAAAAAAGGTAGTAGCAAGCACATATTAAAGTTTTAAAATGACCCAAATGTTGCTGGTCATATGTGTAATCCTTACTACACAAGAGGCTGACAACTGAGGATTGCAGAGACAAGTCAACCTAGGAAGGAACGTGCTTGAGATTCTTATCCCCAGCTAAACAGCACAAATCCTTGAGCTGTAAAAATCCTTGAGTGTAAAAGCTACGATATAGGCCCCAGAGTCAGAGGTCAAGCCACAGGACCAATAAAATTTTCAAAGGAGAGAGGATGGTAAGAGGCTGAAATCTGAGAATCATGGTTCAAAGCTAGCCCATGCAAGAAATTCCATGACACTTTCTCTGTGTGTGCATCTGTGTGCTATCTTGTGTCTTGAACTTATGCTGTTTTGTTCAAGAATAGAACTCTACACCTCCCAGGTTCCAGTTATTAATGGGAGCTAAGATTCTCATGGGCTTTCCTGCCCTGGTTGGCTTTGAATCATGATCCTCAGATTTCAGCCAATTGATACATGATGGGTTTTGCATAAGTTTCATCTCCTATTAACTACCAACAATTAAAACAAAAACCAAAAACTAGAGTTGAGCTGTGACCCAAGATGCAAACTGGGCAATCACTTTCTAGTACAGCACCCACTTTCTAGTTCAAGCACCAAGACAAAACCATTATAACCACAGGCTATACTTTGGCTCATGTGATAAGCCACTAGTCGAAGAAAAAGCTCTGCATTGTATCCAGGCCCTGATTTGTAGCCCCAGGACTAGAACACACACAAAAATAAAAAGCAAGGAAATTTTTAAAAAGTGGAAAAAACATATTAATATTTTTAAATGACCAATGGGTTTGTGGTTCATGTGTATAAGTGGAGCACCTCAGGAAGCTGAAATCTGAGGATAATGGTTTGAAGCCAGACTGCCCAGAAAAGTACATTAGAAACTTATGTCCAATAAACAAAAAAAGCTACAAGTGGAGCTGTGGTTGAAGTTGTAAAACATGATACTTGAGTCAAAAAGCTAGGAAACAGAAGGGCATTGCTGGCTCTATCCTGTAATCTTAGCTACTCAGGAGGCTGAGATATGAAGATCACGGTTCAAAGCCAGCCTGGTCAGGAAAGTTCATGAGACTCTTAGCTCCAATTAACCACCAGCCATAAAACCTGAAGTTGCTCTGTGGGTGAACTGGTATAGCATTTGCCTTAAGCTGAAGTGTACAAAGACAGCACCCATGCCGAGAGTTCAACCCCTACCCCCCTTCAAAACTACTAAGAAACAGCAATGTGTCCCAAAGATCAGGTCTACTGGACAAAATAAAATTATTGAATTTGAAAGCAAGAAATAGCTGGTTAAAAATATTAAAATAAGCCAGGCACCAGTGGCTCATGGCTGTAATCCTAGCTACTCAGGAGGCTGAGGTCTGAGCATCACAGTTCCAAGCCAGCCTGGGCAGGAAAGTCTGTGAGACTCTTATCTCTAATAAACCACCAGAAAACTGAAAGTGGTTCTATGGCTCAAGCTGTAGAGTTCTTGCCTTGAGGGGAAGAGCACGAGGACAGCACCTAAGCCCAGAGTTTAAGCCCCATGAAAAACAACAACAAAAAATTAAAATAAGTCAACAGTTGTTTGCTCATGCCTGTGAGTCCCAACTACCCAGGAGGCTGAAATCTAAGGGCTGCAGTTCAAAGCCAGCCCAAGCAAGAAAGTCCATGAGACTTGTTTGTGTAATTACCAGTACTATGGCTTGAACTTTCCCTGTTTTACTCAAGGCTAAATTTCAGACTGACTGGCTTCAAACCAAGATCCTCAGATTTCAGCCTCCTTAGTTGTGCTGGGCTTTGCCTGATAATTTTCAAAAGAATGAAGCTGGAAGTTGAGCTGTGGCTCAATTGGCAGTCCCTACATGCAGAAAAAAACATAAAAACTGTGAAAAATAAATAGTTGCAATATAGAAAAAATCAAAAACAATGTTTAATATGATACAAAGGAAAACTATGTTTCTTTTTAAATGTAGCAAACAAGAACATAGTACAAAGCTTCAAAATGACATACTAAGAGTAAGGTAAAATGGAAAATTTTTTTAAATTCATGTAAATATTAAATACAAGCTGACATGACCAAAATATAATGTGATCAGAAACTTATCTCTCACTTGTAATTGCTTACAAATAATTGTCTCTCCAGTTTCAGCAGCTACAGTGGGGATTTAGACATGACCTCTCTATGCAGACTAGACTGTGTAAGGGTCTTCTTGTTTTAGCCTCTTGAATTAGAACTGCAGGCATTGCACTCATTTTAATACAGGAGGTTTCCTTTAAAACTCAGAAATAATGTTCAAATAATGGATTATCTGTAAAGCATGACTAAACATCAGAGAGCCACCAGAGATCCTCTGAGGAATACAATCAAAAGTAGAAAAGCACCTACCACTCAAGGTAGGAAACAGAAGGAAGATTTAGCATTTTTGGATGTGCTGGGGTTGAACGCTTGGCCTCATGCTTGCTAGGCAAGTGTAAAATTCAGTGACATTAATTATATCCACACTGCTTTGTAACCATTACCTCTTTTGTGAACTATGTTTTCAATGCTGATGCAATCCACACAATCATTGAGTAACAATCACCCCAATGACCTCTCCCAGAAATTTTAATCTTCCATTTTCTCTTATGAAATGGTTTAGCCAATATGTTTCACATAAATAGTAGATTCTTTTTTGTGTCCATCAGTGACAGACATATATTAATTGCAGCCTTTTTGTGGATAAGTCATAATCCATTTATGCATACCTCATATTTTATAAACCTGTTCATCTGATAGACACTCCAGGTATTTCCAACTTCTATTGTGAAATTTGCTGTTATCATTGGCATATGAGCTATTAGTTTTTTCTCTTCAGTTGTTTTGGTTATGCAATGAGCAAGGGAATTGCTCGGTAATGAGGTAATGCTCTGTTATGTTAGAAGACTGTGTCAAATTCTACCATAATTGATATATCACTTTTTATCAGCACAAAAATGTACAAAAGGTCAATAAAATATACAAGAATATTTCAAATCTTCCACAGCTGTGCCCTAAAGTATCATTTATTTTACTTTTTACTTGCTTTTATTTAGGCCATTCAGGCCAGGAACTATGTAGCATTGTCTAGAGCTGACACAGTGTGCCACTGACACACCCTCCAAAAACATGTAATCTGGTAGTCATTTTTATTCTACAGATAAATTTTAATGATTATATGCATTTTTATTCTTTTAAAATAAGGTTTTGAATTTTAAAATGACATATAGTGTAACACCTCTGTGCATTTTCTATTTATTTATTTATTTATTTTGGTCAGTCGTGGGGCTTGAATTCTGGACTTGGGTGCTGTCCCTGCACTCTTCATCTCAAGGCGAGCGCTCTCCTGCTTGAGCCACAGCCACTTCCGGTTTTCTGAGTGGTTTATTGGAGATAGGAGTCTCACGGACTTTCCTGCTGGGCTGGCTTTGAACCGTGATCCTCAGAGCACAGCCTCCTGAGTAGCTAAGATTACAGGCATGAGCCACCTGTTCCTGGCCACCATCTTTTTAATAAGAAAAATTATATTTACAAATCATATACAAAGACAAAAAAGGCTTCTGATCAGGAAAACACATTTCAATCACAGTCTAATTCTGACCCAAGAAAATAAACACAATACAAAAAATAATACTATAAGAGCTCATCTAAAGTAAAATGAAGAGCAATGGCTGGGGACAGGAGTCAAGGGGTAGAGTACTTGCTTGCCCAGCACCAGCCTCTTAATCAAAACCACAGTACTGCCAAGGGATAAAATAAAGTATTAAAACTTAAGGAAACATGCAGATAATAGTATGATGGATAACATAGAAGTACACACCTGTAATCCCAACATTTGGGAGACTAGGCAATAGAATTATGAAGTTAAGATCAGACTTGGCTACATGAGACTGCATCTTAAAGAATAACATAGAATAAAAAAACTATATTTGTAATAACTAGGGTGTAGCTCAAGTGTAAGTCAAGTAGTTTTGTACGTGCAAAGAACTGATACAATGCACAAGAATTACATGCTTTGATAACTACAACGTTCAGTTTTCACTGCAAGATGCCCCTTGGCAGGAATCTCTCCTGAGGAAACCTACGGCAGTTGATTCACCTGTCTTCTTGGCTGGACTAAGGGTGTTGCTGGGCAAACAGTGTTTTGATCTCCATTCTAGGATCCCACTTACAACTTTTTTTTAGTAGACTACCTAGAAATATCTCCCATCTCAGTAAGAGGGCCTTCTGGCTTTCAAGTGAAGTTAGCTTTGATATCAATTAGGGCTCTCCTCCCCTTTGTCTGGAACTGCTCTGGTCCTGGGTGACATTGAGCAGCTTGTTCTGAGAAGAGTGGTAACTATTTTGCTAGTCACCTCTATCAAATGCCATCTGCTCCTCAAATTAGTCTTTGGTATCAGTATGAGCCTGCTCGAGGGTAGAACCAGCCTGGGCTGGATTTGAACCATGATCCTCATATCTCAGCCACCTGAATAGCTAGGATTAAAGATGTAAGCCACTTATACCCAGCCATCATTTCTTTCTTCCAGGAAAATTTAGGGGGGTGGAAAAGCACAGCAGCACATACATTCAATAGCAAATGCCCCAGGGTGAACTAGATGCTCAGAACAAACCACTGACCTTCATATTGCCTTCGGTATCCAACAGGATGTTGTTGGACTTAAGGTCTCAGTGTGTGATTCTGTTCTGGTGTGGGTAGTGAACAGCACTTACAATTATTGTGAAAAGCTTCTTGGTTTCATCCTCATATAGGCAGCAGGATATTCAGATCCACCCCAGGAGGTATCCCCTACCAGCAAGTTCCATGATGAGATACACATACTCTTCCTTCTCCATCCCCTGGTACAAACTGATGATGTGCTGTGCCAAACCGTATTAAAAATGTCCATCTCATAATTTATCTGATGACTGGAGAACTCTCCCTTCAGGAGTATTTTAACTGCCACTTCCATGTGTGTGAGGCAAGGATGGGCCACCTTCACTTGCCATTGGTACCATGGTCGATGAGCTCTTTCATCTGGTATTGTTTGATTATCTCCTCCTTCCAGGATCTGGAGGATTATTCTTTGTATTCGCTGTATTCTTCCATCCTTCTGAAATGATGGCAGGTAGCAAGTCTACCTAAAATTAACTAAATAAAATAATTAAAACCCCAGAAAAAGTAAAACGAAATACCAAAATCCAAATGACAACCCGCCCCCCCCAGCCAAAAAAAAATCATGAATTTAGCTTTGAGTCAATCCAGTGGGTCACCAATCAAGAGTTCCTAGAGATGTTAACATAGGTTGGAGCACATTGGCTTCCTATAAACTCTGCATGACCTCTCAAATGGAGCTATCACAGCCCGGCATTGTGACATCATAGAGGAAATGGACCAATCAGAGTCTGGGCCAGTGAGGTCAAAGAAAAAGTGGACCAATCATAGCTTGCCAGCATTGATACTTTATCCCATAGGTTTCAAAGACCTCTGCTAAGGACTCCATGTGGGCTCTAGGTTGCTCTGTTCATTATTATGCCTTTCCTGAAACTACTAGGAGAGTGGTAAAAGTCCTCTGACTTCTAGAGGACCTCTGAGTCTCATAAATTGCTTCTATGGAGACACTATCCAAAAGCCTTCATTCTTGATGGACACATTATCCAATATCTTGTTCCAGCAATGACATGGCAAAAAGGCCTCCGTTCTTCTCAAGGACAGCTGTCATACAACTTGCTCCTGAGGGGACAAGTTTCAGGCTGGCTTTGAGCCACAATCTTCACAATTCACCTTCCTGAGTAGTTAGGATTATATACCTGAGGCATCGTTAGGTACTTAGCTCATTTCTCACAGTTGAAGGAAGTATATATATATTTGTTAGAAAGGTTGGCATTAGATATGTCCTTTTAGCACCCTAAATTTGTTGCCTTTGCTATCCAATAGTTAATCTAGTGTCTGATGAGAAATTTGTCATCATATCACTGAAGATCACTTGTGTGTGATGAGTTCTGTTTCTGTGCTTTGGGTGGTTTTCTGTCTTTGACTGTTTAATTAGAATGTGTGTTAGTGTGGACCTGTGTAATTATGTTAATTGACTTCTTTAAGCTGCTAGAATCCTGCATAGAAGGGTTCATGCTTTCAATCAAATTTGGGAAGGTTTTGGTCATTATTCCTTCAAATATTATGTATTTCTTTTTTTCTCCCTGTATATATATATACTATATATATACATTATGCATTATACATTATAAATACATTACATATTCACATTGTATATTTGAATATCCATATATATACCTATATATTTATATTACCAATACATTTATATACATATATTTTTTCACATAACACTTTTGTGATTGTTTATGGTAGGAAATCTAGATTGATTCCAGCTACTCCATCAGAGTTAGAGTTAGAAGTTTTCCTTTTTATTTCTTGGTGAAAATATGCATTTCTTGGCAAGGATATTGAAACCAGTACAAATCAGAGCTAGCCTAGAGTTCTCTCTCTGTCTCTCTGTCTCTCTGTCTCTCTGTCTCTCTCACTGTCTCTCTCTCTGTCTCTCTGGTTCTCTCTCTCTGATTTGCTGCCTCCATGAGGTCTCTGTGCACAGGGCCATTGTTTACCAAGTTTTTCTAGTGTGTCCTGGGCTCTTCTAGTTTGTGCACTGTCATGTTCTGCTTTAAAGGCCACCATGCCCGCACCTGGAAGAGGAGCTGCTCCAAATAAGTCTGCAGGATGTGTCTATCTCTTTCTTGAGCCCCCATAGATACTGGGGTGGCCTTAGTAGGTGCCCATATGCTGACTGTGGGCGACTCAAGCACAGCCTCTTTTTTTACCCAAGTCAGAGGTCTGCGTTGGATCCTGGGGGCACTGCCTTTTTGGTGACTGTGCTAGGAGCAAGGCAGAGGGCTGCAGAAGCCTCACTGTGGCCTGACTTCTGGGGCCCAATAGATGCCAAAGTCTTCTCTCGGTTCTTTTCAGAATATGTAGGCAAGTTCAGGAAGCAGAAGCTGAGCTCAGGGGGCCCCTAAACACAGGGTGGGCAATGGAGCTGGAAGAAGCAGGGCTGTCCAGGTTGGCAGGGGACAGGTGATGAGCCTATATTAGTAATTTGCCAGCTTCCAAATGAAAAGTTAGTCTTGCTTGCTACCCAGAAATATACCCCAGAGAGTCCCATGATGGTGACTGGTAAAATCCCAAAGACCAAAGTAAATATACCAGGAGCACTTGGTGCTCTTGGTGGGCAATTCAATGCTGGCACTGGCAGGGGGAGCTGCAGGTTCCCTAACACTGCAGGTCCAGGGAAGCCAGAGCCCAAGCAGACACCAGGATTGGCCACTAGACAGGCTGGAAGGTGAAACCTTGTTGGATGGCTTTGCAGTCTTCAACGTGGGCCAAGAAGGCACAAGAGGCATCCTAGCATCTACTCAAACAGCAGCTTTCCCAACTTGGACATGAGTGTTCAGCTCACCAGAGGATGCTGTGGTCAGTTTGGGTCTGGAAGGAGTGGCAGGCCTGCTGCTGGAGGGAGCAGATACCCCTTTCAAGGCTTCTGGGTGAAGGGGAGCCCCTGGAAATGGGCACATGGGAAGGCTGGTCTGTCTTCCCCAAAGACAACACTTCCAGCTTGTTTGACTGTTTGCTTGGGTAGGGGGTCATCCCTTGGGATAGTGATATTAGGAGACATTGTTCATGAGATTATACCCAAATTAATCAAACCCCTGAGGGAGCAAAAGGGTAAGCATTGCTGAACTGCCCGTAGCAGCTGGGGTTGAGGTCTTGACTGCTTCTGTCTTGAATGACCCTGAGGTTTTGTCACCAGAGGACAAGTGACTGGATGCTTGCATGCAGCCCAATAATTTTAGGAAATTTATCAGAGATCCCTACTTGGCTTGCATGTCACTCAGCAGGACTAATACTGGGTGGGGAGTTTGGGCTGTAAAGCTGGCCATCACAGCTTGATCTTTTTGAAGGACTGAGGACACCTTCTGGCAGCTGTTGGAAATTTATGAGGTCTGGGTACATTATGTGAGTAGATGTGGTACTCTGAGCTTCAACCTTGGGTTGTTATGGGGCTGAGCCCTCCCTCCCTACTGTCCTGGTGCTCTCAGGAAGTGGGTTGGTGTCTAACAGGTAGTAAAGGGCAGTGTTTTTACCCTCTGAGACTCACTGTGAAGGACTACTGTTGGCAGGGAGGATTGTGTCATGTGGAGGTCTATGTGTTCTTTGAGTAAGGAAATCTATACACCTCAGAGCACATCTTGGCTTTCTCTCTGAACATTTGGTTTCTTTGGAATACTATTTTCTGAAAGGCCTAAGAGTTCGAAGGCTTCAGAGGCTTTCTTGATTTCCAGGTATGTCCAGGTCTTGTCCTTTTTCATCTTGTACAGCTCTACCTTCCTCTCTTTGTCATGGTCTACTGAGCCTTTGGCTCTGGCATAAATGAGAAAAGACAGGCAGGACTGTCTTGTTGATAAGCAAAAGCAGACAAGGCTGTCTTGTTGCATACTTTCATTTTATTCTCCAGTGTTGTAAATAAAACCATCAGATAGGACTTCAGGTGCTGCCCAGGATCAGTGCTCCATCCCTTTTCCCTACTCTTACCTTACAGCTTTTCCATTTAAGTTTATTTTCATTTTCAATTTTTGTATTGGTGATTGAATCTAGGGCTTCAATTAGCTGAGCACTGTGATGTGAACCTATAAACTTTGTTTTTGGGGGAGGATGAGACTGCAAAAATTGTGTTTTCATGTCAACCCAGGCAGAATTCTGTGAGACCTCATCTGAACAGAAGAAGCTGTGCATAGTAGTGTTCATCTCTCATCCCAGCAGTGATGGGAGAGGAAAGTAGGAGGACTGAAATCCAGTTGCACACCTGAGCAGGATATGAGACCCTGTCTCAAAAACAGAGCAAAAATTATACAGCTGTGGCTCAATATTAGAGTGTGTATCTAGAAAACATGAGGCCCTGAGTTCAAACCTCAGTACCATAAAAAAAGAAGAGAACCAGTTATTTCTGAAAAGCTTATTAAAAGCAGTCTTTTTTTTAAAAATGTGTTTTGATATTCATGCATGAACTCTGGGCATTGACATTTTCCCTTTGCGAAATTTTCACATAAGACTAAACTTCGTTTTTTTGTGATACAGGTCGAACCAGTGTAACAATATGTTGTACAAAACACTAAGTTGAAAATGAACTTTACAACTTTGGTGGGGGTGGAGGTTGGGGAGGGTAGTTGTGGATGTGAGAGGAAAGTAATGGTAGGGGGAAAACAAAGGAGGAAGCAACAATGATCTATAGGAAATGCACTCAGTACCTTGCTCATATAACTGTAACTCCTATGTCAAGCATTTTTACAGTAAAAAACATATTTAAAAAAACTTAACTTATACTATTGAGCCACAGCTCCACTTCTAGCTTTGTGTGTGTGTTTCTGTGTGTGTGTGTGTGTGTGTGTGTGTGTGTGTGTGTGTGTGTGTGTGTGTGCCAGTATTAGACTTGAACTCCAAGATTGGGCACTGTCCTTGAGCTCTTTTGTTCAAGGATAGTATTGTACCGCTTGGCTCACCACTCTCCTACTGGCTTTTTGTGGTGAATGAGATAAAAGTTTTGTGGACTCTTCTTGCCCCCAGAAAGGTTTGAACCGAGATTCTCTGCTCTCTAATTCCTAAATGACTAGGGTTATGGGTGTGAATCATCAGTATATGGTAGGAGAAGGGTTCTTAAGCAGAAATAATGTGGATTGCTGGCCTTCTGCAATTTGGTGGCATGCTTTCTTTTTTAGAAAGGAACTCCTTTACTGGGAGGGCAGCAATTACTCTAGAAGCTAGGAAGGCAGAGGAAATGCAATCCCCTATCTCCAGAGGCAGGACCTTTGGCATGATGGTTGTAAGAACATCATGTTCTTTATCAGAGTAGATATCTATACTAGCCTGAAGTTAACACTGTTTTCTTCATCAGCTTTGTCTTCGTTGCATTAAATAAGAAAATTACTTGATAACTCTCACCAAAATTTATCAGATAGAGGGGGAAATGAAGCTTTAAAGTGAGGCATTAGACACTACACGACTATACCGGAAGGGGCAAGGAGAAATGAGAGTTCATAAATACTGATTTTTATTTAAATAAAATAGGGAGAAAACATGAATATATGTCAGTACTGGACAAGTGTGCTAAAAGCTTTCTAATAAACTAGCATTAAGGAAGTATTTTTATGATGCAGGACTGCTCATACTACCTGTGTAGTTTCTCTAATCCCTTCACTGTCCTCCCAAGCGAAGACACTGGCCCTCCAGCTCAGAGCAGAGGATCTAAGACAATATCTATCTACTACTGGGCAGTGGAAGACCAGTCAAACAGCTGGTGAAGTGGGACAAGATGCTCTGCTCCTGTTTCCATCAAATTCTAGACTTTGCTGTATAGAATTCATAGATCAGGGGGAATGCTTGAGAATACCGCTGGACCTACGTGTGTGTGTGTGTGTGTGTGTGTGTGTGTGTGTGTGTGTGTGTGTGTGTGTGTGTGTGGTGTGTGTATGATAGTACTCATATGCCAGCATGGGGCTTCTTTTTGGGTCTCACAGGTAGAGTTAACTCCTTCTCCAAGTCTGTTGAAAAGATTTGTCTGTCACTGACTGATATGCAGCAGAGGAGGAAATGATCCCTGAATTCTCCACTGGTAGAACAGATGGGTCCTTCTATGTGGTCTGATTTATACTAATGCTAGTGCTAATACTAACCCATGACTGGGAATATCAGCTGGAACTTTTTGTACATTTTGGCACTAGTTTTTTTTCACATGGGTTAAGCAAAAATTCTCATCAGAATATCGTGACATAGTGTTAAGTATAACATGCTGTATACACACCCCCATATTTGGCAACAGTCTTCATTATGTAAAGTGTACCATGAACTGTAGAGAAGTTCAATGAATGCTTCTCATGAACAAGATCCTTGGAGCACCTTGGAGCCAGCACCTTGGAGGAGGGACTCACAGGAGCTTGGCTAACAAGTTGGAGACATGATGATGTAGATCCTGTGCCATTGTTGGCTACCTGCCTGATCTGGAGGGATCAGGGATTTGCTACCCTAGCACTGTCCCCCATGGCCTGGCCTGGCCTGGCCTGGCCCCACCCCAACCCCACCTAATCTTTGGCACAGGAAGAACAGTTTTGTCCTTTTGGCCACACATTCATCTGACACATAAGGTTGCTCCATAGAATTTCCAGAGGACACCAGGAAGATATTTAGAAGATACATTAACTGGGGTCAAAAGGGCAAAGACTTACTGTAGGTCTCACATTCGGTTAATAGTGGGGTTTATTGATTACCTGATCTATCCCCTAGGCAGTGGAGCCTCTGATCTAGGATTCTCACAATGCTCACTTAGAAAAATAATCTAGTAGATTCAAAAACACAGAAACAATTTTAAAAATCTATATGTAATATTATTTTTTATTCTTGAATTACTAAAACGCATGGCCTGTCAATTCAAGAAGCACAAAATTGCAGATGGTGTGAGCTTGGCCCCTGACCCTCTACTGTGGCTCTCTTGCTCCAACCTGGTGTGACCACTGCTACTAGTTAGTTATGAATTCCTGCATCTAAACTAAATGTTCACAAAAGGAGACATTGTCCACAGCTACCAAAGGTCCACCAAACTGCAAGCTTAGAACAAGGCCAAATTTCCTTTCACACTATAGAGATTCAAACTTCTACACTCAGGTTCACAGCCCTGAGCTAAGTCTGTGCTGGAACCACATGACTGAAAGTGATAGCTTATAATTCACCAAGGAAGAAGTCTTCAATAGCTGGAAGTCTGCCCTCTGCCTTTCCCAATAGGTCACAGTATTAGATATAAGAACTAAGCAGTTACACAAGCCTTTCAGAGATTACTAGACATTAGGGTTTTACTTTGGTAATGCCAAGTTTTGCTTCAGATCAAATATTGGGCCTGCACAACAGCAGCAGCTCAAGTGGAAGTGATGTCCAGAACTTGTGTAAATGTCTCAGACCATTTGAATTTTTTTTTTTTTAAATTGTATTTTATTTTATTTGAGAACATACTGTACAAAGGGGCTACAATTACATGGGCAGGATAATGGATACATTTCTTACCAAGCATTGCAGCCTCCTCCTTTGTTTACCCTTCACTTCCCTTCCCCGCCTCCCCCCTCCCCCCACCCAATTTTACCCCCCTCCCCCCACCCAATTATACCCCCCTCCCCCCACCCACACCGGCATTGTAAAGCTGGTTTTGACATGACATTTTGTACTTCTCATTGTTGCAACAGGTCCACCTGAATCCTTAAACGACTTGTTTGTCCCCATCTACTCCACATGTTATACTGACATCAAATATAGTGAAAACGGGGGTTACACTGTGGGGGAGGGACATACAAAGCAACAAAGAAATAATCTTATAAATGCATTAGAAATACATGCATGAAAGAAACGAAAACATTAAAATATATATTTAAGGGTTCATTTTCCTAGCATCACATTATCTGACCTTTTCCGCTTGACTCATACCTATACTAGATATTGCAAATAAGGGAAACCATGGGACCTATGCTTCTTTGGGCCTGGCTTACTTCACTTAATATAATTTTTTCCAAACCTTTCCATTTCCTAACAAATGGGGAAATGTCATTCTTTCTGATGGAGGCATAGAATTCCATTGTGTATATATACCACATTTTCTTGATCCATTCATCTACTGAGGGGCATCTGGGTTGGTTCCATATCTTAGCTATGGTAAGTAATGCTGCAATAAACATAGTTGTGCTGGTAGCTTTAGTGTGGTCTTGTTTGTAAACATTTGGGTAAATGCCCAAAAGTGGGATTGCTGGATCATAGGGGAGATCTATGTGAAGTCTTTTGAGGAACCTCCATACTGCTTTCCAAAGTGGTTGAACAAGTTTACATTCCCACCAACAATGAAGTAGGGTTCCTTTCTGTCCACATCCCCTCCAGCATCTGTTGTTATTGGAGTTCTTGATTTTTGCTGTTCTAACTGGAGTGAGGTGATATCTCAATGTTGTTTTGATTTGCATTTCTTTTATGGCTAGGGATGTTGAACATTTCTTCATGTGTCTATTGGCCATCCTTCTTTCTTCTTCAGAGAAGCTTCTCTTTAAGTCTTTCGCCCACTTATTTATTGGGCAGTTGTTTCTTTGAGGATTTGTTGTTGGGTGGTTTAATTTTTTGAGTTCCAAGTATATTTTAGATATGAGACCCTTGTCCGTTGTATGGCTAGTAAAGATCTTCTCCCAATCGGTGGGTTTTCTATTGATCTTGCCAGCTATGTCATTTGCCCTGCAGAAGCTCTGCAATCTTATGCAATCCCATTTGTCCAACCTTTCTTTGATTTGTTGTGCTTCCGGGTCTCTATTCAGAAAATTTCGACCTGAGCCAAGGAGACCTAGGGTTTCTCCTATTCCATCCTGTAATGTTTTCAGAGTGTCTGCTTTGAGTTCAAGGTCTTTGATCCATTTGGAGTTGATTCTGGTGCAGGGTGATATATAAGGATCTAGCTTTAGTTTTCTACATGTAGTTAACCAATTTTGCCAGCACCATTTACTGAAGAGGCTGTCTTTCTTCCATTCTATTGTTTTAGCTTCCTTATCGAAGATTAGGTGGCTATAGGTCTGTAGGTTCATTTCTGGGTTTTCAATTCTATCATTTGAATTTTTTTTTACTGAATTGTCTTTTTTCCTACAATCCACACCTGTGGCCTAATGGGGGCTTTCTTACAGCTAGCTGACAGAAGACACAACACTGGATCTAGTTTACACCTAGTTCTGCAGACTTGTTCTGGAATATGGATGGCTGCTGCAGTCTTAGATTTACAAGTCCCCTTTCTATTCCCCTCTTTTTCCCCACACTCTCTGTCCTTCAGTGAACAATTCAAATGTAATTTGTTGAAAAAGAATCTTGGAAAATTGTCTTAACATTAAACAGTAGTGTCCACCTTTCAAGTCTGCCAATATTGTTAACACAGCTGGAAAATAAGCAAGATAAAAAGTAAATGCACATACAAATGCATACACCGACACCAAAACCTACAACACATAGACACACACATACACAGAGACACACAAAAAAACCACAGGACATATAAGCCTTGTTCTGTTAATAATTTAAACAGACAAAAATATGTGATGCCGTTAGGTAATCCCTAGGGTGGGTGCACATATGTGAGCATGCATGTGCGCACACACACACACACACACACACACACACACACACACACACACACACACACACACACACACACACACACACTGCCAATCCTGGAGCTTGAACACAGGACATGTGTGATGTCCCTGAGATTTTGTAATGAAAGCTATCACTTTACACATTTGTACCACAGCTCTACTTTGGCTTTTTGGTGGCCAATTGGAGATAAGAAACACATGGACTTTTCTGTCCAAGTTGACTTCAAACCACAATACTCACATGTCAGCCTCCAGACTGGTTGAACAATTTATATTCTTACTAACAGTGATAGAATTCCCTTTTGGCCACATCCATGACATCATTTGTTGCTAATCATTTAAAAAAAATTATTAGCCTTCCTTACTGTGGTGAGGTGGAATTACAGTATTGTTTTGGTTTGCTTTACCTTTATGTTCAGATTTTTTGAACATTTCTTCATGTATTTTTGGCCTTTCTTACTTCTTCTGAGAAGTTTTATTTTAGGTCATTACTGCATTTAGTAATTGGGGTGTTATTTGAGGGTTTCTTTGGAGCCAATTTTTTGTGCTCTATGTATATTTTTTCTATTAGGCCCTTGTCTGATGCAAGCTCATAAAATTCTTCTCCCATTCTATGGGTTTTCTATTTAGCTTGTTATGTCCTTTACCAGGTAGACAAGTTTAAGTTTCATGCAATCCTATTTATCTAGTCTTTCTTTGATTTGTCGTAATTCTGGATCTTTACTTAGAAAGTTTGGACCTGTGTTCTAGGAGCCATGGTGTTTCGCCTGCCACTTCTTGTAGTCATTTCATGGTGTCTGGCCTTATATTGATGGCTTGGAATATGTGGACAGCATTAATTTGATCTGCCTACTCTTCCTTGGTTCAAAGAGACTGCAAAATGGTACCCTTTCTTAGTAAGTTGAGGTGGTTCCTGGTGGTTTGGAAGGAGGATGGCTTCCCAGAAGCGTGAATATGGAAATCATAAGTGGTAAGCTAAGGCATTATTATTTTAATTACATATTTATTTGTAAGTACATTGAATCCTGATCAATGACACTTTTCTCATTATCTCCCCCATCCCTGAAACTCAATTTCTTCCCCTCAATTTTCCCGGTTTCATTGGATGTGCATTGACAAATATGACTTCTTTCACCTACTCCTACTTTTGAATTTTCAGTTTCTTCATATTCATTTTCTTGTACTGTTAGTTTTTTCCAAAGAATTACACAATTTAAAGTCTTTCTTACATATACTGTACTTTGTGCAATATGTTTATGTATATATGCACAAAACCTTGTATGTGTTTACTTGTATATTTAAAAAGTAGACCTATCTTCCACATGTGAGAGAAAACATGCATCCTGATTTCACAAAAATTTTTCCAGGTCTATTCACTACTTTACAAATGATGTAAAAATCTAATTGAAGAGCAAAAGTCCTCTGTGTATATATACCAAATTTTCTTAATCTATTCATTTGTTGAAAGCATTTGTGCTATATCTATACCTTGACAATGAACTGTTATATGGGTGGCCTTCCTTTATCCTGATTTGTAGTCTTTTGGGTAAATGCCCAACACTGGTAGTTTTAGACCACAAGGTAGTCCTAGTTTGTTTGTTTTTTTAGTGTGGTTCAACAAGTTCACATTCCCACCAGCCCTGTTTGATGTTCTTTTGCCTGCACATCTTTGACAGCATCTATTGTATTTTTCTTGTGTGTATTGTTGGTAATGATCATTCTAAATTGAGATGGAATCTCAAGTGTTTTGATTTACATTTCCTTTATGGCCAGAGAGTTTAAAGATTTCTTTATATGATTACTGGCCAATTTTATGTTTTCTGAGAAGTCTCTACTTATCTTGTTTGCCCATTTGTTAATTGGGTTGTTAATTCTTTGCTAGTATAATTTATTGAGCTCTTTGTATATCCTGATGTATAGCTGGTAAAGATCTCTCCTTCCTTGGGCTTTTATTAGCTTGCTAATGGTGTCCTTTACCATGCAGAAACTTCTTAGTTTGGCACAATCCCATTTGTTAGTTCTCTCTTTGAGTCCAGGCATTATTGATAGGGAACTCTATATTCCTGTTCAGCAGGAGCCTAGGATAGCAAGACTTATACTCTTGGAACACTCCTTTTTAGATTTCGATCCTAGTGATGGACAGGTATGGTTGCCCTCATTTTACAGGGAGCAAGTTCAAAACCTAACATTTCCCTGATTCTTTAAGCCACATATCTAGTCAAATGACAGTATAGAAAATAGATTATTGTATAGTCTCAAGATAGGTTATCCTAGTGGCCTTCTTTTTTCACATTTCTTCCTTACCTCTGTACGTCTGGTGTACAATATGATGGTTACTGACCACATGGAGTTCCTAAGCACTGTAACTTGCAGTTTGTTGTATTGGTTTTGCTGTAAAGACAATGAGAACCATGGAGTTGGAACACTACATAAAAAGCAATTGGAGGAGCTAATTTATGTTTGCTTTTCCAGTCCTGGGGCTTAAACTCAGGGCTTGGACACTGTACCTGGGGGTCTTTTGCTCAAGGCTAACCAGCACTCTACCACTTAAGCCACAGCATTACTTCCAGTTTTCTGTTTAAGTGGCACTGAGGAATCAAACTCAGGCCTTCATAAATGTTAGGCAAGCACACTACCTCTAAGCCACATTCCAATCCCTTGGGTTATCTTTTAAATGCCAATTTTATCATGAGTTTCCTACTGTCTTGCTCATTCTGGCTTTGTACTGTGATCCTCAGATCTCAGCTTCCTGAATACCTAGGATTACAAGCATGAGTTACTGGGGGCAAAAGGTGATTTTTAACCTACTTTTAATTTTACTCATTGATGGAAGAGCTGATTAGGTAACACGAAGTAAGGAGAAAGGCAGAGGCAAAAGCAAAAGTAGTGGATACTAGAAAAGGAAAGAAAAGTAGTACAAAAATTGGCAAAATGAAGTAAAAGTTGCAATTTAGTTAACAGCAGAAGACCAATGTTGCTTTTTTATTTTACAAACATACATTGGTTACATACTGGTACGTTCTATTAACAGTAGTAGAATGGGGGACACACTTAAGCTCTCAGCATCCTTATTTACATTTTATTATGAAGCCAACGCAGGAACAGTCTCATTTCAGGGAGGGAAAGAGAAAGTCAGGGTTCTTAGAAATAACCAGTATTCAGAAAATTAAACTTCGGGACATAAGATGGTAGCATACTTAAATAAAAACTATCATTAAGAAAAAGATAAGGAGGCTGGGAATGTGGATTAGTGAGAGAGTGTTTGCCTATCATGCAAGAAGCCCTGGGTTCGATTCCTCAGTAGCACATACACAGAAAAAGCCAGAATTGATGCACTTTCTCAAGTAGAAGAGTGCTCGAGACAGTGCCCAGGCCTTGAGTTCAACCCCAGAACTGGCAAAGAGATAGCTAGCTTGCTACATAGGTTGGTAGGTAGGTAGGTAGGTAGGTAGGTAGATAGATTAGATAGATAGATAGATAGACAGATAGATAGATAGATAGATAGATAGATAGATAGATAGATAGATAGATAGATAGATAGATAGATAGATAGATAGATAGATAGATAGATAGATAGATAGATAGATAGATAGATAGATAGATAGATAGATAGATAGATAGATAGATAGATAGATAGATAGATGATAGATGAATCTGGTCTTGTATGTCAGGAGGAAAGAAGTCATGAGTCCTTCTGCAGTGTGCCAGGCCACCAGCATCACCTTCACACAACCACAGAGCAGGAAGACTGTCTCTGTCCCACTTCTCAAGCAGCTGAAGGCCCTAGAGCCAAGAGGGCCAAGACAGGTTCTAACTCAGGTGATTGGAGACAGTAGAGAAAGGGCCCTGCCTCTTCTTGGACTGGAGATTTGCATTAATGATGTGGAAAATGAAGGAAGGAGAATGGACTGGCAGAGGTAGAAGGGCCTTCAGATGGAGAGTCAAAAACCCACCCCCTAAGAACAGAGAGCAGGGTTTTTCTACTCTTTTTCTCCCTGCTCCCTCACTGAACTGGCTCTCTATTGTTAACCTAAAGATAGCCTGAGACTCCCTTCACCTGAGGGAGGAAGGTTAATTAGTCATTGTTTGTAGAAGCTGAGAAAAGCCTGACCCTAACAAATGTTTGAGGTTTCCCCCCATTGCTGGCTTTGCCTAGAATGAATGAAGTGGATTTGCAGCTTACTTCCCTGTTGAGTGTGTACATTTTGCCTCCTAATTCTGCAGGCCTTGGTCTCTTCACCTAGCCTGGCTTTTGCAACTATTTGCTGTCCTTCAAATACAGTGTTAAAATGGGAAAGGGAAACACAGGAAGCTCTTGAACATCTGACCTTTCAGAAGTGGAAATCAGAGTGTCATAGACTTTCCAGCTCTGGCTGGATTCACCCTGTGAGCCTCAGACCTCAGCCTCCTGAGCTAGGGTGGCGGGCGTGAGCTACTGGTGCTCTGCTAGGTTCACAATTGTAATGATACTGACAATACAAGTCAACTCCTTATCACAAAGGGCTTAGGGAGCATTTAAGCCTTTCAACATTGGACCTTTCAGAACCCTGTAGGACACAAGGTTATAATGGTAGAGTCTGAGAGGCTGGGCATATGGATCTGCTACACTTGAACCTTGAGCTCTGACTCCAATTCTGGTGTACATTAGCATTCATTTTCCAGAAAAATGTTCTTATAATTAGCAAATAGGAAAAATACTTTGATTAACCCTCAATCTTTTTCCAGTTGAGTGTCTCAAACTGAAGCCTGGGTACTGTCCCTGAGCCCTTCAGCTGAAGGTAAACACTCTACCACTTGAGCCGCAGGACCACATGGAGTCTTTTGGTCATTCAGTGGAGGTAAGAGTTTGACAGGCTTTCCTTCCCTAGGCTGTCTTTGAACTGTGGTCTTCAGATCTCAGCCTCCTGAGAAGCTCGGGTTCTAGGTGTCAGCCAATGTCATCTGCCCTATTGTTTTTTGCCAGTCCTGGGGCTTGAATTAGGGCCTTGGTACTGTCTCTGAGCTTCTTTTTCTCAAGCCTTAATGCTCTACCACTTGAGCCACTCCACAGTTCCTGTCTTTTACTGAGTATGTGGCACTGAGGATTCAAACCCTGGCATTCATGCATGCTGAGCAAGCTTTCTACCACTAAGCCACATTCTCAGCCCCACCCTTACAATTTTATCCCTCAACTTGCCTATCCTCAAGAAAAGGTTTCTGAGTATAAATCATCTAAAGAAATCCCTATAGAAAGTTGTCCAAAGATAAATAAGACAAAGCTCATACTTGGGAGAGACTAAACATGTGAAGACTGTGACAAATGCCTCCATTTAATTATGTATCATGTTTCAACAGTTAATAAAATATTAATGAAAAATGAATCAATGTCCTAAATTATTGCTTATGATTTTAAAATATATGTACAATGCATAATAAATATTATGTGTATAATAATACTAAATACAATATACAATAAAATGAATAAAATAAAAATAAAATAAATACAAAATTAGTAATAATCATAATGTATAAAAAAACATGCATATGTACATATATATCATATATTACACATGTATATAAATATTTTTTCCATTGCAGGGCCTTAATACAGGCCCTGGTAACTCTAGCTTGAATTTCTTTTCCTCAGGTACGGTGAGCTTCCCCTTCACAAATGGTGTAAAAGAGATACCCGGACGGTGAGCTCAAATCCCATCAATGGCAGAAATACAGGCCTCAGTTCCAAGACAGTGACTTAAATTTTGTAATGGAAGCAGTTATGTTTATTCAGTTCCACGCTGAATATTAAAAAAGTCAGTATAGAATTTTGTACAACTATTCAGACATCCGTCCCTTACCCCAAAAGCGCTTCTTTGAGCACTACATTACTATTGTAAGTTTTTTTTGTAGAAATGTTGTACAGAGGGGTTACAGTTACATGAGCAAAGTAATGAGTACATTTCCTATTGAGCATTGTTGCCTTCCCCTTTGCTCTCCCCCTACCATCCCTCCCTTTCCATCTCCACATCTACCTCTCCCTGCTGAGCTCATTGACTTAATTAATTTTTCGCTTGTCATGGGGTTTGAACTCAAGTAGTGGCAACTCTGCACCTTCCCTCACATTGCTTCTGATTTATCAAGACCCTGAGTTCAAATCCCAGGCTTGGCGGGGCTGGGGAGGTGGGTCAGTGGTAGAGCGCTTGCCTTGCATGCATGAGGCCCTGGGTTCGATTCTCCAGCACCACATAAGCAAAAAGAAAAAAGCCGGAAGTGGTGCTGTGGCTCAAGTGGTAGAGCGCTAGATTTCAGGCCCCACGACCGGACCCCCCCAAAAAAAATCCCAGGCTCGGAAGAAAAACTGGCAGAAACTCCAAACCCAGGATCTTTATTTTTTTTAATTTAGTAAATTAATTAATTAATTTTGCCAACCATAGGGCCTGAACTCAGGTCGTAGCAACTCTGCCTCAGCTGCGATCTCCGTAGACTGGGGTGCAGCCTCTGGACCCATAGCAGATCCTGGGATCCTAAGCCCAGAGGGCTTGGAGGAAGAAAAAAAAGCGGGACAGCACAAAAAATGGTGAGCTTTAGAGGGCTGGGGAGTTTTACGATTTTTTTCTTTGCACGGTGACCATCCTGGGTCTGTATGACACGGTTGCAAAGTGGACCTGACCTCCCATTGCTGATGGCTGGCAGACTATCAGGGAAGCCATAAGCCAACAATGTCAACCTAGGCCCTGGGTTCAAATCCTGGTCCTGACAACTACCAATGGCAGAAGATCACAAGAGACTCATTCCTATGCATAAGAATACTGATTAAAAGAGTAGTTCGTGCATTTGTCTAGTCTAAAAGAAGATGCAATAATCCTAGGATGCTGTTTGACCTTAATTAATAGTTTATTAAGCATGAAAAGAATAATATTTCAATGGTGATATAATCAATACCGAAGAGTTGGTAGGAAGGTAGTAGATGTCATTCAATCATAGACATTTCTGGCACTTTTTACCAACATATATTTATTTGTATACCACCGTCTGCCTATCTCAGCACATAGGAACCAACTGACAGCTTCATTGGCTAGAGGCTGCTGTGCTCACACTCACCCATTCATGAATTGGGCCTTCTAGGCCCTGAGTTCAGATCCCAGCACTGCCAAAAATTTAATCTTGGATTAAGAGACCGAGTGTGACACATGATTTCCTTTTGTGGGAGAGTCCTGGGTGTCAGGCATGATGGAGAACACATCTACAAATCTAGTTGCTATGTGACAGGATGTAAACAAAGTAATAAATGGTATAGGTGCCATCAAGTCAATAAAATAAACAATTTATAAATGAATAACCACACCAAACACGATATGGACTGAACATCTGTATGGAAGTATAAATCCTACCTTTAAAATGTATATACGAAGTAGGTTTTCCACGCCTGAGGCTTGAATTCAGCCCCTCTATGAGTAGGCAATGGCGGGAAATCCTGAGAAATTGTTTCTGGACCAGAAAGAGTCATGGAATGCGATCGAGCTCATCCTTGAATGAGTATTTCATGCAGGATGTGAGTAGAAAATGATAGGCAGAACTCATGTGGTATTGATTATTTGTAAAGAAGTGTCGATTAAGCGTGACAATAATCATCACATTCACGAAATGGAAGCATCTGGAAAGATCCAAGAATCAGTAGACACATGGTAGATTTTCCATCAGAAGTCACCGTCTCCCCTGCTCGATACAAATATGTACTTATTTTCATACTACCTTCAGCTTATGAATGGATGACGGCTGTGTGCTGACCCCTCACCCCCACACCTGGGGGCTCCATCTCAGGTCCTGGGAATGGCTTTGCCCTTAGTGATTCACAGGCTGGTGTGCTCACATGGACCCATTTGCCAATTGGGCCTGCTAAGCCCCAAGTTCAGATCCCAGCACTGCCAAAAGATTCATCCTGATGTCAGAAGCCAATTGATGCACCTGTTTTCCTTTCCTGTGCAAGTCCTGGTTCTCAGCTGGGATGGAGAATGCATGGGACACCCTGTGGCCATGAGAATAGGTTGTCATCCATGTCAGCCCAGTTATATCTGTCATCATATACTCAAAAAAATATGCAATACATCAATGAATAGCCTTCAAAATAGAATAACTACATGAAATGCACAAAGCAGTGTCGCTACCGCCTCGACCAGCAAGGAAGACGCGACACCGGACTCTTCTCTCTGCAGTTTATTCAGAACCTTTGAGTAATCTTCTGACCCCAACCCCGGGGAGAATTCCCCACAGCCTTAAGTACCCGCTGGGTAGCCAACCCTGATACGCCACGTGGGAACCACCAATAGGTTCAGGTGCGCGGAAGCAAGCCAGATTCTTTGCCTTAGCCATATAAGGAGTTGTTTACCAGAGAGCACTCGCCATCGGGAAGGCGGAGGGCAGAAGCCGGCGCCATCTTCCAGGTGCGGCCTCTCGCAGCTCTCTACAGTTCCCCATTTGTTGTTTAAAGAACACAGATGAGAACAGAGGTCGGATCCCTGTTGTGCAATGCAAGGACTGTATACAAGCCTTCTCCCAGAGGGTACCTTCTCTAGGGATGACTCAGCCTGTCCATTGATTCGTTTTTCACAAGGACGGGAAAAGGCAAATCGAACCCGTGTGCAATCAAACATGCTCTCCTCGAGGGCAAAACTCATGCCTCTCGACTGCAGTACTTTGGCTTTGCAATCTGTGTTCATTGTTTTAGGGTGGCAAGCCACGCTTGGGGGGACTGACCTGCTCCAATGACTGTAAAGGCTTGGATAATCATGGCTGCACTGCGACGCTGAGAACCTCTAATTTGGCAAATGCACCACAGACATACCAAGGAGGCTAACACCAGAAGGCCTGTCAGGGCTCCTAAACCCGCCCATTCCTTAAGATGATTCATAGCAGCGGAGATCCATGAAGATAACCCCTCCGCCAATCCGGCATCCACTCAGGTCTAGTTCACCATGACAATGGCAACCCTGAGCTGTTCCATCAGGTTGTCAAACTCCCCAGTTCAATTACCTAAAAGATAACTAGACAACTGTTTAGACAAATTTGCAGCGTTTTTTAAATAGGTTTTTTCCTGGGCCTGAACTCTGGGCCTGGGCGCTGTCCCTCAGCTCTTCAGCTCAAGGCCAGCGCTCTACCACTTGAGCTACAGCGCCACTTCCGGCTTTTTTCTCTTCTTTTTGCTTATATGGTACTGGGGAATCGAACCCAGGGCCTCATGAATACAGAGGAAGTGCTCTACCACTGAGCCACCTTCCCAGCCCCTCTCCTTAAAATGATTGGGTCATGGCATTAGGAGCATCCTCAGGCACAGGCACCCAACGAGGCATGCGGGTAACTAAAGCATATTTAAATTTTGAGGCATTCCAGCATTGGTTTACTGCACGAGGTAAGTTCTTCCATACTCACAATGAACAAAAATGGGGGATACACGCACACAGAGGTAGGCCTGTGAGTAATAGAAGATTTAGTTTTAACACTTTGGCTGCCGCAACCCATAGCATTTGCCACAACACCAGTCACGGTACCAGAACCTGAAGAGGCTGTAATCAAGGAAACAGTTGTGCATCATGTCGTACGGGCATCGGTCTCGGGAACACAGACAGGGTTCCCCATCTCGGTACTGGTCTTCCCGGTTGCACCATCGCAAGGATGAGCAGGAGGACCATCACCCCCCGCATCTCGTGCCTCTTCACACTGGGCTTTTCTAGTGAGGCTTTCAGGCACCCACACCGGATCTTGTTGGTCCTGAGGAAAAACACAAACAGAGCCTCGTGCCCATGTCAGTACGGGATCGGGCCCACGCCAGAGCCCTGTCAAGACATCCTTCCATTTTACCATACCTTTTGCTGGGCCATAAGGTTCATTATGTCTATCTGCTGCGGATTGACTCTGAGCATCCAAATTTTAAAAATTAATAGTAAATAAAGCAAGAGAAAGTCTTTCCTTTGGGGTACGGCCATGGCCAATTCCCCCCTTTTGTTTTTGTAGGCAATCTTTTATCGTGCGGTGAGCACGTTCCACAATGCCTTGGCCTTGGGGATTGTAGGGCAAACCATGTATAAGTTGCACCTCCATTTGATGACAAAAGGAGGCAAACTGTTGTCCTGTGTACGCAGGTCCATTGTCAGTCTTAAGTTGATAAGGTTTTCCCCAGGCTGCCCAGGCCTCCAAACAATGGGCAATAACATTGCATGCCTTTTCTCCAGCCGAGGGCGTGGCATGTATAACACCTGAACAGGTGTCCACAGACACATGTACATATTTTTGGTGTCCAAACTCAGAGATGTGAGTCACATCCATCTGCCAAACTTTTAGCGGGAGCAAACCCCGGGGATTAACCCCAACACTAGGCAGATGCTGATAAATTACACATCGAGGACAGTCTAATATCACCTGTCTCGCATCGGCTCGAGAAATTTGAAATTTTTGTTGTAGTGCTTTTGCATTAACATGAAATGTTTTATGAAAGGTTTTGGCTCTGTCTAAGACAGAGCTAATAAATACCCATTCTTGTCTGGTCCATTGATCCACTACATCATTTCCTTTGCCCAGGGGTCCTGGCAGGCCCGTATGAGCCCGAATATGCAAGGGATAAAAGCATGATTTTCTCTGCCAAATCAACTGTTGTAATTGTTGAAACAATGGACCAACCGGACTGGAACTCTTAATAGGTCCGGCAACCTCTAAAACCTTGAGAGCATTAATAACATAAGCAGAATCAGATATTAAATTAAAAGAAAACGGGCATGCTTCAAAAACTTTTAAAACAATTTTCAACTCTACCATCTGAGGAGCACCTGGCTGAAACTGGTGTTGTACCGGTCGTTGTGCCTCAACCATGTATACACCACATCCGTTTTTGAGCCATCAGTAAATACATTAGGGGCACTTACAATAGGTTGAGAAGTCGTTACCTTAGGAAAGATAATTGGGTGTTCCTTGAAAAACCCCAAAAGGGGATGTTTTGGAAAGTGGTTGTCTATTTGTCCAGTAAAGCTACATTGTAAAATAGCCCAATCATCTATAGTAGCACACAAAGTTTGAACTTGATGGCTGGTGTAAGGAACTATAATGGTAGACGGGGCAATTCCAAAATACTGTAAGCATTGTTGAATTCCAGAGAGTGCAACACCAGCCACAGCAGTAGGGTAATATTCAATGGACTTGGCCGGTGATATTTTCGGGTGAATCCAAAACAACGGGCCTTCTTGCCACAACAACCCAGTAGGTTGAGACAAGGTAGGGAGTATACACAGGGTAATACTCTTGTCTTCCTGTATTCTCTGTAAGCAGGCATTTTGTAATCTCTCTTCTATCTTATGTAAAGTCTCTCTTGCCTCTTTGGTTAACTGTCTAGGAGAATCCAAAGCAGAGTCTCCTTGTAATATAGCATAAAGGGGTCTCAACTCATAATTTGGTAGCTTTAAATAGCTTCTAACCCAATTAATATCTCCTAACAATTTTTGAAAATCATTTAAGGTTTTTAGATTATCTTTTCTCAACTCTACCTTTTGTGGAGTAATGCAATTTTTACATATTTTCGCTCCTAAGTAATCTATAACCTGGTCCTGCTGTACCTTTTCAGGAGCTATAAAGAGTCCTCTGTACTTTAGCATCTCAATCAAATCCACATACGCCTTTTCCAGCATATGTTTACTCTTTGCTGTTAGTAAAATATCATCCATATAATGAATGCATCTTAATTTGGGATATTTTTGTCTAAGAGGGGCAAGAGTTTCATCCACATAAAGTTGGCACATAGTAGGACTATTGGCCATCCCCTGAGGCAAAACTACCCACTCATATCTTTTATCTGGCTCCTCATGATTGCAGGAGGGAATAGTAAAAGCAAACCTCACACTGTCTTGATCATGTAGGGGAATGGAAAAAAAACAATACTTTATATCAATCACAGTAATGGGCCAAAAGGCCGGCAGGGAAGAAAGCAAAGGTAGGCCTCATTGTACGGTTCCCATAATTTGCATCTGGTTATTGATGGCTCGTAAATCGTGTAACAAACGCCATTTTCCAGACTTCTTTTTAATAACAAAAATGGGTGTATTCCACGGGGATACTGATGGTTTAATGTGTCCTTGGGTTAACTGTTCCTGTACTAATGTCCTGGCAGCAGTTAATTTTTCAGAGGAAAGTGGCCACTGAGGCACCCACACCAGCTCCTCCGTTTTCCAGGATATGGGGATCCCTCCCCCAAGTGGCCCCTAGGAAAAACCCAAGCCCTGCCTGTGGTTTCTCTGGTACACTTTAATAGGCTCCTTGTTCCCTCGTAGAAATTTACCTAGTCCAAAACTGGGGTGATAACCCATACGCACCATCATGTCCTGTGATGCAGGGGAATAGTCATTACTTAATTTAAATCCCATTTCTTTCATAAGGTCTCTGCCCCATAAGGAAACCGGGAGCTCTAACACATAAGGCTGTATTATACCGGAATGTCCTTCTTCATCACTCCAGTGCAGCTGTCTCGCACTCATGTCAGGGGCCTTAGCATATCCCAGACCTTGTAAGGTTTGGGAGGACGCTTGTACAGGCCATCCTGATGGCCAATCTTTTCTGGCAATAATGCTCCTGTCTGCCCCAGTATCCAAAAGGCCCAAAATTTTCTTATTATCAACATTGAGTTCAAGAACTGGTCTTTGGTCCAAATCAAGAGACAGGAATGTTAAGTCTGTTCCCGTGGATCCAAAACCCCCTTTTCCTCTTAGCTTGGGCTGAGCCGCAAAATGGTCATGTAAACTGGGTAAAATCAAAAGCTGAGCAATTCTATCTCCTGGGGAGATGGCTAAAATTCCTTTAGGAGATTCAACCATAATCTCTACAATTCCAGTATAGTCTGGGTCAATCACACCAGGATGCACCTTACGGCCCCACAGAATTGTGGATGACCTCCCTATCAACAATCCCACCGTGCCAGGCTCAAGGGGTCCTTGGAAGTCTGTGTCAACTAACTGGACCCCCATTCGGGGAGTTAATACGAGTCTGGTGGTGGCACGGAGGTCCAGTCCTGCTGAGCCCTCAGTGGCTCTCCGCGGTCCTTGGGGTGGCGGAGGGTCGGCCACTGTTCTGGGTAGTAGCTCCTGTCCTGGTTCTTGACTGCCCCATATATTTGCGGGCCCTGAGGGCGGGGGCCCTGCTGCCCGTTTTTTGAATGGGCCTGTGTTAAGGTTCGACCGTTGATGTCTTTCACAGATCGGCATTCAACTGCCCAGTGATTCCCCCTTTTACATCTAGGACACAGCCCAGGCTGCTTAGGCTGTTGTCCCTTTCCTGTTTCTATCACACTTCCTCTTTCAGGGCAATTACGCTTTATGTGTCCCATCTTGCCGCATCTAAAGCACGCACCTGAGCCTCCCCCTTTCTTCTGGGTTAATTGCACCACAGCAGCAGCTAATCCAGCATTAGTTAGTGGTCAGCCCAGCTCTCTGCAAACTTTCATCCATGCTTCTAGTTCCCTATTCTTATATGGGGTTATGGCGGCTCTGCATTCCTTAGTGCACTGCTCGTAAACAAGCTGTTTAATTAATGGCATGGCTGCGTCTGGGTCACCAAAAATTCTGCCAGCGGCCTCGACCATACGGGCAACAAAGTCCGAAAACGGCTCCATAGAGCCCTGCAGGATTTTGGTGAGATTGCCACTCACCTCGCCTTTATTTGGTAAGGCCTTCCATGCCTTTATGCCAATTTTATTGATTTGTTCATAAACTTGAACCGGGTAGCCTATCTGCTGATTGGCGAATCTCCCCTGTCCAAGCAGCATATCTCTGTCCCAAGCTGGGTTTCCCCCAGCCTGATTGGCCGCAGCCTCTTCACTAGCAAATTCAATCAAAAAGGCCTTCCAATCTAAATACTGTCCTGGGCTCAAACAAGCTCGTGCGAGCCCACTCCAATCACTGGGTGTCATGCAATGTCTGTTTAGGGCCTCCACCTGGGCTACAGTAAAGGAGGCTGTGATTCCGTATGTCCGCACAGACTCAGCTAAAGATTTATAACCTTAAAATCTAAGGGTTCATGATACCGCTGTCCCTGTGGATCCTGAAATATTGGACAGGCTAGATGTAACTCGGTTCTGACCGCTTTCCACACGCCTGGGCTGAAAGAACAGCCGGGGCTGCCACTTCGGGTTCCTCCACATAGAGCGGAGGGGCCAAAGGTGTGGGGCGGTGCATGGAGGTCGTGCATTCGTCTTTATCTGGGTCCTCTCTCTCCTTCACTTTCCTCCTCTTTCTTATCTTTGTTTTTTCTATTTGTTCTATGAGTGATTGTAGTTCCTCTGAGTCTGTAGACTCAGAGGTCTCTACTTCGGCAAAATCGGGGTATAACCCCCCCCCCTGCTCTCCTCCTTTTCGCTGTCTGCCCTTTCTGATCTTTCTTCCTGCAGCATTTCTAGGGCGGCCTGACCATTCTCTACCGCCTCACTGCAACGCTAGTCCTTGAGACAGCCTCTTATCAGTTTCCATATTGGTCTCACTCCGCTCTTAAGCATTCCTTCTTCAGAGGCAAAATCTAGGTCCCTCCCTAGTTTCTCCCAAGAGGCCACCGTGAGGCTTCTGGAGACAGCGAACCACGGAGCAACGATGTCACATTCATTCAAAAATCTCTCTAAAGTATTCTTTTTTATTTTTAACTTTTTTGAGTGCAGTAGCTCATTGAGAGCCAAAAAAATTGGGTGCGAAGAAGAAGCGCCCATGTTTTAAACATTTAAAGCTGGTAAACAAACTTTTACTTTCACTTTTGGCTACTCTATTGACTAGCCCCGGGTTCTCGCTCTTTCCCTATCTTACAGAGAAGAGCAAAAATCCCCCCGCTCTTGTCACGGATTCCCCTTTTACCTGGGGACTTATCCCCGCTTTTGTCGCGGATTCCCCTTTTACCTGGGAACTTACCAGTGCACCACCCTGACCGCAGAGAGTTCTGAGTCCTCGTTGGGGTTATGGCTGAGTCCCCGTACGGGCCACCACGTGTCGCTACCGCCTCGACCAGCAAGGAAGACGCGACACCGGACTCTTCTCTCTGCAGTTTATTCAGAACCTTTGAGTAATCTTCTGACCCCAACCCCGGGGAGAATTCCCCACAGCCTTAAGTACCCGCTGGGTAGTCAACCCTGATACGCCACGTGGGAACCACCAATAGGTTCAGGTGCGCGGAAGCAAGCCAGATTCTTTGCCTTAGCCATATAAGGAGTTGTTTACCACGAGAGCACTCGCCATCGGGAAGGCGGAGGGCAGAAGCCGGCGCCATCTTCCAGGTGCGGCCTCTCGCAGCTCTCTGCAATGCAGTCCACACACGGATGTGAAAAGGCATCCCATGTTTCAATGATGCATTGAGGACTATTGTGGCCACCCTGGGGATCAATCTCTGTTCCTCGGAATGGCCCAGCTCCTTAGTGGCTCAGAGGCTGATGTACTCACGTGGACCCATTGGGCAATTGGGGCTCCTAAGTCCTGAGTTCTTATTCCAGCACTGCCAAAAATTCACCCTGATGTGAGAAGCCAGTAGTTGCACCTGTTTTACTGTGCTGTGCAAGCCTAGGTCTCAGCTAGGATGACGAATGCATAGGCAACTCTAAACTCAGGGGAATAGGCTATCATCTAGGTCACCACAGTTATATCTGTCATCCTATACTCAACAAAATACATAATACATTAATGAATAAGACACAAAATAAAGAGAATGACTATACTTTACTCAAGTTGCTGCCCACCCATGTATGGAAATTTATATCCTCTGTTTAAAATTTGAATTTATGACTATATTGGCCCCCACCAGGGCTTGATCTCAGGTCCTGGGAACAGCCTAGCTCCTTAGTGGCTCACAGGCTGGTGTGTTCACCATGACCCATTCAACAATTGGGCCTGCTAGGCCTTGAGTTCAAATCCCAGCACTGCCAAAAGAATCACCTTGATGTGAGAAGCCAATCGACCCACCTGTTTTACTGTCCTGTGAAAGTCCTGGGTCTCAGCAAAGATGGAGAATGCTATATAGGCAACTCTATATCCATGGAAATAGGTTGTCATCCATGCCAGTACAGTTATATTGGTCACCATGCTCAATAAAATACACAATATATCCATGAATAAGACACCAAATAAAAAGAATAACTACACTGAATGCAAGATGCATACCATATCTGTAGGTAAAGAGCGATCCTATGTTTAAAAAAGGTGGGCTTGTTATTTTGTCCAGTGCTAAGGATTCAAATTAGGCCCTGGACCAGGCCTGACATTGTAGTCTTCAAAGATGGTGAGCTTCCTCTTCCCTCACAGTACAACAGAGCTACCCAGACCTCAGTTCAAATCCCAGCACTGACAAAAGTTTCATTCTGTTGTCAGAAGCCAGTCGTTGCACATGTTTTCCTGTCCTGTGAAGGTCCCAGGTCTCAACTAGGATGGAGAATGCATAGGAACCCTATAACCATGGGAACAGATTTTCATCCATGTCAGCAGTTGTACCTGTCACCATACTCTGTAAAACACAAAATACCTCCATGAATTAAACACAAAATAAGGAGAAGTGCACCGAATGCAAGATGCTGTGCACACATGTGTGTAAATATAAATCCTATGTTTAAATAATGAATTTATGACTATCATGGCCCACCCTGGGCACCAATGTCAGATCCTGGGAATGGCCTAACTGCTTAGTTGCTCACAGGCTGGTGTGTTCACCTTGAACTGTTTGCCAATTGCTCCTGCTATGCCCTGAGTTCAGATCCCAGCACTACCAACAATTGGATCATGCAGTAAGAAGCCGAATGTGAAACTTTTTTCCCTTTTCTCTGAGAGTCCTGGGTGTCAGGCATGACAGAGAACACGTCTACAAATCTAGATGCCATGTGATAAGATGTCATCAATGTAATAAATGGAATGGGTGTCATAATAGTAAAAATCAATGGTAAATAAATGAATAAAACAAATACAAGGAACAACCACACCAAACGTGTATGGACTGAACATCCATAGGTAAGTACATTTACAGTCTTTACAATGTATATAAATAGTAAGTTTTCCAGGGCTGGGGATTGAATTCAAGTCTAGAGTTCAGGCCTGACTTTCTTATCTTCAAGTACTGGGAGCTTCCCCTTCTTCCACAATGCTGTAAATTTACCCAGAACCTGAGTTCAAATCCAAAGCCTGACAGAATAAATGAGGTGAATTTGCTCTACAGGGGGCTTGAACTCAGGTTGTGACAACTCTGCCTCAGCTTTGATCATCCTATGCTGGAGTGTAGCCACTGGACCCACAGTTGATCCTGGGATCCTAGACCCCCAGGCATTGTGTGAAAAAAAATGCACAGAAAAAATGCGGCAAGATGGTCTTTTTACATTTGATCCTTTGCACGGTGACCCTCCTGGGTCTGAATGACACTGCTGCAAAGGGTATTTCACCTTGCATTGCTGAAGATTGGTGGACTATTGGGGAAGCCATAGGCCCACGCAGCAATGTAGGCCCTGATTTCGAAACCCCGTCCTGAAACCAACCAGTGGCAGGAGATACTGAGACTCGTTCCCATCCATAGGAATAACAATCGAATGCTATCAATGTCACCGTTGAATGAGTTGATCGTGAATGATGCGCAGGAGACTGAGCATGATTTCAGGAGACTGATTTTATTTAGTATTTATGAAGCCTTAAAAGAATAGTATTACTTACAGGAATGCGATAATTTCAGGACACTGATTGATTTACTTATTAGTTTGTTAAGGATGAAAACAATCACATTAATTACATGGAGGCATAATAAATACCTAAGAAATGGTAGGAATGTAGTCTATGTAACAGTATAATAGATAGACATCTCTAGCACTCTATAAAGATATATATTTATTAGCATACTACCATCTGCGTGTCAATCTGTTCTTGTTTTGTCAACACTTGGGGCTCGATCTCAGGTGCTGGGAACTGTGTGTCAGCTCATTTTGCCCCAGAATGGCATGCAGACACTCACCCATCCCTGAACTTGGCCTTGCAGGCTGTGAATTCAGATGCCAGCACTCCCAAAAATGAATTGTGGAGTAAGAAGCTGATGGTGACACAGGTTTTCCTTTTCTGTTAAAGTCCTGGGTGTCAGGTATGAAGTGAAAAACATATGCAGACCTATATCCTATGTAATCAATGTAATCACTCTTCTATGTCTCATAATAGGCAATAAAATAAACAGTCAAGACATGAATAAAACAAAAAGTAAGGTGAATAACTACACTGATTGCAATATGTAGTCAACATATGTATATAAAGATAAATCATATATTTAAGATATACACAAATTTCAGGCCTAAGGAGCAGACTTGAATTTCTTGACTTCAAGGAGGCAAGTTTCCCCTTTCCACACTGTGCAACAGTGTTACCCAGACCATGAGTTCAAATCCCAGGCTTGGCAGAAAAAATGGCACCTTTATGCTATGTGACGCCCAGTTCTTAGGTATTCCATTATGCCTCCATTTAATGAATGTAATTGTTTAAATGCATCATAAAGTATTAATTAAAATTGATCAGTGTTCTATAATATAATTGTGTGTAATTTTACCCTAGAATCATTCAAGAACTGCCCATTTAATCATGACATACATCACATTCCATTGGTAATCATATGAATAGGAATGAGTTTCTTAGGATCTCCTGCCATTTGGAAGTTGGATTCAAACTGTGGGCTACAGCTCCCACCTCTTCAACCCGACGGTAGGGAACTCAACGGTCTGTCCAAGAACATCAGAAAGACCAATGATTAGGCAGGCTCCAGTGGCTCTCAGCAGTCCTCCTTGATACTTACAAGGCTGTGATAGGAGGATCATGGTCAAAGTCATCCTAGGCAGGAAAGTCGTTGAGACCCCTGTCCAATTACAAATGCCAACAAAGCCAGAAGTAGAGCCGTATGGCTCCAGTGGTAGAGGGCTAGCCTTGAGCAAAAGCAGCTCATGGACTGTGTCCAGATCCTGAGTTCAAGGACCAGGACTGGCAACATACAGACATACACAACAATCTGTGCAGCCATCCGGCTAAAGCAGATCATCCTCTTTTCCCCAACTGGATTGGACAGAGTTTCCTGGGAAAGGAGCTGCTGTTATCTTGACTCCATCCATTTGCCTGCATCACAGGATTCCGGCCACACCCCTATTCCGGAATGGTTCTTTTTGACCAACGGGATACAAGAATGGTGGGCACGCCCACATTCCATGTTGCCTGGTAGCACCTGGATACTCTCTGTTGGTTGACACCACTAGCAACAGTTGAAGAAGGTAGAGGTGGCTGAGTGGTGATCAAGAGACTCGAGGCCTAGGAGGAGAGGCCTTGCTCAGCCCCACCACATGCCTGGCCGGGCCCCAGCCCCCTCCCCTCTTTCCCTCTGGAGCAGCGTTTCAAACCTGGTGCTGCTGGCTCGGACATGAGGTGCCTCTTGAAGTCCTCAGGTAATGGTGCATCACCACCCGATTTGCAGCCCTGACCTAGTCCTGACCCCCCTCTTCTCTGCTCCAGGCCTGAGTGTCCACCAAGGCTCTGGCATCATTGCTCGCCCCACCTGGGGCAGCCACCAACAGCTTCTCCTAGCAGCACATGTGAGTGGCTGCTTCACAGGACCTCACCCTGCGACCCCATTCCCCCCCACAGACCTAGACCTGCGCCTCCCCCATGCCCAACAGTCCAGCCAGGACTCTGCCACAAATGCACCCCAGGGGTGAAGGTGTGTGTTGGCCTGATGATCCCACCCCCATCGCTAGTGGCCAGTGTCCCAGGAAACAGGGAGATACAGGGTTGAATGAGGAGTGGGCACTACAGAGCTCCTGGCCTGGAGCTGTGGGAGCCACACAGCAGCACATCTGCACCCTTTCTCTCCCTGGTGGGAACCTGGTGGCTTTAGTCTGAGTTGGGGAGAAGCATGTCCACACCTGCCTTCTGGAGTCTTTTCCTATTTTCTGGGGGTGGGGGTGTTGAATGCAGAAGATAGGCCCCGCTTGCTGTGTGAGCCATTGTCTTCTGTGCTCAGTCACCCTTTCACCTGAAGAGGGTCTCAGAAAAGCCCGGTAGGGAGGTGAGTTTGCTGGGGGGTCATAGCAAAAGGTGAATATCTGGGAGCAGTACCCTCCCCCCACACATACACCCAGCCTGTCCTCCCCTCCTCCAGCTGGCAACAGTTCTTATGGAGTGATCACATTTCCCAGCTCTGCCATCTTCTGCTGGTACTCCTGGTCCATCTGGTCTCCAACAAACTCAGGAGAGGCACTGCTATGAGTCTGTGTATGTGTGTGTGTGTGTGTGTGTGTGTGTGTGTGTGTGTGTGTGTGTGTTTGTGTGTGTGTGTGTGTGTGTGACAGAGAGAAAGAAAAAACAGAGACACAGAGACAAAGACAGAGAGAGAAGGAGAGACAGAGACACAGAGAGACACAGAGAAAGACACAAAGAAAGACAGAGAGAGATCATCTTTCTCCTTGTATAGACTGACTGTGCTCAGGTGAGTGATCAGTTGGTAAATTGCAGGTGCTGCATGGACGAGTCTTCTGTCACCTGTCTGGATGGATGTGTGTGTGTGTGTGTGTGTGTGTGTGTGTGTAGAAGTGGGGTGTAACAAGGAGGCTGGATGCTTTGTTAACTTCTACCTGCTATTTTTGGGGAGTGCATGGGCTTTGCAGGTGAGTTCTGGGTGCCTGGAAGGGTGAGACGCTTGAAGGGGACTCAGCACTGTTTAATTACAAGAACAAGGGATCTCTGTGGCCTGGAGCTGTGTACTCCCTTGGGCCTGGTTGGTGGCTTGCCAGGGGGACAAAGATCATGGCCAGTACTTAGTAAGGATATGAGCCCTGCTAGTATGTAGAGCAACAGCGTAGGTCAGACTCTAGGTCTTCTCATCAGGATGTCTGATGGGAGAGGCCAACCCTATTTTTAAGTCTTCAGCTGTGATCTTCAGATCTAAGCCTCCTGATTAGTAGGATTATAGGCATGAGCTCTGGCACTGGGCCTCTGGTTCTTTCTGGTATATTAGAGTTTGACCTCAAGGCCTTAGGCTTGCCAGTCATGTCTTCTACCATGAGAGCCAAGCTTTTCTGTCTTGGGCATTTCCGAGATGGAGACTTAATATGTGCTCAGGCTGGGCTGGATGGAGGTCCTCCTATCTGTGGCAGGCATGCGCCACCAGGCCTGGTCCCCTGTAGTTGGGATGGTAGACATGTGGAGCCATTCTCAGTCACTGGTTTATATGGATTGTCCCTAACTCAGTCCATGGCAGCCAATTCATGACCACAGGTGAAGCTCTGGGTTGGGCCTCGAACATAGGCCCTCAATCTCCTCATGGGACAGTTGTCAGGAAACAAGGGATGAATACAGAGGGCTCTCTGGAGCAGGGCCAGGCACAGAGGGAGCTGCTGTCAGATACGGTTCTCAGGAATTCTGTGAGCATATGACAGAAAGTTATCTGGAAAGGGCTATAATGGGGTCTGTTATTTATCGTGCAACAGGTGTGGGATTATGAAACAAAGCATGGCTGTCTTTCTTCATTACCCTACCCACCTGAGGAAGGGGATCCTTTACTGTATTCAATTTTGCCCCTGGGGAAAACGAGGCATGGAGAATACGGGTGACCTACTCATGACATCCTGCTAACAGGAAGCTCAGCCTAACTTCTCTGCCATGCTCCCTAGGACAGTGGGTGCTATTCAGTCCACTTCTTGTGGTGCGAAGTCCACTTCTTGTCAGTCGTGGGGCTTGAACTCTGGGCCTGAGCGCTGTCCCAGAGCTCCTCAGCTCAAGGCTAGCATTCTACCACTTGAGTCACAACACCACTTTTGGTTTTCTGGTGGTTCTTTGGAGATAAGAGTTTCACAGATGTTCCTGTCCGGGCTGGCTATGAACCATGATCCTCATATCTCAGCCTCCTGTGTAGTTAGGGTTATAGTCCTGAGCCATCGGCACCTGGCTTAAGTGTAATTCTGACTCTCTCTCTCTCTCTCTCTCTCTCTCTCTCTCTTCTCTCTCTCTCTCTCTCTCTCTCTCTCTCTCTCTCTCTCTCTCTCTCTCTCTCTCTCTCTCTCTCTCTCTTTCTCTCTCTGTGTGTCTTTGTTTCTGTATTTCTCTGTCTCTCTCTCTGTCTCTCTCTGTCTCTCTCTCTCTCTCTGTCTCTGTCTCTGTCTCTCTCTCTCTCACACACACACACACACACACACACACACAGAGGAACTTATTGAATGGGTGCTGGAGGAGGTGGTCCAGCGTCCCCATGTGGCTGGAACCAAGGTGGTCTTCTCATTCTGGAGGTGGGCTGTGGGTTAGGAGCTCTCTCGCTCAGTCTGTTATACCAGCTTCATGAGGTAAGCCCCTCTGTGCCCTGGCTAGACCATAAGGTTATTCATTTTCCATCTAGCCTTATTGGACTTAGTATTGTGTTCTACGTCCTTTTCTGAAAAAAATTTCTGGCCAAAATTATGATACAAATTTATGGAATGAAAATGAAATACCATCTTAAGAAAGTTATTTAGGGCTCTGGGAATGTGGCTTCATGGTACACTGATTGCCTAGCATGCATGAAACCCTGGGTTCAATTCCTCAGTACCACATAAACAGAAAAAGAAACACTGTAAGTGATGCCGTGCCTCAAGTGGTACAGTGTTAGCCTTGAGAGAAAAAATAAAACCTGAGGAATAATTCCCTATCCCTGAGTTTAAGCCCCAGTCCTGGTAAAACAACAACAACAACAACAACAACAACAAACATTTAGTTAATAAATGCAAAATAAAGAGCCCATACTGATTTCCATACTGATTCCTGACAATAGTCCCTAATTCATGTATTTTACCTATATTAGGATACTGTGTTATAAAAAAAGAAGTTTTGTTCATTAGGTAATGGAAATTAATACCAGGAATGTGCTTACATGTCAGGTGAAGATTAATTCTGGAAATTCAAGGATTCCAGACTTTTGAGTGGTCACTGCTAATCACAATGAGAAGGGTAGTCTAAGTGAGATTTGGAAAACTTTTTGGCCGGTCATGGCACCAAAAAGCAAAGGCTAATTAACAGTTGTGACAGAAGAGAAAGAGGAACTCCAGATGGAAGGAATAAATGATAGTAATTAAGGTATAGCAGAAAACATTCCAGGAAACCATTTTTGGTTATTGAAGAACTAGTTATCAACTAGGCTTATTCTTCATTGTCTTTAGCAATCTAAATCTCTTAGGCTAGTTCTTAATCACTGTGTGATAAATGTATCTCCTTCTATGCTGTTCTTTCATACCTGATTTCCCTTGCTCTCTAAAAATCTGTCTTTCTCTATTTCCCTATGAACACTTCCTGATACTAAATACACCTACACAGATGAAAGAGGATGCTAATGTAAGGGTCCCATAGCTCATGAGTCATTAATGTAACAAAATGGAAAATGAGGACATATTTATTATTTTTATTTTTATTTTATTTTATTTGAGAACATACTGTACAGAGGGGTTACAATTACATTGGCAGGATAATGCATACATTTCTTACCAAGCATTGCAGCCTCCTCCTTTGTTTACCCTTCACCTCCCTTCCCAGCCTCCCCCCTCCCCCCCACCCAATCATACCCCCCTCCCCACCCCACACCGACATTGTAAAGCTTGCTTTGACATGACATTTTGTAATTCTCATTGTTGCAACAGGTCCACCTGAATCCTTAAACGACTTGTTTGTCCCCATCTCCTCCACATGTTATACTGACAACAAATAAAGTGAAAGCGGGGGTTACACTGTGGGGGAGGGACATACAAAGCAACAAAGAAATAATCTTATAAATGCGTTAGAAACACATGCATGAAAGAAACGAAAACATTAAAATACTTATTTAAGGGTTCGTTTTTCTAACATCACATTATCTGACCTTTTCCGCTTGACTCATACCTATACTAGATATTGCAAATAAGGGAAACCATGGGACCTAAGTTTCTTCGGGCCTGGCTTACTTCACTTAATATAATTATTTCCAAGCCTTTCCATTTCCTAACAAATGGGGAAATGTCATTCTTTCTGATGGAGGCATAGAATTCCAATGTGTATATATACCACATTTTCTTGATGCATTCATCTACTGAGGGGCTTCTGGGTTGGTTCCATATCTTAGCTATGGTAAATAATGCTGCAATAAACATAGGTGTGCTGGTAGCTTTAGTGTGGTCTTGTTTGTATACATTTGGGTAAATGCCCAAAACTACGAATGCTGGATCATAGGGGAGATCTATGTGAAGTCTTTTGAGGAACCTCCATACTGCTTTCCAAAGTGGTTGAACAAGTTTACATTCCCACCAACAATGAAGTAAGGTTCCTTTCTGTCCACATCCTCTCCAGCATCTGTTGTTGTTAGAGTTCTTGATTTTTGCTGTTCTAACTGGAGTGAGGTGATATGTCAATGTTGTTTTGATTTGCATTTCTTTTATGGCTAGGGATGTTGAACATTTCTTCATGTGTCTATTGGCCATCCTTCTTTCTTCTTCAGAGAAGCTTCTCTTTAAGTTTTTCGCCCACTTATTTATTGGGCAGTTGTTTCTTTGAGGATTTGTTGTTGGGTGGTTTAATTTTTTGAGTTCCAAGTATATTTTAGATATGAGACCCTTGTGCGTTGTATGGCTAGTAAAGATCTTCTCCCAATCGGTGGACTTTCTATTGATCTTGCTAGCTATGTCATTTGCCCTGCAGAAGCTCTGCAACCTTATGCAATCCCATTTGTCCAACCTTTCTTTGATTTGTTGTGCTTCTGGGTCTTTATTCAGAAAATTTCGGCCTGAGCCAAGGAGACCTAGGGTTTCTCCTATTCCATCCTGTAATGTTTTCAGAGTGTCTGATTTGAGTTCAAGGTCTTTGATCCCTTTGGAGTTGATTCTGGTGCAGGGTGATATATAAGGATCTAGCTTTAGTTTTCTACATGTAGTTAACCAATTTTTCCAGCACCATTTACTGAAGAGGCTGTCTTTCTTCCATTCTATTGTTTAGCTCCCTTTTCGAAGATTAGATTGCTATAGGTCTGTAGGTTCATTTCTGGATTTTCAATTCTATTCCATTGGTCCTGAGGTCTGTTCTTATGCCAATACCAAGCTGTTTTGATTACTATTGCTTTAGAGTTTGAAATTTGGTATTGATATTCCTCCAGCAGTGTTCTTTCCGTTGAGAAGTGTTTTCGCTATTCAGGGTCTTTTATTGTTCCATATGAATTTTTGGATTGCCTCTTCTATTTCCTTGAAGAATGAGGGTGGAATTTTGATAGGTATCGCGTTGAATTTGTAGATAACCTTGGGAAGTATTGCCATTTTCTCGATGTTAATCTTGCCAATCCAGGAGCATTGGAGGTTTTTGCCATTTTTTAAGTTCTGTGTTGAATTCCTTTTTCAAGATTTTAAAGTTTTCATTATAGAGGTCCTTCACTTCTTTAGTTAAGTTAATTCCTAGGTATTTTATTTTTTGTGGGGCTATTACAAATGGAGTTGCTTTCCTAATTTCAGCCACACTTATCTCATTGTTGGCATACAGAAAAGCCAGTGATTTTTGGGTGTTAATTTTATAACCTGCTACTTTGCCAAAGTTTTGAATCAGCTTGAGTAATTTGGGAGTGGAGTCTATGGGATTCTTTAAATACAAGATCATGTCATCTGCAAAGAGGGAGAGTTTTATTTCTTCTTTCCCTATTTGGATCCCCTTTATGTCTGCATCTTGTCTTATTGCTGTAGCTAGGCATTCTAATACTAGATTGAAGAGAAGTGGAGAGAGTGGGCATCCTTGTCTTGTTCCTGAGTTAAGAGGAAATGGCTTTAGTTTTTCACCATTGAGTATAATGCTGGCTGTAGGTTTGTCATATACAGCCTTTATTGTATTGAGGAATGTTCCATGGATTCCTAATTTTTCCAGAACCTTCATCAAAAAGGGGTGTTGGATCGTGTCGAATGCTTTTTCTGCGTCTATTGATATAACCATGTGGTTCTTGTTCTTGCTCCTGTTGATGTGATGAATAATATTAATTGATTTGCGTATATTGAACCAGCTTTGCATCCCTGAAATGAATCCTGTTTGGTCGTGGTGTATGATTTTTTGGATGAATTGTTGAAGTCGATTGGCCAAAATTTTGTTGAGAAGTTTTGCATCAATGTTTATCAAAGAAATGGGTCTATAGTTCTCTTTCTTTGATGAGTCCCTGCCTGGTTTTGGGATGAGGGTTATGATGGCTTCATAGAATGTGTTCGGTAGTGAGCTTTCTCTTTCAATTTCATTGAAGAGTTGGAGGAGTATTGGTGTGAGCTCTGCTTTGAAGGCCTTGTAAAATTCCGCTGTAAAACCATCTGGTCCTGGACTTTTCTTAGCTGGGAGGTCTCTTATTGCTGTTTCTATTTCAATGCTTGATATGGGCCTGTTAAGATAGTTTAACTCATCTTGGTTTAGTTATGGCATGTCAATATTTGCTAGGAAGAGGTCCATTTCTGTCAAGTTGTCGAACCTATTAGCATAAAGTTTTGAGAAGTATTCCCTTATAATGTTCTGAATCTTGGTTGTTTCCGTGGTGATGTTTCCATTCTCATCTCTGAGTTTATTAATTTGGGTGTGTTCTCTTCTTTTTCTGATAAGATTTGCTAAGGGTCTGTCAATTTTGTTAAGTTTTTCGAAGAACCAACTCTTTGTTTTCTTGATTCTTTCTATAGTTTTTTTGGATTCTAGTTCATTTAATTCTGATTTACTTTTGATTATTTCTTTCCGTATACTGGATTGGGGTTTATCTTGCTGCTCTTTTTCAAGGAGGTTTAGATGTGTCATTTAATTGCTAGTTTCAGATCTCTCCAATTTGTTGATGTAGGAGCTCAGAGCTATAAACTTGCCTCTGAGTACTGCCTTTGCTGTGTCCCAGAGGAGCTGGTAATTTGTGTGTTCATTTTTGTTGAATAGCATGAACATTTGAATTTCCTTTCTAATCTCTTCCATGACCCACTCTTGATTCAGCAGTGTGTTGTTCAGCCTCCATGTGATACCGGACTTTCTTTGGTGGCTTTTGGTGTTGAGTTCTAATTTTATTCCCTTGTGGTCAGAGAGAATGCAGGGTATAACTTCAATGTTTCTGAATTTAGACAAGTTTGCTTTGTGGCCTAGAATGTGGTCTATTTTAGAAAACGTTCCATGTGCTGCTGAGAAGAACGTGTATTCTGATGCTGCTGGGTGAAATGTTCGGTAAATGTCTGTTAAGTCTAGTTGATCTATGCAGCTGTTTAGATCTGCGGTTTCTCTGTTGAGTTTTTGCCGAGTTGATCTGTCTAGTGGGGAGAGTGGTGTGTTAAAATCCCCAACAATTAATGTCTTTGGGTCTATATGGCATTTGAGGGAAAGTAGTGTTTGTTTGATAAATTTGGGTGCTCCATTGTTTGGCGAATAGATATTTAGAATAGTAATATCCTCCTGAAGGAGAGATCCTTTAATTAGTATGTAGCGACCTTCTTTATCTCTTCTCACGATTTTTAATTTGAAGCCTATTTTATCTGATATTAGGATTGCAACTCCTGCCTGTTTATGAGGGCTGTTTGCTTGGTAGATTTTGTTCCAGCCTTTAACATTGAAAATGTGTTTGTTTTTACGGGCAAGATGTGACTCCTGCAGGCAGCAGATAGAAGGGTCTTGTTTTTTAATCCAACTAGACAGTCTATGTCGCTTAATTCGAGAGTTCAGTCCGTTAACATTAAGAGATAGGACTGAGAGGTATTTGGGAGTTCCTGCCATGTTATCTACCTTCTTGGGGGCTGCGAAAACTGGGTTCTTCCTATGGTTCTTGGATTCTCAGTTTGGGTGCAGTTTGTTGGCCTTTATTGTGGTCTTGTTGGTTTTCTATGTGTAGGACATCTTTAAGAATCTTTTGTAGGGCTGGTTTGGTGGAGATGTATTGTTTCAATTTTTCTTTGCTATGGAAGGTTTTTATTTGGCCTTCAGTTATGAAGGAGAGTTTAGCTGGGTACAGTATTCTTGGTTGATTGTTTTTTGTTTTTAGGGCATGGCACACATCATTCCAGGCTCTTCTTGCTTTGATTGTCTCTGCTGAGAAATCTGAGGTGATTCTAAATGGTTTCCCTTTATAGGTGATTACCCTTTTCTCCCTAACAGCTTTAAAGATCTTTTCCTTGTTCTGAGTTGATCCTGTGTGGATTATAATGTGACGGTGGGATGTCCTATTCTGGTCTGGTCTATTTGGGGTTCTAAAGGCTTCTTGTATCTGAATAGGCCTATATTTTTGCATGTTTGGGAAGTTCTCTGCTAGGATCCTGTTAAACAAATTTCCTAGACCATTAACTCCTGTTTATAGGTGCTCCTCTACACCCATTATCCTTAAGTTAAGCCTTCTGATGGTGTCTTCCAGGTGTTGGATAGATCTATCATATTTCTTGGACTTGTCTTGGATGGTTGTATTTTCTTTCTCTATAATATCTAGGCTGTCTTCAATCCCTGAGATTCGATCTTCTGCATGGTCTAACCTGCTGTCAAGACTCTCTACTTTGTTTTTAATCTCTTTTCCTTCTAATTGGTCAGCTTTGATGGCTTCAAGTTCTTTGTTGAAGCTCTGTTTTAGGTCTTGTAGGAATCGCGTTACTTCCTTAATTTGGTGTTCAGTGTTTGTCCTCAAATCACTTAGTTGATTGGATATGGTTTCTTTGGACTCCCATTCCTTCTGTTGGGTTCCATTCAGCATTCCCTTTGTGGTCTCCCTGACTTCCTTCAGCTCTTTGTTAATGGATTCTATGGATGCCTTTAGTGATTTTGTGTGTTCTCTACCTGGTCTCTCAATTCCTGTATTACTCTTTGTTCAGCTTCCTCTCGTTTGTGGGATTCCTGCAGTTCTCTTTGAGTGTTCTCAGCCTGCTCACGCCATTCCTCCCTTTCTATTTGAGTATTCTCAAGTTGTTCACGCAAATCCTGTATCAGTTTTTGAGTAGCTTCCTCACGCTTATGATATTCCTGTATAAACTTCTGGGATGCCTCCTCTCTCTCCCTATCACGCTCATAGAGAGTCCTTTGTAAGTTTTCAAACTTCTCATTTATCATGTTTGCCACCAGTGTTTGTAGAGCTATTTGGGAACTCTCCTCTGGATTGTTCATTATCTGATCTGACCCCTGATTATCAAGATTGGGAATTGAGATACCCGAATTTGCCATTTTTCTTGTGTTTTTCCGGCTTACTCTGCCCATTTGAGATGAAGATAGCACCAGTTTTGTGCTAGAACACTATCTTAAGGCAACCATCAACCAAAGTTTGCATTTGTACAGTCAATAGTCTACAGATACAATCTAGTTCAACAGATACATCTATTCAACATCAAACAACTATATTTTGAAGGACTTCGAACCGCAGAAAAGAATTTGGAAAACCAGAAATTATTAGGATTAGGGAGAGATGTGGGTGAAAAATAGGAATAGATTGGTGTGGGGAGGCACAGGGAGAGTTAACTATGTCCTAATCACAATGCAGGAAATGGGTTGGGTAGGATGCAAGTAGAGAGAGAGAAAAAAAGAAGAGAGGGATAGGGGAATGAAAAGAGACCAGAAAAAAAATAGAAACGTAAAAATTAATGTTATTGTAGAGATTAAAAGACCACCTATTTAGAGAGGAATGTGAATATGTTGTGAGAAAGGGAGGGACATAGAGGAGATGTGAAAAACTTTAAGGATGGGAAAGGGAGAAGAAAAGATCAGAAGTTCAGTAGAGCTAGACAAAAAACAAAAAGATAATTAAGAAAGAAAGAAAAAGAGAAAGAAGATAAGAAAAGAAAGGAAAACGCTCATTTACATATTCCTAAAATAAAAATTTTAAGAGGAGAAAAAAAAAGTTACTGGAAATCAATTATTTTTTCAGAAGAGGCAAAAATTAAAGATTAATAAAAGTTTTAAAAGAGAAAAAAATTTATATATATATATATATATAAGGTAACGAAAAACAAAAAACAAACAAAAAAAAGATAAAAAAGGAAAAAAAAAGAAAAAAAAGTCCTTTGATTTTTTTTGGTGGGGGAGGGGTGGGAAGAATCCTGTATCTCCCTTTTGTCTGTAACCAGCCTATTGTTGGAGTCTCTGGTCAGCTTGAGGTCCTGTGGCTTGATTGGTTTCTTAAGTCGGTTTGTTGGAAGAGGCAGAAAAATGCTCTGCTTTACCCAAGATTTTGAGATCCCCCTCCCAGGTTAGTTTTCTAGGAGGGTGATCTGCTTTGAGAATCACAAAAGAGGGGGATGCAGTGGTGAGGCTAGGTTCTGGGTAGTGTTGAGGCCTTTCAACAATCAGTAGCTTTTTCCTGGGGCTATTTTGTGCAAAAAAAAATCTCCCAGAACCCAGCCTGGAGCCGTTCTCAGGGATTCTGTTTTTCAATTGATTGTTGAGGCTGCTAGAGGGAGGGGCAGCCTCTGGCTCTGGTTACCCAGTGAGGGAAGCCACTCCAATGGCTGGCGCCTGAGCTGGGTGACTTTTCCCTGGATGGAGCCGAGTCTGGCAGGTCACTTTGCCGTTAAGTTCTTGTGACCTGCTAAATGATTCGTTTTATTCCAAGGCCTGGGTTGGAGCTGGCAGCTCCTCCTAGCTTTGTTGGTATCCAAGATGGAGATCACCGGTGCTGTGGGGGGAGGGGTGGCCTTCCCTCCTCTGCTCCCTGAGAAGGAGTGAGGACGTCGGGCTTCTACTCACGCCGAGTCTTGGATCCTGGGTCGTCTCTGGTCTGCAAGCTGCAGGATGAAGATGTCCGCTCTTTGTTGGTTCTTGCTGGTGTTGAGTAGAATCCGCTCGCCCGCTGCGTCTGGCTCCTTCGTCCCGGACTCTCTGTGTGAGCGCTCAGGTATGGCCCCCGGCTTCGGTCTTCGCCGCTTTCGGCCCTGCCGCCGCCGCCGCCGCGGCTGCTGGCGAGCACTCAGGTGTTTCTTTTTGCCTTGTCTTCCCTCTCTTGTCTAACTCTCTGTCCTGTGATGGCACACTTGGTGTGATTCTCTGGCTTAGGACTGTTCACTGGAACTCTAAAACTGCTTTCCATGCGAGAGCTTGTTCAGATTACAGCTTCTCCTCTGCCATCTTCCCGGAACTCTGGAGGACATATTTATTGCTCCCTCAATTATTCTGAAAAGCTGCAATGTCACATCATTTGATTCAGATTTCCATTCTTTGTCTACTTAGTGTCATTTACTGCACTAAATGCAAATATGAGCCGTTGCTGGTGGCTCATGCTTGCTACTTAGGAGGTTGAGACCAGAAGATTGTGGTTCAAGCCAACCTGTTAAGGAAAGTACATGAGACCCTTATATTCAATTAACCACCAGAAACCCAGAAGTGGTGCTGTAGCTAAAGTGGCAGAGTGCTCAACTTGAGCTGAAGAGCTGAAGGACAGCGTCCAGGATCCAAGTTCAAGTCCCACAACCAACAAAAAAGTGTAAATATGACTTTAACTTTCCCCCAAAGTATTGATGAAGTCAATAGTAATCCTCCCAAATAGAGAAAAGTATTCCAAAATGATTCAGTGCACCTACTTTTGCTGAGTTATTTAAGTTATGGCTTACTTGCTGGACATAATCTCTTCTTTTAAAATTGTCAAATATTATCTTTATAATAAACTTCATCTAATATTTCTTGGTTCAAAAGAGAAGTCCATAGAGTAGATGTCACTTGACTTTCTTACTGTCTTAGTTCGAAGCCAACCCAGGAAGAAGGAGACTCTTTCAAACTTTTATCTGTAATTAAACACCAAATAAGTGGAGTTTTCGCTAAAGCAGTAGAGTACTAGCTTTGTGGGCAGGTGGCAGGATAGACAATTATACAGGGGCAGGGTCCAGCCCCTGAGTTCAAGCCCCAGAACCAGCACCAACTAAACAAACAAATAAACACAATAAAATCCAAGTATTTCTTTGGGACCCTCCTTACAGGAATACTGGTCTGAGAAGAGGCTGCTTTTGCTGATCATACTCAATGGATCCTCCTGTTTTGGAATCCTTATTGCTATGGAAAACTCAGGACCAGACTAAAGGAATTGATAACTGACTCCTGCAACAAGAGAATCATTTCAGGAGTGAAACATGCATAAGACGCTTTAAGACCTCCATATCTTAGTTTCTTTGCAGTAGAACACTTTTAAAACAAAATTATTTCCTTTAGTTCTATGCTGGCCTTCAAATGGCACATTGTTTCCTTTTTAAATACTCTCAACTATAAGTTTACAGACAAGTTTTATATGAGTAAAGAACACTCAAAAAAGTCAGGGACAGAGTTTCCTTCAAGCCTTGTATTCTTTTCTTGTACAGTATAAAGGAAAGCACAAGTTAACTTGAACTTTGTCATTCCTTAATGTTCAATTCCTCTCCTGGGATCAGTTTCCACATCCAGTATCAGTAACTTCCACTTACTTCCAGTAACAATCTATGGTGCTGCTCCAGATAAAATGAATGTTTTCTGGCTTCGTTGAAATAGCACAAGGACACCTTTGAACATGAGGTAACACGTGTTTCAGAGACAACTTAATAAAGAGAAAATATTAAATTTATGTTGCTTATGAATACATTATCCATGAGTACATTGAGTTCAAACTTCTTTAGTCCTCTGTAAATTAAGGTGAATTTTAAATGGGAAGGAGGTTCTCAGATCATTTTTTCTGAATGTATGTGCTGTGCATTAATTTATGATTTAACAGTATGATTTAACATATGATTTAACAGTAAGAAACAATAGCGATAATAGAGAAATTCTGTGTTTAAGTATAAGCGTTCAATACAATATAGAAGACTCTACAAATAAGGCAACATTGAAACAATAAAGCCACGTCCAGTATGTAGATTTATGGGAGTGATATAGAGAAAGCATTACTCCTAAGTGGAATATGAAGCATGAGGCCACTCCCTTTCTAAATCATGCTTGCTAATCACGTAAATTGGTAAAAAAAAGTAGAATGGAAGAATGATTCTGTTTCCAATGGAAGTCAGATATAAGAGTATGGACTTAACTGGAAAAAGAGTCCATCTTGAGAGAACAGGGATAATACTAGCAATGAACCTAAGATCACATTTCTTTTCTTTCCTTTTCTTATATTCTTTTTTTGTGTTGTTTTTCGTGGCGCTTGAACTCTGGGACTGGGCGCTGTCCCTCTGATACTCAACTCAAGGCTAATGCTCTACCACTTGAGCTACAGTGGCACTTCCAGTTTTCTAGTAGTTATCTGAGAAAAGAGTTTCCAGGACTTTCCTACCCAGGTTGGCTTTAATCCCCAATCCTCAGATCTTATCATCAATCAGCTTGTGATCACATTTCTAACAGTGTACACTCAGGATATATAATGTGTACATTCATCTATCTTTATATGAATTCTTGAGTTAAAAATATGAGCTACAGCTTAGTCTTTATAATCGCAAAAATGTTTCTAGTTTAAAAGTTGATACTCCTGGAAAGATAATACCTAAGAATGTAAAGCAGTCTGGGAAGTTCAGTTTGCATCCAGCCTGGGCAGACCAGGCTTTGAGACACTACCTATAATTAACCAGCCAAAAGGTGGAATACCAATCATGAGCAAGATTACTGATTAAGAGCTTGAGGCTTTTGTGTACATAGATACAAACATGCACATACACACAGAGGCACTTATATGTGCATACATGAATACACAAATGAGACAACTCTCAGAATATGTAGAAAAGTTAGAAAACAATGGAAAATATATCCTGAGTAAGACTAGAATCAAGTGATAATTTTTAATATTAGAAAACCCTCCAGTGAACTTTGTTCAAGAAAGTTGAGACTATTACAAAGGGAGGGACCAGAGATAGTAAGAGAGTCAAGTATTCATTATTAACGGGATGAGATCCATGGAGGAAGGAATCAGAGACCCCTGCAGGTGCATCTGAAAATTTTCATATCCTGTGTCAAATATTAGAACATCTTTGAAAATAGTATATAAACAGTCTGAGCAGTCAGTCTAGTGGATAAGATTATAAGAGAAGTTCAGATTTGCTAGTCTGTTTCTAGATTAAATAAACCAACAAACTATGACAGGACAATGTGATACAAGTCTGGAATTCTAGCACTTAGACTAAGACAGGAGATTAGAGAGTGGAATTACATAGCCATACCTTCCATGGACCAGGTAGTATAATTTTGTCTCAATAAAACAAGCCAAACAACAAGAAAGGAATACACAGTTCAATTTTGGGCTAATTTCGTCATTATGTTTCAAAAGGTCAAGTTTCCTATTGAAATGCAACTCATATATAGTCCTCAGTTGTGTTTTAAATGCTCTCTTCATTACAGAACATTCCTAGATGCAAATTGGTTCATGATTCCCATCCAAAAATTTGCAAAAGTAAGTAAGCATCATTATGTTGGATTCCAAAAAAATGATGAAGGATTACAAAAGCTTAAACCTGGAGAAATAGCAAAGTTCATCTAATGTAGGACTTTGTAGACCTTGCTAAATTATAATTTAGATTTAAAATACATATTTTGATTTTGTTTGTAATTTGATATTCTATAGGATACTACAAAATTCTTTTTAAGGAGAAGGTTTAATTGACATTCACAAATGATTCTGACATTCTATTTTCCTAGAATATACTTTCAAGAGAGTTATAATTAGAACTTAGTTAATAGATAATTCGAACATTCATGTATAATATGATAATGTGAATAATTTAGACAGAGTTGCCAGCAAATGGATGATATTAATTTATAAATTTAGAAAAACTGCAATTTTTGAGGGTTTGGTATAATATGGTATGAAGAGAGTAATTGTGTGACATCTTCTTTCTTCTACCTATATGTAACACAGGAAGCGATTTCCTTAGTTACGTGCCTCTGTATACATTGAGAAAAATGCTAGGTTTGGGGTTTGTTTTCATTTTTGTTTTTGTTTCATTGGTTTGTCCTAGAGCTTGAACTCTGGGCTTGGACACTATCTGAGCCTGGTTATGCTCAAGGCTCGTGCCCTACCACATCAACCTCAGTGGCACTTGTGTCTGGCTTTTTCTGAGAAGTTTATTGGAGATAAGATTCCAAGAAACGTTCCTGCCTGGGTGGGCTTTAACCATAAATTTCTTATCTTAGCATCCTGAATATCTATGATAGTTTAAAAAGTATAAATATAAATAATATTTGCAAGTGTTCTGATCTCAAGAATACCACTGGGGAAAAATGATGCAGCTCAGTTTATTGTGTTGTTCTTTCCATAACAAGGAGAGCATCACATTAGCAGAGGTGTAGTATTTTTTCACAATAGAAATAAGCTATTCATGATGTGAAAGAAGGAATTTTAAGGTGCAGCTTACAAGTTGGAAACTGTTGGGGTAGGATGACATTATGATATAAATCTTGGGATTGATGGTCATACAAATAATAGCTTACTCTGATAAACAATTGCTTACTCTTGAAGAATTAATTATTACAGATGCTTCATAGTTGTATCCTCTACCAGAATGTGACTATTTTTCTGTTGATTTCTGAATCTGTAACACCCCATTGGAAACTGCATCTGTTGCAGAATTTCATACATGCAAACGTACTGTTTTGAATCTCTCAGGTATGGAAGTTGAGAATTTAAAATGAGAAGTTATTAGTCGTAGGAATTTTGAAGAACACATATATTCTGTCTTCTTAACAACTTATTTACTTTTTAAAGTTATGGGTTTCGATAGAATTAAACTGTTTTCAGTTTTAGTATGAGAAAGTACTAAATTTATTCTTTTTTCAAAATATTGGGAAGTATATTGTGAAAATTTTGTTTAGTTGGGTTACATTCAAGTTGATGACCCTCTGATAAAGAAGGGGTAATTAATTCAAATTAGATGTCAAATAGTATTGGTTTTTAAGAAGTTACTACATAAAGAATAATATTTATTATACCAAGACAGTGAAATTATAATTTATGCAGCTTATTTTTAAATTTTTATTATCAAAGTGATGTACAGTGGGGTTACAGTAATTGTAAGGTAGTGAATACATAACGTTTCAAACTTGTTACTCCTCCCTCATTTTTCTCACAGTTTTCCTTTACCCCTTCACCTCTCACAAGTTGTAATGTACATTTCCAACATATTGTATTGTGAGTATTGCTATTACATTGGTTTTCCCCTTGTCCTTTGTATCAACATTTTGTTGTTCCTCTTCCCTTCCCTAATTAAGGAAAATGTATACACAATACAAAATCAAATATAGCAGGGATAAACCATATGGGAAAACTCAATGAAAACAGAAATCACATAGTACATCAAAAACAACAACCACAAATGAAAAAATCTGTTTCCATATTTTGGAGTTCATTTTGCTCAGCATATGCTTATATGGTCATATACGCATAACAAAGTGACTAGAAAATAATAGTTGCATGAATACTATATCATGACAACAACATGTTAACTTTTTGATGGTTAAGGTAGAATGAGGATAGGTGAATTTGCAGTTCTGATAAAGGAATTTCAAAGGAGTTTTAAAGTTATGACAGGTAAATTTTAATCTTTCATAATTTTTAACAACCCAGCCAATTAAGAAAATTTAAAATTGCCTGGGAGAATAGGCTTTCATGCAAAGAAATCCATGGAGACTTAGTAAAGAGGGTGCAATGTGGGTGAAGATGGCTCTTTTTCACACTAAACAAACCTCTGAAACCCTGCTGTAAATCCTGAAGGTTCCCTTGAGAATTGAAGTAACACAGGAAATATACTCTCACTGTGTGAGACAAGGTTGTAGTGGAATTTGAATTCAAAGTTCTTAAAAAAAAGACATAAAATATGTGAATTAACCTTTAATTACCACACAGTAATTCTCTGAAAAACATAATTTGGGCCAAAATATTTAGGAAGAAATTGTCCTCCACAATGAAAGAAGGTATTGGGTTTACACTTTTCTGTTTGTAACACTTTCTACAATGTCTTTGCACGTGAAGCAGTGAAACACAGAAAAAAAATCTGATTGGATACTTCAAACCAATTATTTCACATTTCTAAGTAGCTCACAAAAAATAATATCCTTATTAACATGAGATAGTGAAGATTTCTCTTATTACATAAGCAAAAAGTTTTGGGTTCAGAAAAGAATTGAACAGGGTTGGGAAGGTGGCTCAGTGGTACAGCCCTTGCCTTGCATGCATGAGGCTCTGGGTTCGATTCCCCAGCACCGCATATGCAAAAAGAAAAATAAGGCAGAAGTTGCGCTGTGGTTCAAGTGTTAGAGCACTAGTCTTGAGCTGAAGAGCTGAGGAACAGCACACAGGTCCAGAGGTCAGGCCCCACGACTGGACCCCCGCCCCTAAAAATGCAACACAACAACAAAGAAAAGAATTGAGTAAATGGAAAAGGTAAGAAAACAGTGTTCTTAGAAGCCGTAGGTGAGCATACTGCTTTCAGCAGTTGAGTGAGGCCAAAACTTTTGATATACATTGTGTTAATATTTTTGCTACCTAAAGTGATTTTACAGAGCTGAATTAGCTCATTACAATGCAGAACAGACTGAATGAAGACATGAAAATAAATTCCAGGCAGTTCCGGGAAGATGGCGGAGGATAAGCTGGAGGCTAAACAAGCTCTCACATAGAAAGCAGTTTTAGAGTTCCAGTGAACAGTCCTAAGCCAGAGAATCACACCAAGTGTGCCTTCACAGGACAGAGAGATAGGCCAGAGAGAGAAAATACAGGCAAGGAGACAGCCCTGAGCAATTGCCAGCAGCCGCAGAAGGCGGTGGCAGAGGTGGGGGTGGCCACTGCAGCCACCATACCTGATTCACAGAGAGTCTGGGACGAAGGAGCCAGACGCGGTGGGCAAGCAGATTCTACTCAACACCAGCAAGAACCGACAAGAAGCAGACATCTTCATCATACACTTCACAGACCAGAGACGACCCAGGAACAAAGACTTGGTGGGAGTAGAAGCATGATGTCCTCACGCCTTCTCAGGAACCAAAGGGGGTAAGGCCACCCCTCATACCCCCCCAGTACTGTAGATCTCCTTCTTGGATACTGACAAAGCTCGGAGGAGCTACTAGTTCCAACTCAGGCCCTGGAAGAAATCTAGAGTCATCTAGCAGGTCACAAGAGCCTAACCTGACCTGCCAGACTCAGCTACACCCAGGGAAAAGTCACCCAGGTCAAGGCGCCAGCCCCAGGAGTGGCTTTCTTCACCCGGTAATAAGAGCCAGAGGCTGCCCCTCCCTTTAGCATCCTCGACAATCAATTGAAATTCAGTAAACATAAATCGTGAGAGTGGCTCCAGGCTGGGCTCTGTGAGTTTCTCACAAACCAGCCCCCGAGAAAAGCTACTGTTTGCTGAAAGGCCTCAACTCTTCCCAGAACCTAGCCTCATCACAGCATCTCCAAACACGAGGAAAAAGCCATCTCCCCCTTTTGTGGGTACTCAAAGTAGATCTCCCTCCCACTGAACTAACCTGGGAGGAGGATCGCAATACACTGGAGAAAGCAGAGCATTTTTCTGCCTGTTCAAAGAAACTGACTTAAGTAAACAACCAAGCCACAGGAACACGAGCAGACCAGAGACTTCAACAAGAGGCTGGTTATGGACACAAGGGACATACAGGATTTTTCCCACCCCTCCCAAAAAAATCAAACAACTTTGTGTTGTTGTACCTTTTATAAAAGATTTTTTTCTAAAAATTTTTTAATCTTTAATTTTTACCTTTTTTGAAAAAAAATATTTTCTAGTAAATTTTTTTCCTCTTAGAATTTTATTTCAGGGGTATAAGTGTGTGTGCGTTTTTCTTTCTTTTTTTTTCCTTGTTTTTTTTTTATTTTGTTTTTGTTTAGCTCTACTGAACTTCTGATCTTTTTTCTTTCTTTCTTATCCTTTTCACCTTTTCTTCTCTTTCGTTCTTCTTTATGTGACTTAATTGCTATTCTGCACATCCTCAGATAAACCCTGTCGATTATTAGACCTTATACCCCATTGTGTACACACTTAATCCACAAATTTATTACTCAATTCAAAACCTCTTAGACTTAAATTCCTTAATATCAGTACTACCCCTTTATACCTATATAATATTTTAAGTATTTTTATTTTTAAGTTTTTCACATCTCCTTTATATCCCTCCCCTTGTCTCATTATATTCATGTTCTTCTCTGAATAGTTTATTTTAGAATCTCTACAATATTTTAAATTTTTACGTTTCCATTTTTTCTGGTCTCTTTTTTTCCCTTTCTCTTTCTTCTTTTTTTCTCTCTCTCTACTTTCATCCTATCCAAACAAATCCCTGCTTTGAGATTAAGATTTAGTTAACACTCCCTGTACCTTCCCACATCACTCTATTTCTATTTTTTACCCATGTCTCTTCCTAAACCGAATAATTTCTGGTTTACCAAATTCTTCTTTGCGGTTCATAGCCCATTAATATATAGTTGTTTGATGTTGAATAGAGGTATCTGTTGAAGTAGATTGTATCTGCAGACTATTGACTGTGCAAATACAGACTTTGGTTGATGCTTGCCTTAAGATAGTGTTCTAGCATAAAACTGGTGATAATTTCATCCCAAATGGGCAGAGAAAGCCGGAAAAACACACAAAAAAATGGCAAATCCGGGTATCTCAACTCCCACTCATGATAATTAGGGAACAGAACAGATAATGAATAATCCAGAGAAGAGTTCCCAAATAGCTCTACAAACACTGCTGGCAAACATGATAAATGAAAAGATTGAAAACATACAAAGGCCTCTGTATGAGCATGATAGGGAGAGAGAGGAGGCAATCCAAAGGTTTATACAGGAATATCATGAGCGTGAGGAAGCTACTCAAAAACTGATACAGGATTTGCGTAAGCAGCTTGAGAATACTCAAAGAGAAAGGCAGGAATGGCGTGAGCAGGCTGAGAACACTCTACACGAATGGCATGAACGGGAGGAAGCTAAGCAAAGAGTAATACAGGAATTGAGAGAGCAAAAAAAGAATACACAAAGATCACTAAGGGCATTCATGGAATCCATTAACAAAGAGCTGAAGGAAGTCAGGGAGACCACAAAGGGAATGCTGAATGGAACCCAACAGAAGGAATGAGAGTCCAAGGAAACCATAACCAATCAACTAAGTGATTTGAGAATAAACAATGAACACCAAATTAAGGAAGTAAAGAAGTTCATACAAGATATAAAACAAAGCTTCAACAAAGAATTTGAAGCCACCAACGCTGACCAACTAGAAGGAAAAGAAATAAAAAACAAAGTAGAAAGTCTCGACAGCAGGTTAGACCATGCAAAGATCGAATCTCAGGGATTGAAGACAGCCTTACATATTATAGAGAAAGAACATACAACGATCCAAGACAAGTCCAAGAAATATGAGAGATATATCCAAAACCTGGAAGGCATGATCAGAAGGCCTAATCTAAGGATAATGGGTGTAGAGGAGCTCCTAGAAACAGAAGTTAATGGACTAGGAAATTTGTTTAACAGGATCCTAGCAGAGAACTTCCCAAACATGCAAAAAGATAGGCCTATTCAATACAGGAAGCTTTTAGAACCCCACATAGACCAGACAAGAATATGATATCCTACTGTCACATTACAATCTGCACAGGATCAAGTTAGACCAAGGAAAAGATCCTTAAAGCTGTCAAGGAGAAAACATTAAAGACCTATAAAGGGAAAACAATTAGAATCACCTCAGATTTCTCAGAAGAGAAAATCAAATCAAGAACAGCCTGGAATAATGTATGCAATGCCCTAAAAACAAACCAATATCAACCAAGAATACTGTACCCAGCTAACCTCTCCTTCATAACGGAAAGCCAAATAAAAACCTTCCATAGCAAAGAAAAATTGAAACAATATATCTCCACCAAACCAGCCCTACAAAAGATTCTTACAGATGTCCTACACATAGAAAACCAACAAGACCACAATAAAGGAAAAGAAACTGCACCCAATCGCTGAATCCAAGAACCATAGGAAGAACCCAGTTTTCGCAGCTCCCCAGAAGGTGGATAACATGGCAGGAACTCCCAAATACCTCTCAGTCCTATCTCTTAACATTAACGGATTTAACTCTGCAATTAAGCGACATAGACTGTCTAGTTGGATTTAAAAACAAAATCCATCTATTTGCTGCCTTCAGGCGTCACATATTGCCTGTAAAAACAAAAACATTTTCAATGTTAAAGGCTGGAGCAAAATCTACCAAGCAAACAGCCCCCATAAACAGGCGGGAGTTGCAATCCTAATATCAGATAAAATAGACTTCAAATTAAAATTTGTGAGAAGAGATAAAGAAGGTCCCTACATACTAATTAATGGATCTCTCCTTCAGGAGGATATTACAATTCTAAATATCTATTCGCAAACAACAGAGCACCCAAATTTATCCAAGAAACACTACATTCCCTCAAATCCCACATAGACCCAAAGACATTAATTGTTGGGGATTTTAACACACCACTCTCCCCACTAGATAGCTCAATTCGGCAAAAACTCCACAGAGAAACCTCAGATCTAAACAACTGCATAGATCAAGTAGATTTAACCGGTATCTACTGAACATTTCACCCAGCAGCAACAGAATACACGTTTTTCTCAGCAGCATATGGAACATTTTCTAAAATAGATCACATTTTAGGCCACAAAGCAAACTTGTCCAAATTCAGAAACATTGAAGTTATACCTTGCATTCTCTCTGACCAAAAGGGAATAAAGTTAGAACTCAACACCAAAAGCCACCAAAGAAGTCTGGTAACACATGGAGGCTGAACAACACACTGATGAATCACGAGTGGGTCAAGGAGGAGATTAGAAAGGAAATTCAAATGTTCATGCTATTCAACAAAAATGAGCACACAAATTACCATATCCTCTGGGACACAGCAAAGACAGTACTCAGAGGCAAGTTTATAGCCCTGAGTTCCTACATCAACAAATTGGAGAGATCTGAAACCAACAATTTAATGAGACATCTGAACCTCCTTGAAAAAGAGCAGCAAGATAAACCCCAATCCAGTAGATGGAAAAAATAATTAAAATTAAATCATAATTAAATGAATTAGAATCCAAAAAACTATAGAAATAATCAACAAAACAAAGAGTTGGTTCTTCAAAAATATTAACAAAATTGACAGACCCTTAGCAAATCTTAACAGAAAACGAAGAGAACACACCCAAATAAACAAACTCAGAAAGGAGAATGGAAACATCACCACAGAAACAACAAGATTCAGAACATTTTGAGGGAATACTTCTCAAAACTTTATGCTAATAAGTTTGAGAACTTGACAGAAATGGACCTTTTCCTAGCAAATATTGACATGCCAAAACCAAACCAAGATGAGTTAAACCATCTTAACAGGCCCATATCAAGCATTGAAATAGAAACAGCAATAAGAGACCTCCCAGCTAAGAAAAGTACACGATCAGATGGTTTTATAGCCAAATTGTACAAAGCCTTCAAAGCAGAGCTCACACCAATACTCCTCCAACTCCAATAAAATTGAAAGAGAAAGTTCATTACCGAACACATTCTATGAAGCCATCTTAACCCTCATCCCAAAACCAGGCAGGGACTCATCAAAGAAAGAGAACTATAGACCCATTTCTTTTTTTTATTGTGAAAATACTATACACAGGGGTTACAATTACATGGGCAAGATAGTGTACATTTCTTATTGAGCATTTTGGCCTCCTCCTTTGTTTACCCTTCCCATCCCTTCCCATCCTCCCTCCTTCCCCACTCAATCCTCCCCCCCCCAAGTTGTAAATTTCATTTTTGACATGACAACTTGTACTTCTCATTGTTGCAACAGGTCCACCTTTATCCTTATTTAAGCGACTTGTTTTTCCACTTCCCCTCCACAAATTATACCGACATCAAATACAGTGAAAGCATGGGTTATACTATGGGGGAGGGACATACAAAGCAACAAAGAAATAATCTTACAATTGTGTTATAAACAAGTGCATGAAAGAAAAAATGTTTAAAATACATATCTTAGGGTTCATTTTCCTAACATCACCTTATCTGACCTTTTCTGCTTGATTCAGACATATACTAGTTATTACGAATAATGGAAACCATGGGAACTATGTTCCTTTTGGCCTGGCTTACTTCTCTTAATATAATTTTTTCCAAGTCTTTCCATTTCCTAACAAATGGGGCAATGTCATTCTTTCTGATGGAGGCATAGAATTCCATTGGGTATATATTGGACATTTCCTTGATCCATTCAACTACAGGGGGCATTGGGGTTAGTTCCATATCTTACCTATGGTAAATAATGCTGCAGTAAACATAGTTGTGGGGGCAGCTTTAGTATGGTCTTGTTTGTGATCATTTGGTTAAATGCCCAAAAATAAGACTGCTGGGTAATATTGGAGCTCTATGTGGAGTCTTTTGAGGAATCTCCATACTATTTTCCAAAGTGGTTGAACAAGTATACACTCCCACCAACAGTGCAGTAAAGTTCTCTTCTGTCCACATCTCCTTGAACATTTGTTGTTATTAGAGTTCTTTATTTTAGTCATTCTAACTGGATTGAGGTGGTATCTCAATGTTTTGATTTGCATTTCTTTTATGGCTAGGGAGTGAGCATTTCTTCATGTATCTATTGGCCATCCTTCTTTCTTCTTCAGCGAAGTTTCTCTTTAAGTCTTTAGCCCCGTTATTTATTGGGCAGTTGTTTCTTTGAAGATTTGTTGTTGGGGGATTTAATTTTTTGAGTTCAAGGAATATTTTAAATATGAGACCCTTGTCCGTAGTGAAGATCTTCTCCCAATCCATGGGCTGTCTTTTGATGTTGCTAGCTATGTCCTTTGCCATGCAGAAGCTCTGCAATTTCATGTAATCCCATTTGTCCAACCTTTCTTTGATTTGTTGTGTTTCTGGGTCTCTAGTAAGAAAATTTCGGCCTATGCCAAGGAGACCTAATGTTTCTCCTATTCCATCCTGTAATGTTTTCAGAGTCTCTGCTTTGACTCTGAGGTCTTTGATTGATTTGATTCTGGAGTTGATACTGGTGCAGGGTGATATATAAGGATCTAGCTTTAGTTTTCTACAAATAGTTAACCAATTTTGCTAACACCATTTACTGAAGAGGCTGTCTTTCTTCCACTGAATTTTTTTAGCTCCCTTCTCGTAGATTAAGTCCCTATAGATTTGTGGGTTCATTTCTGGGTTGTCAATTCTATTCCATTGGTCCTGAGATCTGTTCTTGTGCCAGTACCAAGCTGTCTTGATTACTGTGGCTTTTTAGTAGAGTTTGAAATTTGGCACTGATATTCCTCCAGCACTGTTCTTTCTGTTAAGGATTGTTTTTGCTAATCGGGGTCTTTTATTGTTCCATATGAATTTTTGGATTGCCTCTTCTAATTCCTTGAAGAATGTGGCTGGAATATTGTGATAGATATGGCATTGAATTTGTAGATAGCCTTGGGAAGTATTGCCATTTTCATGATGTTGATCCTTCCAATCCAGGAGCATGGGAGGTTTTCCAGTTTCTAAGTTCTGTTTTGATTTCTTTTTCAGGTTTTTAAAATTTTCATCATAGAAGCCCTCCACTTCTTTGGTTAAATTAATTCCTAATATTTTATTTTTTGTGGGGCTATTATGAATGGAGTTGCTTTCCTTATTGCATCCACGCGTTTCTCTTTGTTGGCATATACAAAAGCCATTTATTTTTGAGGGTTAATTTTTACCCTGCTACTTTTCCAAAATTTTGAATCAACATGAGTGATTTGGGAGTGGAGTCTGTGGGATTCTTTTGTTGTTGTTGTTGTTGAAAACTTTTGCTATTTAATTGTATTTGTTTCTATGTACTTTTTGATCGTGAAAATACTGTACAGAGGGGTTACAATTACATGAGCAAGATAATGAGTACATTTCTTATCAAACATTGTAGCCTCCTCCTTTGTTTCCCCTTCCCATCGCTGTTTGCATCTTTTCTAATTGCTGTAGCTAGGCATGCTAATACTAGATTGAAGAGAAGTGGAGAGAGTGGACATCCTTGTCTTGTTCCTGAGTTAAGAGGAAAGGGCTTTCGTTTTTTACCATTAATTATAATGCTGGCTGTAAGTTTGTCCTATACAGCCTTTATTGTATTGAGGAATGTTCCATGATTCCTAATTTTTCCAGAACCTTCGTCATAAATGGGTGTTGGATCTTGTCAAATCCTTTTTCTGCATTTATTGAGATAACCATGTGGTTCATATCCATCCTTGCTCTTGTTGATATGATGAATTATATTAATTGATTTGCATGTATTGAACCAGCTTTGCATCCCTGAAATGAATTCTGTTTTATCGTGGTGTGTGATATTTTGGATGAATTGTTGAACTAAATTGGCTAAATTTTCTTGTTTTTGGATCCTGTCATGGTGTCTGAACTCTGGTCCTGGGCGCTGTCCCTCAGCTCTTCAGCTCAAGGCTAGCGCTCTACCACTTGAGACATAGCGCCACTTCTGGCTTATTTCTTTTTGCTTATGTGGTGCTGGGGAATCCAACCCAGGGCCTCAGGCATGCAAGGCAAGCGCTCTACCCCTGAGCCATCTTCTCAGCCCCCTGAACTGGCCAAAATTTTGTTGAGAAATTTTACATCGATTTTCATAAAACAAATGGGTCTGTAGCTCCCTTTCTTTGATGAGTCCTTGCCTGGTTTTGGGATGAGGATTAATATGGCTTCATAGAATGAGTTTGGTAGTGAACATTCTCTTTCAATTTCATTGAAGTGTTGGAGGAGTATTGATATGAGCTCTGCTTTGAAGGCCTTGTAGAATTCTGCTGTAAAACCATCTGTTCCTGGGCTTTTCGTAGATGGGAGTTCCCGTATTGTCGTTTCTATTTCAATGCTTGATATGGGCCTGTTAATATGGTTTAACTCATCTTGGTTTAGTTCCTGCATGTTGATATTTGCTAGGAAAAGGTCCATTTCTGCCAAGTTCTCAACCTTATTTGCATAAAGATTTGAGAAGTATTCCCTTATAATGTTCGGAATTTTGGTTGTTTCTGTGGTGATGTTTCCATTCTTATTTCTTATTTATAAGATTCATAAGGTTTGCTACGGGTCTCTCAATTTTGTTAATATTTTTGAAGAATCAACTGTTTGTTTTGTTGATTTTATATGATTTTTGGATTCTAATTCATTTAATTCTGGTTTAATTTTAATTATTTCTTTCCATCTACTTGATTGGGGTTTTCCTGCTGCTCTTTTTCATGGAGGTTCAGATGTCTCATTAAATTGTTGGTTTCAGATCTCTCCAACTTGCCTCTGAGAACTGCCTTTTCTGTGTCCCAGAGAGATGGTAATTTGTGTGTTCGTTTGTGTTTAATATCATGAAAATTTAATTTCCTTTCTAATTTAATCCATGACTCACTGGGGATTCAGCAGTGTGTTGTTCAGCTTCCATGTTTAACAGGACTTTCTTTGTTGGCTTTTGGTTGAATTCTAATTTTATTCCCTTGTGGTCTGAGAGAATGCAAGGTATTACTTCAATGTTTCTTAATTTGGACGTTTGCTTTGTGACCTAAAATGTGGTCTATTTTTGAAAATGTTCCATGTGCTGCAGAGAAAAACATATGTTCTAATACTGCTGGGTGAAATATTTGGTAGATGTCTGTTAAATCTTGTTGATCTATGGAGTTGTTTAAATCTGTGGTTTCTCTGTTGAGTTTTTGCCGAGTTGATCTACTAGTGGGGATTGAGGTATTTTAAAGTCCCCAACAATTAATGTGTTTGGATCTCTGTGAGATTTGAAGGAAAGTAGTATTTCTTGGATAAATTTGGGTGCTCCATTGTTTGATTAATAGAGATTTAGAATTGTAATATGCTCCTGAATGAGAGATCCCTGAATTAGTAGGTAGCCAGCTTCTTTACCTCTTCTCACTAATTTTAATTTGATCTCTATTTTATCTGATATTAGGATTGTAACTCTTGCCATTTTATGGGGGTCATTTGCTTGGTACATTTTGTTCCATCCTTTCACTTTCAAAATGTGTTTGTTTTTATGGGCAAGGTGTGACTTCTGAAGGCAACAGATACAAGGCTTTTGTTTTTTAATCCAACTAGACAGTCTATGTCGCTTAATTGGAGAGTTAAGTCCGTTAATGTTGAGAGATAGGACTGAGAGGTATTCGGGAGTTCCTGCCATTTTATCCATCTTCTTGGGAGCTATGATAACTGGGTTCTTCCTATGGTTCTTGGATTCTCCGATTGGATGTGGTTTCTTGGCCTTTTTTTGTGGTCTTGTTGGTTTTCTATGTGTAGGGCATCTTTAAGTATCTTTTGTAGGGATGGTTTGGTGCAGATATATTATTTCAGTTTTTCCTTACTATGGAAGATTTTTATTTGACCTTCGGTTATGAAGGAGACTTTAGCTGGGTACAGTATTCTTGGTTGATAGTTGTTTGTCTTTAGGGCATGGCATACGTCATTCCAGGCTTTTCTTGCTTTGATTGTCTCTGCTGAGAAATCTGAAGTGATTCTAATTGGTTTCCATTTATAGGTGATTGGTCTTTTCTCTTTGACAGCTTTAAGGATCTTTTCCTTGGTCTGAATTGATCCTGTGAAGTTTATAATGTGACGGTCGAATGTCCTGTTCTGGTCTGGTCTATTTGGAGTTCTAAAAGCCTCTTGTATTTGAATAGGCCTATCTTTTTGCATGCTTGGGAAGTTCTCTATTAGGATCCAGTCAAAAACTATAAAACATAAATTTAAAAATTCATGATATTGGATCAGTAAAGGTTTCTAAAAAGTTGACATGGAAAGCATTAGTGGCTAAAGAAAAGCAAGAATAAACTGGTTAATATCAACTGATAACCTTTCATAATTCTATTAAAGAAGTGAAAACATATCCAACAGATAGAGGGCACATATTCCTTAATGCTACAGTGTTAATTCTACAATGATCCTGAGTCTTAAGTACTTTTATATCTTCGAATTTTATATAAATTTTTTCCCAAACAGGATATTTCTTTAAAGAATATATGTAAATTAATAGTCAATAGAAGGAGCATATGAATTAAGCTCCTCTGTAGTATGTAAAAAAATAAAAATAAAACTCATTAGTATGACCATAATATAAAAAGATGACACAAAATATAGTAATGCATTTGTGGATAAATTGATATATTCCACATAGCAGAATGATTTGCATAATACTGCAATCATTTTAGCAATTAAGTTTTCAAGTCTTCAAGAGGTCAAAAAGAATTGTATAGGATCTACATTACACTTCTATGTATGTATTAAAGAGAAGTATAAAACTTGTTTGAACAGGGTATGTGGTTCATTGACTGCACTTGAATAGTATGTTTGAGACCCTGGAAATAATCCCCAAAAACAAATTTTGAAAACACCCTATAGAAGATGAATGCTGGACAAATTCCTGTAACTGAATTTTATATCTATTTTAATGTCTGTTCTAAAATTTATAACAATTCTATTTGAACAAATGCAAGTTTGTGAAAATTAGGCTTGGAAAATCTATGATTGTTCAATTCACTTCCAAAGCACTAAAATGTATACAATAAAAGGAGATAATATATTGCATGTGAATTTCATGTCAGCAAAAAAAAAAAAAAAAAAAAAAACTCTTGTTAAAAATACTTCACAAAAATCGCAGAATATCTAAAAAGATGTTTTTGGTGTTGTCTAAAAATTCTTTGTAAACTACAACTTTTAAAACAAAGATATAATTTGTTTACTTTGAGATTTTTTGGTCTGTTTTCCTGAGTTTATGCAAAGATAACTCAATCCAAAAGTGTATGTGATAGCTGGAATATCTAGGAATTGTGCATCACTTATAAGTAATTGATAGCCTTTTCTGGTAGAAACTTTTAGCAAATGACAGAACCTAAATCTATGCATCTGCATTTTATGAAAGCCATATGTTACTTGCTGAAGCCAATTGCTTTTCTCTATTTTGCTAGGACAGAAATTATTCTCAAGATAAGAGCCAATTGCAGTGAAAAGACATAATCATTTTTATTTGTTAAAATAACACACAAAATAAAACAATTCCACTTAAGCGACTCTAATATTAGTACCTATGAAGATGTTCCTGAATGCCAATATCCACTGAATTTTTGGAATTTAAATTTCTACCAACATATGAAAACTAGAACAAGAAAACAAATATAGTCTTAGAGCAAACCAGCCTTGCAATAATTTTCTTAATGGTTTTGAAATTACAAAAGTATTGATACCATTAAGAAAATGATCCTTTCCTATAGAAATCATTTAAAAATGTTTATCACTTATTATAATTCAAATACCAAACAAGAGTAATTTTATATAATCAGTACAAATATTGTTTTATTACTATCGTAAAATAGAATAAAAGACCAGTCCCAATATATTATCATTAGTCTTAATTCCTAATCATTACATAAATATCTTAAACAAAATCTAAATACTCATTTCTTTAACATAGATATAAATAGTGTATACTTTTCATTAGATTTTTCCAGAGACATGTATTCATGTTTCTAAGAAATGTTCACAGCAGTTAAAAGATGGTTTTGTGAAATTAATGTGATGTAATTTGTTGTTGTTATTGTTTGTTGTTGTTGTTGTTTGCAAGGCCTGGGCATTATCCCTAAGCCTTTTTATGCTCAAAGCCAACACTCTACAACTTGAGACACAGAGCTATTTCCTGTGTTTAGTAGTTAATTGGAGATAAGAATATAACAAGTACTTTTCTGTCTGGTCTAGTTTTGAGCAGAATTCTAAGATCTCATTACCAAGAATAGCTTGAATTACAGGCGTGAGTCACTGGCACTTGGTTTGATGTATTTTTTAATTTTACTTATGTTTTAATATTTTTGTTTCTCTATAATGTACATCATTCTACACATAAATTTAGATATATGTATATATTTCTGATGACAAATAATCTCTAAAAACATATGTCTTTATACACATTATATATATGTGTGTGCATATATATATATATATATATATATATATATTTGTGAAGACAGACTCCTTCTAAAACTTTTATGCTACTATTGTTTTACCTTTTTCATTTCAAAGATATACAGTCTATTGTATAGTAAGGAAAACCCTCAATATTATATTTTATGCCATATTTCAGATTGGGAAGCTTTGTCTGTGTGAATAAGTTTATTTCTTTTGTTTCTGCTTTCCTATTCATAATTCTGTTTCTCATAGTATTGTTCTAAGGACTTTTTCTTTATCCCAATTTGGGGCTTGGACATAACTCATGTTCAGTTTGCTAACAGTAGTCATTTTTACCATTTGAACCATGCCTCCAGCCCAGAAATTTTTGTAGTTAATTGGAGATATAACCTCATGAATTTTCCTACCAGCCTGAAAACCATTATCGCCCAAGTCTCATCTTTCTTAATCACTAGTATTATAGAGGTGAGTCATGGACCCCAAGAGTCAATGACTTTTCAGGTCTTATAGATTCCACATGTTTACTAGTAATTGTAATAATAAAATACCACAGATTGGGTAGTGTTAACACTGTAAATACATTGCTTCTGTGTTGGTGGAACTAAAACTCCAAGATCAGAGTTGGCTTCTTCTAAGTCCTCTTTCCTTGGCATATTCAAGGCCTTCTGCTTCTCTTGGAGGAGACTTCAACTTAAATTCTACCTTTGAGATTCTGTTTCCAAATGCAGTCACTTTCTAATGCAATGGGTTTTTGATCGTTAGTGTGATTTCAGTGGGACATTATCGAACACATAACATATTACTTAATGGATAGGAGAAAATATCTAATAGGAAATTATTTGGTTTGGGCATGGAAGTTATGCTATATGTATGCATTATCCTTCCCATGTAATTGTAGCCCCTCTGTACAGTATGTTCTCAAATAAAATAAAATAAAATTAAAAAAATAGCAAAAGAGAGAAAGGTTTTATTAGAGCTTTTAAAATGAGGATGAACTCTTGACCTCAGACATGCCAAATTCTTACCCTGTCACACACTTAAATGCTTAGTGGTACTGGAAGATTTTACCCAAAAACCTATACTTGTGAAACAGCATCTCTACTACTGCCATACCAGCGGATTGTAATTTGATTGCTTATTTTGAGGTAGTATCACTATGCCTGGGCCTACTTGAACAGTGGTCCTCCTAACACAAGCAAAACACATTGTACCCAGCAAATGGTTAGCGTTTCTGAAACATTTTTTTTTTTGGCTGGGCTTGCCTGGAACTGCAATTCTCTCATCTCTATTTTCTAAGTAGATAATATTGTAGGTTTTAGCCACTTTATCCAGCAAAATTATACAATTTCAAGATATCTTGATATTGCCTGTATTTGTGCTTAACATATGTAGCCATCCTTAATTTTCTCCATCTTTTGTTTAGTACTCTGAGTGGAAATTTTGTATCCCCTCTGTACAGTGTGTTCACAAAAAAATTAATTAAAAAATTTTAAAAAACTCCTGTATATCAATTTTAAAATAAAAAATGCATGAACAAAGAAAAAAAAAGAAAACATTGACTTTCTTCATATGCATGGCTTTGTTTGTATGGAATCCCATCACAATCCAAAAAATCTCCCAAAAGTTTATGTCCAGAATCATGGAAAAGAAGGCTTCAGGTTGGAAAAAAACACTGATCCTTAACTTATAATTGCACTATATTTATAGTGTTAGTCAATGCTTTCTAAAGTATGAGAAGAGAAGGAAGGCATAAATGTGAAAGATGTCAGGTCTCTGTAGAATTTCTGTAGTTGTCATTTCATGTTATCTTTCTTCCTTAAAGCATGCTTTATTAAAACCCTCTGGGTGGATATTGGTTGGACTAATTGGTAACCTTCCCCGGGAAATGAAGCTGATTTTAGACTGCCGATGATTTGGTAAATAAAAGAATGATGAGAATGAGCACAGATATTGTCACAAAATAAGCCGACAAAGTTCAATTGCTGAACAGCAAACAAAGCAGCTTCAAGTCCGATGATCCACATTGGGACATATATTGATAGATACATATGTATACATATACACACATACGTGAAAAAGTAAATATCCAGTAGAAGATAGAGAAACTTGGTGTGACAAGTACTAAACTATATCAAACTGGTTGCAGTAAAGGTACAGTAAAACATCAATAGTTTAGCATAGATTTTGCATAGATTTATAAAGGATGAAAATTTTTCCTTCATTTTATACTTTACAAATGTCCTTAGTATGTATTAAGTTTTTTTATATTGTAGTTGGAGCATCTATACAATGCTGAGAATTGGGATTACATAAAGTATGCAACATGAATAGGCCAGCCTGAATAGATAAATTCATTAGATTCTTATTTCCATTTAACTACCAGGAGAAATAGAGTTCAGTTCAGATTTTATGTAGAGCACTGGCCTTGAACACAAAAGCACCATTCACGCCGTGAGTTTAAGCCCTAGGATCTACAGAAACAAAAACACTAAATACAACTTGGAGTTAGATATTTTATAATGAAGCATTTTTATATGCTCTACCTTGTTAGAAAGACTAGATTTCTGTGTTAGCTTTATAACCTACCATAATAAGTGATATTGTCCATTTAGTAAGCAGAAAGGCTTACACTGATTTGTAAGTTTGAAGGTTTCAGTGTATGTTCAGTTGGTTTTATTGCTTTGGTGGCCTGTGACAAGACAATGTCAAGGTGGGGAGTATGTCAAAAAGAAATGTTTTTGACCTAGAATGATTAACAGATAAAAGAACAAAGTAGATGAGAGTCCATGTTCTCATTGGTTTCACTCTGAAGAACTTAATCTCCAAAAGAACTATTCAGGTATTCTCCACAGTCTGGGAGGAAATGTAAAGTCAATTTTGTTTAATATATAGGTCTTTCTGGGGCATTCTAAATTTAAATGGCAACACCTTCACCAATGATAATGACTTGTCCAGGGGTGGAAGCAACTAGATATTGCTATAAATTCTTTTTTTTTTTTTTTTGGTCCGGTTGTGGGGCCTGAACTCTGGGCCTGAGCACTGTCCCTCAGCTCTTCAGCTCAAGGCCAGTGCTCTACCACTTGAGCCACAGCGCCACTTCCGGCTTTTTTCTTTTTGCTTATGTGGTGCTGAGGAATCGAACCCAGGGCCTCAGGCATGCAAGGCAAGCGCTCTACCACTGAGCCAACTTCCCAGCCCCTGCTATAAATTCTAATCAGATATCACCAGACTAAATATTTTATGGAATTCCTATTAAAACTTTTTCTTGCAGGCTGACTGGGTCTTCATACTACACATGTGTATATCTGTGTGTATGTGTGTGTGTATTTGAATAAACTAATATAGCAATGTAACAGATAAAATTATTAGTATGGCCTTTTTCTTCTCATACCATGAAAGCCTGCCACAAATCCAATCAAATCCCATTCAAGATTCAAACATTAATGCTGTCCCAAAAGTTCTGTACACAAACCCATGTACATACACTTCATTTAAGATGGCAATGGTATATGAAAATTTTAAGTCTTCCAATTACGTTGTCACCAAGGAAACAACGTACAATATTTCATTTAAAAATATATAGATTGTAGAACACTTTAGCCAGAAAATTGAAGCACTATACATTACAGGATTTAATTTAAATATTTAGTCACTGAAATGGATATTCAATATCCACAACTTAGAGCTCTTTTAAAACACATAATTGCAAACCTCATCTATTACCATCTTCCGTGAAGACAGTCCTTGCTGAAAACGAACCAAATGTGGTAAACCAATTAAAATGTACGCCATTGTTAAATGCTATTGTTTTAAAGCATGGAAGTGACAGAGCAATTAATGCCAGTGAACAGCCGGTTGTAAGAAGTATGAAAAGTGATTATTTTGTACTCTAGGTGGAAAACTCCACAGATGTTTCAGATTGTGCTTTGTTCTAGGCATTTGTGAGATACATTTTGGAAAGCACAATGAATGAAAACATATTGTTTTATAAAGATTTGCTGGCTGAGAAACCAGGGAAAGAAAACTTATTGAAGTGTTTCAAATGAGAATACAGACATTAGGGTGGGTAAGATGTGATATTCAGCTTTAAATACAGATTGAAGCAAACCAAAGAATGGGATTTTTTTCCCGTAACAAATGCTTTCTCAGTATATTGAGCTATACACATTATAATGAAAAGTCAGGAAAAAACACTGACGCCTGTTGAATTTCTTTCTTAAGAGAATCTTAAATGACAAAGATGAAGAAATTTAAGTATGTTAATAAAACATTATCAAGTATTACTTTAATTTTTGATTAAAAGTTAAAACAAACTGACAATTAGTCCATTAAGATTTATGTTTCCTGTCATATTTTGTTTTCTCTTTGTTCCTCTTTTTTGGGTGGTGATTTTTTTTCCAGAAATGCAACCTAGTCTTAATCATTACCCACAAAATTTATGCTGTCATAGAATCAGAGAGTTTTATTTATTAAATTAAGACTAGAATAGGCTCGGGAAGGGAGGTGAAGGGTAAACAAAGGAGGAGGCTGCAATGCTTGGTAAGAAATGTATGCATTATCCTGCCCATGTAATTGTAGCCCCTCTGTACAGTATGTTCTCAAATAAAATAAAATAAAATTAAAAAAAAGACTAGAATAGGCTCATTTTATGTTAACCCAAAATATTAACACCAAAATAATTTTTCACTAAAAAAAATTCATAAAAAATCATGAGGACTTGGTGGAAGATGGAGGAGGAGAAGCTGGAGGCTAAATAAGCTCTTGCACAGAAAGTAGTTTTAGTGTTCCAGTGAACAGTCGTAGGCCAGAGTCACACCAAGTGTGCCATCACAGTACAGAGAGTTTGGCCAGAGAGGGAAAATCCAGGCAAGATGACAGATCTGAGCACTTGCCAGTAGCCACAGCTATGGTGGCAGTAGGGACAGTTCCAGGGGCTGTAGCCACCATACCTACAGAAAGAGTCCACGACAAAGGCCCCAGACGTGGCCTGTGAGCAGATTCTACTCACCAGCAAGAACTGACAAGGAGCAGATCTCTTCATCCTGCAGATCACAGACCAGGGACGACCCAGGAACCAACACTCTGGCATGAGCAGAATCCTGACATCCTCACTCCTTCTCAGGGGGCAGAGAAGAGAAGGCCATCCTTTCCCCACCACCAGAGATCTCCATCTAGGACTCTTACCTATGTAAGGCTGAGCAGCTAGCTCCAACTCATTCCTTGGAAGAAAACAAGGGAGTCATTTGGCAAGTCACAGGAAGTAGACATGACCTGCCAGGCTCAGCTCCACCCAGGGGAATGTCACCCCACCCAGCCAGTGGTAGCTCTGTCCTTGGAGGAGTGATTTCCTTCACAGGGCAAACAGAGCCAGAAGCTGCCCCTCCCTACAACAGTCTAGACAAACATTTGAAACTCAGGAAACATAAATCCTTAGAATGGGCTTCCCGAGTGTTTCAGGAGTTGCCCCTCAGGGAAAAGCTACTGTTTCTGAAAGGCCTCAACTACCCAGAACCTAGCCTCATCACAGCATCTCCACACTGGAGGAAACAACCATCTCCCTCATTTGTGATACTCAACGCAGATCTCCTTCCCATTGAACTAGCCTGGGAGGAGGATTACAAAATCCTGAGTAAAGCAGAGCATTTTTCTGCCTGCCCCAAAAAATTGACTTAAGAAACCAATCAAGCAAAACGAAAACTAAACACCACAAGCACACCAGACTCCACCAAGAGACTGGTTATGGACACAGGGGAAATACAGGATCTTCCCATTCCCTCCCACCAAAAGAACCCAAAAATCAAATCAAAGAACTCTTTTTTTATCTTTTTTTCAATTTTAATTTTTTAAAAAGTGTTTGATGTTAATTTTTTCTCATAATTTTTATTTTTGGTGTGTGTGTGTGTGTGTTTAAACTCTTTTGACCTTTTGGTCCTTTATATTGTTTTCATTTTTCTCTCTTTATTCTTTTTTGTTTGACTTAATTGCTGTTCTGCTCATCCCCCCATACATACCTGTGGTCGATAATTAGATGTTATTCTCCATTCTTTACATAATCCAGAAATTTATTTATTACTCGATTCAAAAGGTCTTAGGCTGAACTTCTTTAACAGCAGTATTATTTTTTACACCAATATAATTTTCAAGTACCTAATTTTAATTTTTTTTATTTTTTAGTTTTCCATGTTTCCTTTCTATCCCTCCTTTCATCTCATCCTATCCTTTTCTTTTCTCAATATCATTTCTTTAAACTTACATAATTTTTAAGTGTTTCACTTCTTAAATTTAAATTTTTGTTTATCAATTTCTTATTTATTGTTTAAAAAATCTCTCTGTTATCATTCTGTCCAATCCATTTCCTGCTCAGACATAAGAACTTGGTTAAATTCACTCTTCTCTTACCTCTCCACATCCCTCTAATCCTATTTTTCTCCACATTTCTCCCTAAACCTAATAATTCCTGGTGTATCAAATCATTTTTGCTTTTATTAGCCCATTAGTCCATGGTTGTTTGCAGTTGAATAGATTGTATCTGATGAACTAGATTGTATCTGCAACCATTTTGACTGTGCAACTACAGGACTCAGGTTGATGCTTGCCTTTAAATGTGTTCTAGCGTAAAATTGGTTTTACTTTCATACCAAATGGGCAGAACAAGCGGAAAAACACAAGAAAAATGGCAAGTCTGGGTATATGAATTCCCAATCATGATAATCAGGTGACAGAATATTTAATGAATAATCCAGAGAAGAGTTCCCAAAAATCTCTACAAACACTAGTGGTAAACATGGTGAATGAATAGATTGAAAACTTGGAAAGGATTCAGTGTGAGCATGATAGAGAGCGAGAGGGGGTAAACCAAAGATTAATACAGGAATCTTGTGAGCATGAGGAAGCTGCTCAAAGATTAATACAGCAATTGCATGAGCAGATTGAGAACAGTCAAAGAGAGATATAGTAATCGCATGAGAAGGCTGAGATCAGTCAATGAGAAAGAGGAATTGCATGATTGTGAGGAAGCTAATCAAAGAGTAATACAGGACTTGCGAGAGAGGGTGAGAATAGACCAAGATCAATAAAGGCATTCATGGAATCCATGAACAGACAGCTGAATGAATTCAGGGAGACCACAAAGGGAATTCTCAGTAGAGCCCAAGAAAAGGACTGGGAGTCCAAGTAAACCATAACGAATCAACTAAGTGATTTGAGAAGAAATACTGAACGCCAAATTAAGGAAGTAAAGTTCATACAAGACCTAAAACAAAGCTCCAACAAAGATTTGGAGCCATCAAAGCCAAACAATTAGAAGGAAAAGAAATTTTAAAAAACCAATAGAAAGTCTTGACAGTCGGTTAGACCATGCAGAAGATTGAATCTCGGGGATTGAAGACAGACTAGATATTATAGAGAAAGAATGTATAACTATCCAAGACAAATCCTAGAAATATGATAGATCTATTCAACAATTGGAAGGCACCATCAGAAGACCTAATCTGAGGATAATGGGTGTAGAGGAGCACCTAGAGACAGAAGTTAATGGTTTAGGAAATTTATTTAACAGAATCTTAGTAGAGAACTTCACAAACATGCAAAAAACAGGCCTATTGAGATATAAGAAGCTTTTGGAACCACCAAACCAGACTTACAAAAGGTACTTAAAGATGTCCTACACATAGAAAACCAATAAGACCACAATAAATGCCAAGAAACAGCATCCAAGGGAATAAAATCAGAACTCAACACAAAAAAGCCACCAAAGAAAGTCCTGTAACACATGGAGGCTGAACAACACACTGTTGAGTCACCAGTGGGTCATGGAAGAGATTAGAAAGGAAATGCAAATGTTCATGATATTCAAAAAAAATGAACACATAAATTACCAGCTCCTCTGGGACACAGGAAATGCAGTACTCAGAGGCAATTTTATACCTCTGAGTTCCTACATCAACAAATTAAAGAAATCTGAAACCAACAATTTAATGAGACATATGCCCCCCCCCTTGAAAAAGAGCATCAAAATAAGCCCCAATCCAGTAGATGGAAAAAAATAATTAAAATTAAATCAGAATTAAATGAATTAGAATCCAAAAAGGCCATAGAAAGAATCAACAAAACAAAGCTTTGGTTCTTCGAAAAAATTAACAAAAATTGACAGACGCCTAGCAAATCTTATCAGAAAAAGAAGAGTACATGGAAATAAACAAACTCAGAGAGGAGAATGGAAACATCACCACAGAAACAACCAAGAACCAGAACATTATAAGGGGATACTTCTCAAACCTTTATGCTAATAAGCTTGAGAACCTGGTAGAAATGGACCATTACCTAGCAAATATTGATATGCCAAAACTAAACGAAGTTGAGTTAAACCAACAGGCCAATATCAAGCATTGAAATAGAAACAGCAATAAGAGAACTCCCATCTAAGAAAAACTCAGGACCAGATGGATTTACAGTAAAATTCCACAAGGCCTTAAAAGCAAAGCTCACACCAATACTCCTCCAATTCCTCAATGAAATTGAAAGAGAAAGTGCACTATCGAACTCATTCCATGAAGCCATCATAACCCTCATCCCAAAACCAGGCAGGGACTCATCAAAGAAACAGAACTATAGACTCATTTCTTGATGAACATTGATGCAAAATTTCTCAACAAAATTTTGGCCAATCGACTTCAACAATTCATCCAAAAAATCATACACCACGATCACACAGAATTCATTTCAGGGTTGCAAAGCTGATTTAATATATGCAAATCAATTAATATAATTTACAACAACAACAAGACCAAGGATAAGAACCACATGGTTATCTCAATAGATACAGAAAAAAGCATTTGACAAGTTCCAAAACCCCTTTATGATGAAGGCTCTGGAAAAATTAGGAATCCAGGGAACATTCCTCAATACAATAACGGCTGTATATGACAAACATACAGCCAGCTTTATACTTAATGGTGAAAAACTAAAGCCATTTCCTCTTAGGAAAGAGACAAGGATGTCCAATTTCTCCACTTCTCTTCAATGTAATATTAGAATGTGTAGCTACAGCAATAAGACAAGATGCAAACATTAAATTATCCAAATATGGAAAGATGAAGTAAAACTCTCCATCTTTTTAGATGACATGATCTTATATTTAAAGAATCCCACAGAATCCATTGCCAAATTACTTATGCTGATTCAAAACTTTGGCAAAGTAGCACGGTATAAAATTACCCCTCAAAAATAAATAGCTTTACTGTATGCCAACAACGAGAAAAGCATGGCTGACATAAGGAAAGCAACTCCATTCGTAATAGCCCCACAAAAAATAAAATATCTAGGAATTAGTTTAACCAAAGAAGTGAAAAATCTCTATGATGAAAACTTAGAAAACCTGAAAAAGGAAATCCAAACTGAACTTAGAAAGTGGTAAAAAACCTCCCATGATCCTGGATTGGAAGGATCAACATCATGAATCTGGCAATACTTCCTAAAGCGATGTAAAAATTCAATGTGATACCTGCGAATATTCCGACCTCATTCTTCAAGAAAATAGAAGAGGCAATCCAAAAATTCATATGGAACAATAAAAGACCCCGAATAACACAAACAATCCTCAACAGAAACAACAGTGCTGGAGGAATATCAATAGCAAATTTCAAAATCAACTACAAAGCCATAGTAATCAAAACAGCTTGGTGCTGGCACCAGAACAGATCTCAGGACCAATGGAATAGAATTGAAAACCCAGAAATTAACCCACTGACATATAGCCATCCAATCTTCGCTAAGGGAGCTAAAAATATTAGAATGGAAGAAAGACAGCTTCTTCAGTAAGTGGCTGGCAAAATTGCTTAATCACTTGTAGAAAACTAAAGCTAAATCCTTATATATCACCCTGGACCAGAATCAATTCCAAATGGATCAAAGACCTGGAGTCACAGCAGACACCTAGGTCTCCTTGGCACAGGCTGAAATTGTCTTAATAGAGACCCAGAAACACAACAAATCAAAGAAAGGTTGGACAAATAAGATTACATGAAATTGCAGAGCTTCTGCATGGCCAAGGACATAGATAGCAAGATCAATAAAAATCCCACCGATAGGGAGAAGATCTTCACTAGCCATACAACAAACAAGGGTTTCATATCTAAAATATACCTGGAACTCACAAAAGCAAATCCAACAACAAATCCTCAAAGAAAGAAACAACTGCCCAAAAATAAGTGGGCTAAAGACTTACAGAGAAACTTCTCTGAAGAGGAAGGAAGGATGGTCAATAGACATATGAAGAAATGCTCAACCTCCCTAACCATAAAAGAAATTCAAATCTAAACAACATTGAGATACCACCTCACCCCAGTCAGAATGGCTATAATCAAGAACTCTAATAACAACAGAAGCTGGAGGGGATGTGGAGAGAAGGGTACCTGGCTGCATTGTTGGTGGGCGTATAAACTTGTTCAACCACTTTGGAAAGTAGTATGGAGGTTCGTCAAAAGACTCCACATAGTGCTCCCCTATTTCCCAGCTATCCCACTTTTGGGCATTTACCCAAATGATCACAAACATGACCATACTAAAGCTTCCAGCGCAACTATGTTTATTGCAACTGTATTTACCATAGCTAAGATATGTAACCAACCCAGATGGCCCTCAGGAGATGAATGGATCAATAAAATATGGTATATATACACAATGGAATTCTAGGCCTCCATCAGAAAGAATGACATTGCCCCATTTGTTAGGAAATGGAAAGACTTGGAAAAAATTATATGAAGTGAAGTAAGCCAGGCCCAAAGAAATACACAATGGAATTCTATGCCTCCATCAGAAAGAATGACATTTCCCCATTTGTTAGGAAATGGAAAGGTTTGGAAAAAATTATATTAAGTGAAGTAAGCCAGGCCCAAAGAAGCATAGGTCCCATGGTTTCCCTTATTTGCAATATCTAGTATAGGTATGAGTCAAGCGGAAAAGGTCAGATAATGTGATGTTAGGAAAATGAACCCTTAAATATGTATTTTAATGTTTTCGTTTCTTTCATGCATGTGTTTCTAACGCATTTATAAGATTATTTCTTTGTTGCTTTGTATGTCCCTCCCCCACAGTGTAACCCCCACTTTCACTATATTTGATGTCAGTATAACATGTGGAGGAGATGGGGACAAACAAGTCGTTTAAGGATTCAGGTGGACCTGTTGCAACAATGAGAAGTACAAAATGTCATGTCAAAACCAACTTTACAATGTCGGTGTGGGGGGGGAGGGGGGTATAATTGGGTGGGGGATGGGGGTAAAATTGGGTGGGGGGAGGGGGGAGGCGGGGAAGGGAAGTGAAGGGTAAACAAAGGAGGAGGCTGCAATGCTTGGTAAGAAATGTATGCATTATCCTGCCCATGTAATTGTAGCCCCTCTGTACAGTATGTTCTCAAATAAAATAAAATACAATTTAAAAAAAAAATCCTGAGGGGACAGGGAGTGTAGTTGTGGAGGTGGGAGGGAAGGGATGGTAGGGGAAAAACAAAGGAGGAAGCAACAATGCTTGATAAGAAATGTGCTCATTACCTTGCTCATGTAACTGTAACCTGTCTGTATAGTATTTTCACAATAAAAAACTTACTAGAGAAAAAAGAAAAAAAAAAAGAAATATAGGTCCCATGGTTTCCCTTATTTGCAAGAACTAGTATATTTGTGAGACAAGCAGAAACGGTCAGATAAGTTATGTTAGGCAAAATGAACCCCAAGATAAGGACTCAAATGGTTTTTTTCTCTCTTGCTATTGTTCCTAGCATATTTATAAGATGATTTCTTTGTTGCTTTGTAAGTCCTTCCCCCATGGTATAACCCCTGTTTTCACTGTATTTGATGTTGTTATAATCTGTGGAGGAGTAGGGAAAAACAAATTCTTTAAATAGGGATACAGGTGGACCCATTGCAACAATCAGATGTACAACACGTTATGTTAGTGCATGCATGGGTTGGTTAGGGGGGGAGATGGGAAGGTATGGTAAGGGAAAACAAAGGAAGAGGCAACAATGCTTGATAAGAAATGTAATCATTACCGTACTCATGTAATTGTAACCCCTCTATATGTATTTTCACAATAAAAAATCATGAAATAATAAAGTAAAAATTAATGTCAATTTTTTTGTTATTGTTGTTGGTCATGGGGCTTTAACTCTGGGCCTGGGCAATGTCTCTCCACTCTTCAGTTCATTGATACCACTGTACCACTTGAGCCACAGTGTTGTTTCTATTTTACAAGTGGGTTATTGGAGATAAGAGTCTCACAGACATTTCTGCCCAGGCTGGTTTTGAACCACTATCCTCAATCTCAGACTCCTGAGTAACTACGATTAGAGGCATGAGCCACCAAAGCCCAAACCATGTCAATTTGTAAAAAGCCAGCTTATTGTAACTTCTGCTTTTTTACCAATAAACAATCTTACTTTTTAGCATTAGTTTATAACTATGAGTTATTTTTAGATGTAACTGTGAAATTTTTAATAGAATCAAACATATTTTAATATTTCTCAGTATCTCTCAAAATCTCTTGTAATTGACTTTCCCCAAAGTCAATTATTACATACTACATTACTCACTATTATTACACTCTGTATTACATATAGTGTGAAGCAAAAATAGTTTGGACCATTTCATTTAAATTATTAGATGGTATTTTAGCATTATAAATTCGCATCTGTGATTTTAAAAGAAGGAAAGAAGATTTTAGAGTTAAAATCAAATGTAAATGCATAGTGTATCCTAATTAAAGCAAAATTTATGAGTTCACACAGACGAAATTATTTTCTTTCCACTAAAGGCTTTGAAGTAATACTATTGGAAATAGTGAGGTAAGAGGAGGAAGAATTCAAATGATGTCAAAGAATGTCTGTTATTGTGCTACCCCCTCCACTAACAAGACCTACCTGGTCCCAGATGCCACAAAACTTCAAGTATCTCTCTTAGAACTCTATTTGGAAAAGTTCTAAATCACTGATTATATATGTACTTTCTGTTATATGAAACAACATATAGACACAAAACAATTGAAATAAAATGCACACATATGTTGAAGTCACCACAGCTGGAAAAACAACCAACAAAGTAGAACTCCCCCAGGAACAAAAACATGTTGTGCCTGATTATTTTTAAGCACAAAAACCTCAAATACATGTTACCCTTGAGTAGATCCATAAAGATAACTGTCTCAGAAGTACGGTTGTGTTAATTTGTAATTAAATTCATCTAGATGAACCTAATATAGCAAATCACGTGAATGGATCAAATTGTTTAAAAGCTGCACATATTTAAAAGAATAAAATAACAAAAATCATCACATACTTAAAAAATTCAGAAATGCAACCAATAAGTCCAATAGTATCCATATTGAGACCTAAATCCTACTGATTTAACAAGAACAAAATATGCAAATAATAGAATCTGAGCCGTGTACCTGAGTGTACATAATTTTAAACTACTCCAAATTACACTTTGTAGAAGACTGAATGTGGGCTCTCTGAAGGAAAACATCAACCCATGATATAAATGACATTAAAAATTTCATTAAAAGAGAGAAGTAGTTTCTGGAAAATGCTATTTTAAAAAGTAGTGGTCAAAATCTTTCTAGTACTGACAAAATTGTATACCTATTTAGTTATATCCAAAAATGACACAATATACTCAAGCTGATTTGAAACTTTGAGAAAGTAGCGGGATACAACTGTAACATAATTATGGAGGTGACTCTGGCATGGAATTAATTTCCTCTTTGATCTGATAAAAATATGTGAAAGAACAGAACTTCAACTAAATATCAAGACCTAACAAACATATAACCAGAAAAGTCATCATGCAAGCTGTTTTGCAACTGGGATAAAAGAAATGTTATATACCGATTCTGTATTTATTGTAAATATTGTTTTGTTTCATATATTTCCTTTAGCTTGCATTTTTAAAACATTGTGTTAATGATGTATATCTTGGTAACTAATTTTGGATTACTCCTTCAATTTAGTTTTGAAAATAATATCTTACTTCAGTTCCTAACCCATGAAATGATGTTGATTACAAAACAACTGCTAATAACCACTGTTTATAATACACAAAATCTCATAAGCATGACACCAGCAAGCATTGATTAACATTTGATATCATGGTCTCATGACTGATGAAGCCTATCTGCCTGAGTATAGCTGTACCAAGATTCCTCAGCCTAAATTTATCCACTGTTAAAAAATGTTTATATCTTTATTTGTCACCCATTGTAGATTAAACCTGAGTACAAAGCCTAAGGAAAATGATAAGGTGAGAATATAGCTTTTCTAGATATGAAGTAAAGAAAATGCAGCATAGAGTAACTCACTGGTTTAAAGTCAACCTATTTCTCCAAAACATTCTAAGCATTTCCTTACTATGTGTATTATTCTCAAGAAGGGAATGGGGAATACGAGAAGAGGACTAACCTAGCATTATCTTCAAATACACATAAGTTGGATTTTCCTCTTTATTTTCCTATAAGCATTTTTGATAAAAACTGTTTGAATGATTGATTTCCATGTCTGGTATAATATATCCTAGTTGCATATTCCAAAGTACATTCAGAAAATGCTATATAGCAATTAAGTCCGGGCAGAAAAAATGGCATCTCTAACTACGTGACGCCCAATTATTAGCTATTTCATTATGCCCCAATTTAATGAATGTTATTGTTTAAATCTTTATAAAGTATTAATTAAAATCGATCAGTGTCCTATAAAATAATTGTATATAATTTTATCCTAGAATCATTCAAGAACTGCCCATTCAATCATGACATACATCACATTCCATTGGTATTCATATGGATAGGAATGAGTTTCTTAGGATTTCCTGCCTGCCATTTGGAGGTGGCAGGACCAGGATTCAAACTGTGGGCTCCAGCTCCCATTACTTCAACCCAAGGATAGGAACTTATCGGTCTGTCCAAGAACATCAGCAAGAACAATGATTAGGCAGGCACCAGTGGTTCTCAGCAGTCCTCCTTGATACTTACAAGGCTGTGATAGGAGGATCGTGGTCAAAGTCACCCTAAGTAGGGAAATCCTTGAGACCCCCTGTCCAACTTCATTGTCAACAAAGCCAGAAATAGAGCCATATGGCTCCAGTGGTAGAGGGTTAACCTTGAGCAAAAGCAGCTCATGGACTGTGCCCAGATACTGAGTTCAAGGTCTAGGACAGGCAACAAACAGACATACACAACAATCTGTGCAGACATCCCGCTAAAACTGGTCACCCTCTTTTCCCCAGCTGAATTGGACAGAGTTCCCTGGGAAAGGGGCTGGGGGAGCCACTGTCATCTTGACTCGACCCATTCTGCATGCATCACAGGATTCCGGCCACATTATTTCATGGTTCTTTCTGACCAATGGGATAGAAGAATTGTATTCCATGATACCTGGTAGATGGACTAGGCTCTGTTAGCACACTTGGAGGCTGAGATCCACAGAGGGAAAATCATGCCACAGGAGAGGAGGGCCTGCTGCAGGCACCTGGGGCCACCTGGCAGCTCAGTGCCAGACTGAGTTGGAGCCACAGACCCTCCATCCCATGAGCTGACACCACAGCATGCATTGGGATGGGAAGCGGGACATATGTGCCTTTGAGAAGAAAATCTGCTTCATCCATGACCTGCCTGATGAGTTGGACTTCCAGAGTCCAGCAGGTGAGCACCACCATTGATGCAGCCAGCTGTCGGCACACATCCGAACCATTGAGGAGTCCCTTGTGGTATGTAAAGTGCAGATGTTGGTCCTGCATATGCTGTGTTGGGAGAATGCTGAGTGCAGGCAATGGCTGTCCCAGGAGAAGATGGAAAAGAGGACAGTGCTGCAGGAGCTGCTATTGCTCCTCGCAGGGGAAGGCATAGACAGCAGTCTCCAGATGCCAGCACAGGCTGAGCCCCCCACCACCAACACTGCTTCAGAGGCCTCAGGGCCCATGCTGGGTGAAATGAGGGAGGAGCAGAAAGATTTTGAAGAATTGAAACTTGAAGACAGCATGGAAAATGCCAGAGGAGAGGTCAGGGTTCCTGACGCCAGAGTGGACTCTCCCCGAAGGAGCACATCCTCCCACAGATGCCCCACATCCAGATCTGCCCACAGCTCCCAGGCTCAGGGGAGGAGTGCTCCCTCACTTACTTCTATAGACCGATGTGGATGATGACTTTCTATGTGACATACTGACTCTCAAATCCTTGGCAGCCACCAGAAGTAGATGGCCAGGTGGCCTTCCCTGAGGCCTCCATCTGCCGGATGATGAAAAGGTTAAACTGGGGGTTAGGTAAGGCAGAGAATGCCAGGAGTTGGCCCAAACTCAAGGGACATCTAATGGCTCATTGGTGGCCAGGAAAGAGGCCCATGTTATGCTTATCACAAAGAATAAATTGTTTTCAAAACAAAAAAAAGGCCTCCAACAAAGATTTGTTCTTCCATTCTTGAGGCTTGAACTGAGGGCTTGGCCACTGTCCCTGAGCTCTTTTTGATCAAGGCAGGCGCTCTACCACTTGAGCTCCACCTCCCCTTCCACCCTTTTCTGTGTTGAATAGAACCCAGGGCTTCAGGCATGCTAGCCGACCACTCTACTACTGAGCCACATTCTCAGCTATGAAGATTCTCCCCCTTCACAAACCCATATGGCCATTCCTCAGATAAATAGTAAGTAGGGTCTAGAATGAATATGAAGCACAAGTCTGGTTCACACCAAAATACTGCCCCGCCCCCTCTTCCCACACCCTTAGTTGAAGTTTCTCTTCTACCATTGAAGGATGAGAGAGGAAGAGGGGAGTCCCAAGAGAGTACAAATAACAGTGGCCCCCTGCTCTGGTGTGAACAAGGTTGCTGTGAAGTGAATGCCCGGCTCAAGAGCCCTCTTCTCCACTCCCTGGGGCCAGAAAGGATGGTTCACCATATCCGGCCCCCAAATTTCATGTTGCAGAGAAAGGATCCTTGAGGCATCCCGGGTCTCTGAATCTCCCAGAGTCCAGTACAGGTTTTGGGAATTGTCTCTGTTCACAGCTGGCAGGTTGCTGCGGATGGTGAGGTCACAGTCTGTGCTCCCCATGATATCCTCAACTGTAGTGGTCACCCTAGAGAGAGCCGGAGGAGAATCAGCAGCTGCCGGAGAAAGGCAGTCAAGGCATGACCTTCATAGCAGGAGACCATCTGGCTTGGGAACTCTGCTTGTGCCACTTTGAACGTCATTGTTTGGTGGCTGAAATGGTACATCTAATTTGACCAATCCAGAATCCCAGGCATTAGTAGAAATTGCCAGCTTCAAGAAAAAAAAAAAACCCTGGAAAATCTGGTATTTCACTTGTCCCAATCAAACTTAAAGGGTTCCAAAGTCAGTGGTCCCCTTTTCCTTGCAGACAGCCTACAGCAGGTTACAGAAAATGGCATTCACAGAGCCCTAGCTAACTTCCATGTCTTGATCCCAAGCAGGCTCCAGCATGGGGAACACACTTGCTTATCATTGCCCAGCTGGAAACAGCCCAGGAGGGCACAGATTGGAGTCTGCAGAACTCCAGGGAGGACTGCCCACCAGTGCACTGCCCCGGGAGGGTATCCACACCACCATTGGGTGCCCGGAGCCCCCTTCCCTGATGCCCACAGACACTGCCAATGCCTGGGTAAGATTCCCCTCTCATTCTCGATCACGGTGAACCATCTGCCATGTCACACCGTTTGACACTTCCCAACCCTCCTAGCTTCACAGCCACTGCCCTACTCCCCCCCCCATCTCATTCCCTATTTATGTTTGGCAGACACATTCCCAACTTTGAATTAGCTCCAATTATACACACCAGAGCATATTGTCTGGCTGGAGGAGTGCAGCTGTGGTCACAGTAGCCTCATGAGCCTTCTGGCTGAAGACAGAAGGGCAGGTGTCCACTCTGGTCTGCAGTTCACACAGGCCTCCTAAGGGAGACCAACACAGGTCCAGCAGCTACTGTGGGCTGCAGGAAAGGGGAAGAAAGAGGTGAAAAGGAACATCTACTGAAACCTTCCCTAAAGGAGCCATGAAACGGTGAAAGAGAATACAAAAATTTTGGCTGGGCTCATACTGGACATTAATGATTAAAGAACAACAAATAAAATGCTCTTGCTCTTTTTAGACACAGTGACAAATATATTTTCATTGTTCTCATCTCCCTGCTATCCCAACACACACACACACACACACACACACACACACACACAGAGAGAGAGAGAGAGAGAGAGAGAGAGAGAGAGAGAGAGAGAGAGAGAGAGAGAGAGAGAGAGAGAGAGAGAGAGAGAGAGAGAGAGAAACACAAACACACAAAAATCCAAACCAGTGACAGAAGACTTATCCATGAATTTGCCAACTGATTATTCACCTGAGCACAGACAGGCTGTACCTTGAGAAAGATGATCTCTCTCTCTCTCTCTCTCTCTCTCTCTCTCTCTCTCTCTCTCTCTCTCTCTCTCTCTCTCTCTCTCTCTCTCTCTCTCTCTCTGTCTCTCTGTCTCTGTCTTTCTGTCTTTCTCTGTCTCTGTCTCTTTCTCTCTGTCTCTCTGTCTCTCTGTCTCTCTGTCTTTCTCTCTTTCACTCACACACATAAGCATACAGACTCAGAGCAGTGACTTTCCTGAGTTTGTTGGTTTCTCATCTGGGCATGTACCAGCTCGAGCACGGGGGTTCCCTTGTCAGAACCAGGGGCTCCCACCCAAGGGGAACAATGCTCTAATAATGCAGAACCACCCTGCCTCCCCCTTTTTCTAGGGCCAGACCCTTCCCCTTGGCAAAAACCAGCCTTGAATCCCCATTCACCAAAACCCTAGGACGCTGGGTGAAGGAGTCTGGAGACAGGTGGCTCCTCAGAGCCTGGACAGAAAACAAAGTAGGGGGTCATGGTGCCTCCAGAGACGTGTCTGACATGGGGTGGGGTCGTTGTTGGGGACTTTGTTGGGGTCCTAAAGGCTATATATATGGATGGACTCCCTACTTCCAGCCTAGATACTTCTGGGTGACTTGGCAGATTCTTGGGTAGGACAAGGAGCCCAGATGGCCTGGGAACACTAGCAGAGGTTGGCTGAGCTGGGAAATGTGATCACCCAGTCAGAACTGTTGAAAACTGGGGTTGTCAGCCCCCCCAGGTTTGGGGGTACAAGCCAGGTGTATGTTTGTCATAGGGGGTGTGTTTCTCTGCCAAATACCCACCTTCTATCTGACCCCAGTGCCCTCACCTCTCTAGTGAGCTCTTCTGGGAATGTCCTCAGGTGAAAGGGTGACTGAGCACAGAAGACAAAGGTTCACACATCAAGGGGGCCTATGTTCTGCATCTAACACCCCCTCCCAGTGAAAAGGAAAAGACCTTAGAAGGCAGGTGTGGAGGTGCTGCTTCCCACCTCTGACTAAAGCCACCAGGTTCCCAGCAGGGAAGGGTGCAGATGCGTGGCTATGTGGCTCCCACTGCTCCAGGCCAGGGGTTCTGTGGTGCCCCCTCCCCACCCATCCCTGCAGCTCCCCTTTTCCTGGAACACTGGCCACTAGGGATGAGGTTGGGATCCCTGGGTAGACACCCACATCCACCCCCCACCCCTGGAGTGCATTTGTGGCAGAGCCAGGGTGGACTGTGGGGCGCAGGGGATGTCCAGGGGGGGATGGAGAGGGGAGGTGAGAGGAACGGTTCCTGGTCCTCACGGGTAGGGGAAGGGTAGAGTAGGGGGGTTGCAGGGTGCAGGGGTCGTGGGATGCAGGCATGCAGGGCGGCCATTCACATGTGCTGCTGGGAGAAGCTGCAACTCCGGGTGCGTGCCCCGAGTCTGAGGACCACAGGCCTGGACCAAGTCAAGGCCACAAGCCATCCAGGGGCACACAATCTCCCCTAGGTGCCTGAAAGAGGCTCCGAGTTTTGGTGCTGTCAGCTCCATGTTTGAAACACGGTGCTGCTGGGAGGAGGAGGAGGTATCTGCAGGCACGTGGTGGGGCTGTGTGCAGCCTCTGCTCCTTCTCCTCAGCCACCACCGCCGCCTCAGTGGCCTCCTGCCCTGTGAAGGCGGCTTCCGCCACCGTCTACGCCTCCACCTCAGTAGCCTCTGCTCTGCTGTGCTCCCTGCCGCCATGGCTGCCGCGACTCTGAGGGGCTGCGCCCAGCGAAGTGCCTGCCATGCAGGCTCAGCATCCCATGCTATGATCTGGGCGGCCACCACCACTGAAGCCGTTTCCACTGGTGCTTGTGCTCATGCTAACTCTTCTTTCTGCTCTCTCTTGGCCCCACAATCCTCTCCTGGGCCACCCCATCCCTGTTGCACACATGACCCTGAACCCTTGGGTCCCTGGCCATTGCTGCCACCAAAGTGGGCACCTGGGCTCGGCCCCCTCCTCCCCTGGGCCCCGTCCCCCACCCACAGTCACAGCCCTGACTGGGCCCTGAGGCTTCCTCCTCCACTCCACTCACCAAGCAGTTGCATGGTGACACTCATGCATGTATGTGTGTTTGTGTTTGTGTGTGTGTGATTGTTGGGGATAACTACCTCTCAAGGACTCAGAACATAGCACCCTCTGGGATGACTCAGCACACAACGCACTTCCAAAAACAGCTCAAAGCACCCTGTGTAAAGGACTCAGCACACAGCTCCCTTTGAAGGACTCAACATGCAGTACGCTGGGTAGAGTACTCAGCACACAGCACCTTTTGAAGGAGGGAGTCCATAGCCCGCAGTGTAAAGGACTCAGTGCATGGCATACTTTGAAAAACTCAGCACATAGCACTGTTTCCCAGGGACATCATGTTAAGACTCCACACATCACACCATGTTAAGACCACACAGCAACCTTTGAAGGGCTGAGTATGAAGCACCCTGTGTAAAACACCCAGTGCACAGCACCCTTCAAAAACTCAGCACATGGACTGGGAAGGTGGCTCAGTGGTAGAGCATTTGCCTTGCATGCAGGTGGCACTGGGTTCGATTCCCCAGCACCACATAAGCAAAAAGGAAAAAAGCCAGAAGTGGCACTGTGGCTCAAGTGGTAGAGTGCTAGCCTTGAGCTGAAGAGCTGAGGGAGAGCGCCCAGGCCCAGAGTTCAGGCCCAATGACCGGACCCCAAAAAAACAAACCAACAAAAAAAAAACAAAAAAAACTCAGCACATAGAACAATTTTGAGGGCCTCAACACATACCACACTGTGGAAGAAGTCAGCACACAGCAACATTTGAAGGACAGTACAGAGCACCCTGTGTAAAGGACTCAGCACACTGCACTCAAAAAGCTCAACTCATCCCTCTCTTCTCAAGGGCTCAGCACATAGCACGACCCTTTGGAATGAATTAGCATACCACACATTTTGAAGGACTCAGCTTACAGTATGTTGTGTGATGGACTCAGCACACAGCACCCTTTGAAAAACCCAGGACAGCCCACTCTTCTCAGGGACTCAGCACATAGCACCCTTTGGGATGATCCAGCAAACAGCCCCATTTTGGGGACTCAGCACAAAACCCCCATGCGGGAAGGACCCAGAAATTGTGCATTTTGAAGGACTCACCACAAAGCTGTATGTCACAAGTTCAGCTGTCATTAGAATTAGGGTGCTTTCTTCAGTATCACCATTCTTAAACACTTCACAAATCCTACTAGTTCACATTTAGCCAACCTGTGTTTTATGGGGAAAGTTCAGCTGGGAGGCTTGAACTCAAAGCTTGGGGGCCCTGTCCCTGAGCTCTCTGGTTCAATGCTAGAGCTCTACCACTTGGAGGCACAGCTCCCATTTTGTTTTGTGGGGTTGTTCTTTGACAGGTCGTATGGTGATAAGTAAGGCCAAGTTGGGGTATCCGTGGGCAAAGGTTCTTAGCTCAGCCTGGAGCTGACCTCTCCCTTCCTTGTGTCCCTGGTAAGCCGGGCCTCCTGGAGCTCTCTTGGCCTAGGGTGGAACAGACCTGCTCTGGCATCAGCAATCAGGGTGAGCAAAAGTCAGCTTGGCCCTGGTCACTTCCCCAAATTGAACTCTTGAGGATGATGGCATGGGGCCGCATGTTCTGCGTCTGGCCACCAGGGAGCAGGAGTCGCCCACCATAGAGATTGTACCTGCGAGTTGTGTTTACTCTTGCTTCCCTGGGGCCCCCATCATGCTTCAACCACCCTGGACAGGAAAGTCCTTGAGACTCTTACCTACAGTTAACCATCGAAAAGCAAATGGGGCTGTGGCTCAAGGGGCTGAGCACTAGCCTTGAGCAAGAAAACTCAGGGATAGAGCCTAGGCCCTGAGTTCACACACACACACACACACACACACACACACACACACACACACACACACACACACACACACACACACACCCCACATGCATACAAAATCAGAAATTCCTACACTACAATCTTTGGGTGTTCTCTACTTTTTCCCCACTAAGCCTGGTGGCTGCTGGCCTAGGTCTTTGATGCATATACCATCGGACATCTTTAATTTTTGGGAAACAGAATTGCTAGGAGGTCAGCCTTCCCCCATCCCAGCTCCTTGAGTGGGTCATGTTCTATCCAGGCCCTTTGGGGCTCATTTACAGACTTGCCAAGATGCCTCAAAAGGCATCATATACTGGGCACTGGTGGCTCATGCCTGGCATCATTGCTATTCAGGAAGCTGAGAGCTGGTGGATCATGGTGCCAAGCGAGTCTGGGCAGGACAATGTATGAGACTCTTATCCTTGATGAACAGTCAGAAAACAAAAATGGTCCTGTGGCTCAAGTGGTAGAGTGCCAGCCTTGAGAAAAAGAGCTCAGGGACAGCGCTCACGGCCAACAGCAACAAGGAGAGGCATTGCATGTTGGCTTTGGGATTGGCATGGGCCAAATATAATTGGAATTTTCAAGTGCTCCAAGACAAAACAGTACCTGCTTTAGTCCCGTGCTCCTCCATCTCGTCTCACCCCTTGACCTTGTCCATGCTTTGTGTCAGCATGGCTCTGGCTTGATAGGAGGGCTCCAAGGAAGGTCCCACAGCAATCATCCCTCCTCCTTCTGCCCTCCTCACCCTGCTGCTTCTGCTCTTTGCCATAGACTGTCTTCCTGTAATCCATGCATGAGGTCATCACCACCAACATAGTGGTGAGTGGTGGGTCTGGCCTAACTCGGGGCAGTCAGAGGGGGAAGTGGGTCTGGGACTAGGAGCTTCCACCCTGGGTGTGGGCTGAGGCCAGGGCTGACATTTAGTTCATCCTGAGCCTTGCAGTGGTGGGGAGACAGTGTAGACTCCACATTGAATCAGGTAAGATCAGAATCTGGAGGACCACGTGTGGGAGAGGATGTAGGACTCAGGGGGCCACTGTTGTTGGTACTCTCTCAGGACTCCCTTCTCCCTTTCTCATCCCTCAATGTTAGAAGAGAAACTTCAACTAAGGGTTTGGGAAGAAGGGGCGGGGGAGTATTTTGTTGTGAACCAGACTTGTGCTTCATATTCATCCTAGCCCTATTTATCTGAGGAATGGCCATATGGGTTTGGGGGGGGGGGAAATCATCTTAGCTGAACATGTGGCTCAGTGGTAGAGTGGTCGCCGACCATGCCTGAAGCCCTGGGTTCGATTCCACACAGAAAATTTTGGAAGGAGAGGTGGAGCTCAACTGGTAGAAGGCCAGCATTGATCAAAAAAGAGCTCAGGGACAGTGGCCAGGCCCTGAGTTCAAGCCCCAGGACTAGAAGAACAAATCTTTGTTGGAGGGGTTTTTTTTGCTTTGTAAATAATTTATTATTTGTGATAAGCATAACATGGGCCTCTTTCCTGGCCACCAATGGGCCATTAGATGTCCCTTGAGTTTGGGCCAAGTCCCAGCAGCCTATGCCCTACCCGACCCCCAGTTTAACTTCCCGTCACCTGGCAGATGGAGTCCTGAGAGAAGGGCACCTGGCCACTTACTTCTGGTGGCTGCCAAGGCTTTTGAGAGTCAGTATGTCACATAGAGAGTCATCATCTGCATCAGTCTACAGAAGAAAGTGAGGGAGCACTCCTCACCTGAGCCTGGGAGCTGTGGGTGGATCTGGATGTGGGGCATCTTTGGCAGGATATGCTTCTTGGGGGAGTCCACTATGGGTTCGGGAACCCTGACTTCTCCTCTGGCAGTTTCCATGCTGTCTTCAAGTTGCAATTCTTCGAAACCTTTCTGCTCCTCCCTCATTTCACCCACCACCGGCCCTGAGGCATCTGAAGCGGTGTTGGTGGTTGGGGGCTCAGCCTGTGCTGGCATCTGGAGACTGCTGTCTGTGCCTTCCCCTGCTGGGAGCAACTGCAGCTCCTGCAGCACTCTCCTCTTCTCCATCTTCTCCTGGGACAGCCAGTGCAAGCACTCGGCTTTCTCCCAGCACAGCTCATGCAGGACCAACATCTGCTCTTTACATACCAAAAGGGACTCTTCGATGGTTCAGATGTGTGCTGATAGCTGGCTGTATCCATGGTGGAGCTCACTTGCTGGACTCTGGAAGTCCACCTCATCAGGCAGGTCATGGATGAAGCAGATTTTCTTCTTAGATACCCATATGTCCCGCTTCCCATCCCCACACATATTGTGGTGAAAGCTCATGAGGGAGAGGGCCTGTGGCTCCAGCTTAGTCTGGCACTGAGCTACCTGGTGGCCCGGGTGCCTACAGCGGGCCTGCTGCTCCTGTGGAAGGATTTTCCCCCTGTGGATCTCAGCCTCCAATTGTGCTAACAGAGCCTAGTCCATCTATAAGACAGCATGGAATATGGGCGTGGCAATAATTCTTGTATCCCATTGGTCAGAAAGAACCATGAAATAATGGGGGTGTGGCTGGAATCCTGTGATGCACCCAGAATGGGCGGAGTCAAGATGACAGTGGCCCTCTAGCCCCTTTCCCAGGGAACTCTGTCCAATTGAGTTGGGGACAAAAGGGTGACCTGTATAGCTGGATGGCTGCACAGATTGTTGTGTATGTCTGTTTCTTGCCAGTCCCGGACCTTGAACTCAGGATCTGGGCACAGTCCATGAGCTGCTTTTGCTCAAGGCTAGCCCTCTGCCACTGGAGCCATACGGCTCTACTTCTGGCTTTGTTGGAACTGAAGTTAGACAGGGGTCTCAAGGACTTTTCTGCTTAGGGTGACTTTGACCATGATCCTCCTATCACAGCCTTGTAAGTATCAAGGAGGACTGCTGAGAGCCACTGGTACCTGCCTAATCACTGGTCTTGCTGATGTTCTTGGACAGACCGGTGAGTTCCCTATCCTCAGGTTGAAGTGGTGGGAGCTGGAGCCCACAGTTTGAATCCTGGTCCTGCCACCTCCAAATGGCAGGTGGGAGATCCTAAGAAACTCATTCCTATCCATATGAATACCAATGGAATGTGATGTATGTCATGATTGAATGGGCAGTTCTTGAATGATTCTAGGATAAAATTATACACAATTATTTTATAGGACACTGATTGATTTTAATTAATACTTGATGAAGATTTAAACAATCACATTCATTAAATGGGGGCATAATGAATTACCTAAGTATTGGGTGTCACATAGTATAGAGATGCCATTTTTTCTGCCTGGACTTTCTTTACTTAATTGCTATATAGAATTTTCTGAATGTACTTTGGAATATGCAACAAGGATATATTATACCTGACCTGAAAATCAATTATTCAAACAGTTTTTTAAATAAAAAATGACTATAGCAAAATAAAGAGGTAAATCCAAATTATGTGCATTTAAAGATAATGCTAGGTTAGTCCTCTTCTCACATTCCTCATTCCCTTGAGAATAATACACATTGTAAGGAAATGCTTAGAAAGTTTTGGAGAAATAGGTTAACTTTAAACTAGTGAGTTACTCTATGCTGAATCTTGTTTACTTTATATCTATAAAGATAAATTCTCACCTTATCATTTTTCTTAGGTTTATACTCAGGTTTAATCTCCGATGGGTGACAAATAAAGATATAAACATTTTTTAACAGTGGCTAAATTTAAGCTGAGGAATCTAGGTACAACTATACTCATGCAGGTAAGCCTCATCAGTCATGAGACCACGATATCAAAATGTTAACCAATGCTTACTGGTGTCAGGCTTATGAGATTTTGTGTATTATAACCAGTGGTGGGATGGGAAGGTGGCTCAGTGGTAGAGCGCTTGCCTTGAATGCAAGAGGCCCTGGGTTTGATTCCTCAGCACCACATAAGCAAAAGGAAAAAAAGCCGGGAGTGGTGCTGTGGCTCAAGTGGTAGAGCCTTAGCCTTGAGCTGAAGAGCTGAGAGATAGCACCCAGGCCCAGAGTTCAGGCCCCACGACTGGACCCCCCCAAAAAAATAAATAAATAAAACAGTGGTAATTAGATTTGTTTTGTAATCAACATCATTTCTTGGGTTAGGAACTGAAGTTAGACATTATACTCAGAACTAAATTGAAGGAGGAATCCAAAATTAGTCACCAAGATATACATAATTAACACAGTATTTTAAAAATGCAAGCTAAAGGAAATAATTTATGAAAAAATCAACATTTACAATAAATACAGAATCAGCATAACTGGTATTTCTTTTATCCCAGTTGCAATATGGCTTGCATTATGACTTTTCTGATTATATGTTTAGTTAGGTCTTGATATTTATTTGAAATTCTGTTCTTTCATATAATCATTTGTCACATCAAAGAGGAAATTAATTCCATGCCAGAGTCAACATTCATAATAATGTTACAGTTGTATCCTGCTATTTTGCCAAAGTTTCAAATCACTTTGAGTATCTTGGATCTTTTTTGGATCTAACTAAATAGGTACGCAATTTTTTCTGTACTAGAAAGATTTTGACCACCACTTATTAAAATAGTATTTTCCAGAAACTACTTCTCTCTTTTCATGAGATTTTTAATGTCATTTATATCATGGGTTGATGTTTTCCTTTAATTAACCCGCATTCAGTCTTCTACAAAGTGTAATTTGGAGTAGTTTAAAATTATGTACACTCAGGTACACTGCTCAGATTCTATTATTTGCATATTTTGTTCTTGTTAAATCAGTAGGATTTAGGTCTCAATATGGATACTATTGGACTTATTGGTTGCATTTCTGAATTTTTTAAGTATGTGATGATTTTTATTTTATTCTTTTAAATATGTGCAGCTCTCACTCCACATACAGTCACATTTGTTTTAAACAATTTGATCCATTCACGTGATTTGCTATATTAGGTTCATCTAGATGAATTTAATTACAAATTAACACAACTGTACTTCTGAGACAGTTATCTTTGTGGAGCTACTCAAAGATTACATGTATTTGAGGATTTTGTGATTCGAAACAACCAGACACAACATGTTTTTGTTCCTGGGGGAGTTCTACTTTGTTGGTTGTTTTTCCAGCTGTGGTGACTTCAACATATGTGTGCATTTTATTTCAATTGTTATATGTCTATATTTTGTTTCATATAACAGAAAGTACATAAATAATCAGTGATTTAGAACTTTTCCAAATAGATTTCTAAGAGCGATACTTGAAGTTTTGTGACATCTGGTACCGGGTAGGTCTTGTTAGTGGAAGGGGTAGCAGAATAACAGAGACATTCTTTGACATGATTGGAATTCTTCCTCCTCTTGCCTCACTATTTCCAATAGTATTCCTTCAAACCTTTAGTGGCAAGAAAATAATTTTGTCTGTATGAACTCATGAATTTTGCATTAATTAGGACACACTACACTTTTACACTTTCCTTCTTTTAAAATCACAGATGCAAATTTATAATGCTAAAATACCATCTAATAATTTATATGAAATGGTCCAAACTATTTTTGCTTCACACTATATGTAATATAGAGTGTAATAATAGTGAGTAATAGTATGTAATAATTGACTTTGGGGAAAGTCAATTACAAGGGATTTTGTGAGATACTGAGCAATAGTAAAAATTATGTTTGTTTCTATTAAAAACTTTACAGTTACATCTAAAAATAACTCATAGTTATAAACTAATGCTAAAAAGTAAGATTGTTTATTGGAAAAAGCCAGAAGTTTCAATAAGCTTGCTTTTTACAAATTGACTTGGATCTGGGCTTTGGTGGCTCATGCCTGTAATCCTAGCTACTCAGGAGTCTGAGATTGAGGATGGTGGTTCAAAACCAGCCTGGGCAGAAAAGTCTGTAAGACTCTTATCTCCAATAACCCACTTGAAAAGTAGAAACGGCAATGTAGCTCAAGTGATTCAGTGGAATCAATGAGCTGAAGAGCTGCAAGATATCGCCAAGGCCCAGAGTTCAAGCCACACGACCAACAACAACAACACAAAAAATTGACATGGATTTTTACTTTATTATTTCATGATTTTTATTGTGAAAATACATATAGAGGGGTTACAATTACATGAGAAAGGTAACGATTACATTTCTTATCAAGCATTGTTGCCCCCTACTTTGTTTCCCTTTCCCATCCCTTCCCATCCCCTCCCACCCAAAACCAACCCATGCACCAAACAATGGGTCCACTTGTATCCCTATTTAAAGAATTTGTTTTTCCCTTCTCCTCCACAAATTATACCAACATCAAATACAGTCAAAACGGGTTATAACATGGGGGAGGGACATACAAAGCAACAAATAAATCATCTTATAAATAAGCTAGAAACAATACCAAGACAAAAAAAACATTTTTGTCCTTATCTTGGGGTTCATTTCACCTAACATCAACTTATCTGACCGTTTTTGCTTGTCTCACAAATATACTAGTTATTGCAAATAAGGGAAACCGTGGGACCTATACTTTTTGGGCCTGGCTTACTTCACTTAATATAATTTTTCCAAGGCCTTCCATTTCCTAACAAATGGGGCAATGTCATTCTTTCTGATGGAGGCCTAGAATTCCATTGTGTAAGTATACCACATTTTCTTGATCCGTTCATCTACTGAGGGGCATCTGGGTTGGTTCCATATCTTAGCTATAGTAAATAAGGCTGTAATAAACATAGTTGTGCTGGTAAGCTTTAGTATCATCATGTTTGTGATCATTTGGGTAAATGCCCAAAAGTGGGATAGCTGGATCATAGGGTAGCGCTATGTGAAGTCTTTTAGGGAACATCCATACTGCTTTCCAAAGTGGTTGAACAAATTTACACTCCCATCAACAATGCAGTAAGGTTCCCTACTGTCCACATCCCCTCCAGCTTCTGATGTTATTAGAGTTCTTGATTATAGCCATTCTAACTGGGGTGAGGTGGTATCTCAATATTGTTTAGATTTGCATTTCTTTTATGGTTAGGGAAGTTGAGTATTTCTTCATGTGTCTATTGACCATCCTTCTTTCCTCTTCAGAGAAGTTTCTCTTTAAGTCCCACTTATTTATTGGGAAGTTGTTTGAGGATTTGTTGTTAGATTTACTTTTGTGAATTCCTGGTACATTTTAGATATGAAACCCTTGTCCGTTGTATGGCTAGTGAAGATCTTCTCCCAATCCGTGGGCTTTCTATTGATCTTGCTAGATTTACCCTTTGCCATGCAGAAGCTCTGCAATTTCATGCAATCCCATTTGTCCAACCTTTCTTTGATTTGTTGTGTTTCTGGGTCTCTATTAAGAAAATTTTGACCTGTGACAAGGAGACCTAAGGTGTCTGCTGTGACTCCAGGTCTTTGATCCATTTGGAGTTGATTCTGGTGCAGGGTGATATATAAGCATTTAACTTTATTTTTCTATGAGTGATTAACCTATTGTGCCAGCCACTTACTGAGGAGGCTTCCTTTCTTCCATTCTATTTTTTTAGCTCCCTTATCGAAAATTAGATGGCTATATGTCTGTGGGTTAATTTCTGGGTTTTCACTTCTATTCCATTGGTCCTGAGATCAGTTCTGGTACCAATACCAAGCTGTTTTGATTATTATGGCTCTGTAGTAGAGTTTGAAATTTGGTATTGATATTCCTCCAGCACTATTCTATTAAGGAATGTTTTTGTTGTTCGAGGTCTTTTATTGTTCCATATGAATTTTTGGATTGCCTCTTCTATTTTCTTGAAGAATGAGGTTGGAATACTCATAAGTATCACATTGAATTTGTACATAGCCTAGGGAAGTGTTGCCATTTTCATGATGATGATCTTTCCAATCCAGGGATGTTTTTCCACTTTCTAAGTTCTGTTTTGATTTCCTTTTTTAGGTTTTTAAGTTTTCATCATAAAGATTTTTACATCTTTAGTTAAACTAACTCCTAGTCATTTTATTTTTTGTGGGGCTATTACGAATGGAGTTGTTTTCCTTATTTCAGCCACACTATTCTCATTGTTGGCGTATAGTAAAGCCATTGATTTTTGAGGGTTAACATTATACTCTGCTATTCTGCCAAAGTTTTCAATGAGCATGAGTGATTTGGGAGTGGATTCTGTGGGAATCTTTAAATATAAGATCATATCATCTGGAAAGAGGGAGAGTTTTACATGATCTTTACCTATTTGGATCCTTTAATGATGGCCTCTTGTCTTATTGCTGTAGCTAGGTATTCTAATACTAAATTGAAGAGAAGTGGAGAGATTGGACATCCTTGTTTCATTCCTAAGAGGAAATGGCTTTAGTTTTTCACCATTAAGTATAATGTTGGCTGTAGGTTTGTCATATACAGCCTTTATTGTTTTGAGGAATGTTCCATGGATTCCTAATTTTTCCAGAACCTTCATCATAAAGGGGTTTTGGAACTTGTCAAATGTTTTTTTTCTGCATTTATTGAGATAATCATGTGGTTCTTATCCTTGCTTTTGTTGATGTGATGAATTGTATTAATTGATTTGCATATATTTAACCAGCTTTGCAACCTTGAAATGAATTCTTTTTGATCGTGTTGTATGATTTTTTGGATGAATTGTTGAAGTCGATTGGCCAAAATTTTGTTGAGAAGTCTTGCATCAATGTTCATCAAAGAAATGGGTCTGTAGTTCTGTTTCTTTGATGAGTCCCTGCCTGGTTTTGGGATGAGGGTTATGATGTCTTCATAGAATGAGTTCAGTAGTGCACTTTCTCTTTCAATTTCATTGAAAAGTTGGAGGAGTATTGGTGTGAGCTCTGCTGTGAAGTCCTTGTAGAATTTCACTGTAAATCCATCTGGTCAAGGGTTTTTCTTAGATGAGAGTACTCTTATTGATGTTTCTATTTCAATGCTTGATATGGGTCTGTTAAGTTGGTTTAACTCATTTTGGTTTAGTTTTGTCATGTCAATATTTGCTAGGAAAGGTCTATTTCTACCAGATTCTCAAACTTATTAGCAAAAGCTTTGAGAAGTATTCCCTTATAATGTTCTGGATCTTGGTTGTTTTTGTGGTGATGTTTCCATTCTCATATCTGAGTTTGTTTATTTCCTTGTGTGCTCTTCTTCTTCTGATAAGATTTGCTAAGGGTCTGTCAATTTTTGTTAATTTTTTGAAGAACCAACTCTTTGTTTTGTTGATTCTTCTAGGTTTTTTGGATTCTAATTAGTTTAATTCTGATTTAAATTTAATTATTTTTCCCATCTACTGGATTGGTGTTTATTTTGTTGCTCTTTTTCATGAAGGTTCAGATGTCTAATTAAATTGTTGTTTTCAGATCTCTCTAATTTGTTGATGTAGAAACTCAGAGGTACAAAATTGCCTATGAGAACTGCATTTCCTGTGTCCCAGAGAAGCTGGTAATTTATGTGTTCATTTTTGTTGAATATCACGAACATTTGCATTTCCTTTCTAATCTCTTCTATGACACATTGGTGATTCAACAGTGTGTTGTTTAGCCTCCATGTGTTACAGGACTTTTCTTTGGTGGCTTTTAGTGTTGAGTTCTAATTTTATTCCCTTGGATGCCATTTATTGGCCTTTATTGTGGTCTTATTGGTTTTCTATGTGTAGGACATCTTTAAGTATCCATTGTTTGTGTGGAGAGCTCTGCAGTGATTCTAATTTTTTTCCCGTTGTAGTATAGCTCCTTCTTCATTTTTGCTGCATGCAGGATTGTTCCTTATTATTCAGATCAATCATTTTTACTATAATGTGTCTAGAAGTGTTTCTCCTGGGATCTTGCTTGTTGGGTGTTCTATAAGCTTCTGGAATGTAGTTAAGATGGTCGTTTTTGAGGTGGGGAAAATTTCCATTGATTATCTTGTTAAAAAGTTGTTGCATTCCCTTGCTCTGTAATTCCTCAGCTTCTTCCACTTTGATTATGTGAAGGTTAAACTTCTTGGCATTATCTGCTTGCTCTTGAATTTCCCTTTGGTTTAATTTGAGTGATTTTTCCAAATCTGTCACTTTTTGGTCCAGTTGGTGTATTCTGTCTTCTGTATCTGACACTCTACCTTCCATTTCATTCACTCTGTTGACAGTGGCTTCTATTGTGGTTTGCATGGAGGAAATGGATCCCTTTATGGATTCAGTGTTGGTTCTCAGAGTACTGATCTCAGTATGTATTTCCTCTAATTTGGCGTTTATCTCACTTCTTACTGAGGTTTGTGCAGCTTCTATTTTTGCATGCATCTCTTGTTTGATACCCTGTATCTCTTTGGAGAGTTCATCCTTGTGCTCTTTCAATTTCTGATCAATTTCTCGCTTTATTTCTTGAGTCATTGCCTCCAGCAACCCTTGGATGTAGCTTTTGTCTTCCATTCCAGCTTTGCTCCCACTGGGGCTCTCCCCTGTGTGGCTGCTGGCTTTTGAGGTGAGCTTGCTGTCCTGGGTGGTGGTAAACCTTGTGATTTTTCTCTGTGATTTTCGCATGGGGGTTCAGGAGACTGCTCTGCAATTTTGTTTTGGTGTGTCTGTCTTTGCTTGGTTGCTGATTCTGTATTGGTAGAGAGAGTCTGTGCCTGATCTGGGTTCTGTTGGGAGCCTATTTCCAGCTGCTATTCTGACCTACTTAGGATTCTCAGCTCTCTGCTGTAGATTGCTGGCAATTTCCGCCTTTGGAAGGGTTGAGCAGCCTAGACTGCTTGTGTTTGCTCCTACGGGTGCTCTTGGGAAGATCAGATGCTCTGGATGCACTCTCCCAAATACTGGAGTCTGCTATGGGCTCCTGATGTGTTTTTGTTTGTTTGTTTGTTTGTTTTGGGCTGGTTGTGGGCTTGAACTCTAGGTTTGGGTGCTGTCCCTCAGCTCTTCAGCTCAAGGCTGGCACCCTACCATTTGAGCCACAGCACCACTTCTGAACCTTTTGCTTTTGTGATGCTGAGGAATCAGATCCAGGGCCTCATACATCCAAGACTATCACTCTATTGCTGAGCCGCCTTATCAGTCTGAGCTCCTGCTTACTATCAGGTGCTGGCAGCCTGTGTTGCCCAGTTCCCACCCTAGGGTATATGGGTGGAGTTTTGGTGGTGTTTGGGCTTCTCTTGTCCTGGGCCTCTAGGTCTTTTGTTGTCACAGGCGTGCTTTCCGGGGAGTGCTGTTTCCTGATTTTCTCCCCTCTGTTGAGGCGTATGCTCAGCTTTTTACTTCAGTTGGGAGGAGTTGGTTGTGTTGTTCAGGCGCCAGATCCCCGGGCCTGGTTCCGGCCCCAGCCTGGAGCGCGCTCCTTAGGCCTGTGCTGATGTGTATACCACCTAGGTTATGCAGCCTGGAGGACACAGTTCAAATTTCTTCTCCTGTTATATTGGGCATTTAAGCTCCCTTCCAGGGGCACTCTTTCTCTGGCCTGGCCATCGGAATGTGCTCCATGGGCTGGTGCAGCTCTCGAACAGTTCCCAATTTTAGTGGGTCCTGTGGTTCGGCTGTTGGTGTAGGGAGTCTAGGTCAGGGTCTGGGGATTCCCTCCAGCTCTGGTGTACCTTGAGGGATGCACTGTCCCCTGTGGGGTACTCACCCTGGAGCTGGTTGTTTCTGTGTGGTGTAGGTCATCAGTTGTTGTTGCAATCCTAGTTCAGTTGGGGTGGTTGCGGGCTGGGCTGGGCGGTGGTGGCTCTGTGTGATTCTTTTCTGTCTCTGCCTCTATGGAAGCTGTTGGGGCCACAGTGTCCATGCTCAGGTGGCTTCTGCGCGGGTGATCTGCAAGCAGCCCCCTGTGCTTCTGGGACCCGGGAGGCCCCTGCCGGGTTGTTGCGCTCAAGAACGGGCGGGTCTAGTGCTTCCGGCGGCTTCTGTGCGGTTGGTCTGCAGACAGGTTCCTTTGTTGTGCTGCCAGTGCCGGGCGGCTTTGGCAGGATGTAGCCTCTATGCTCGGTTGGAGAGTGAGGGGTGGGGGTGGGATCCTCTTAGAGACACCCGGCTGGTAGGTCTCTCTGTTTCTGGCAAACAGTTGTTCTGCAAACCGTTACCTCAGGCCGCTTTTGTGCGGGTGGTCTGCAAGCGGCCCCCTGCGTCTCTGGGGCTCCGGCAGCCCCCGCTGGGCTGGCTGGCCGGCAGCTTGGCACATTGCCATGCGGCCAGTAAAGGTTGGGAGAGGGGTCTTCACTCTTCTCTGTTCTGAAATTCTTCTTTTCCTCTCTTTCTTTTTTTGTTATTTTCCACCTCCGGTTTTTCTCTGAGTGTTCGTCTTTTTGTTGTTGTCGGTCTCTTGGGGAGATTAAGCGTTGGAACTCAACTCTCTTTTTGGTTGGGGAGATCTGTGGCGTTTCCCTACTGCCCCGTCACCATCTTGGTCCCCCCTCCTTATTTTACTTTTGAATGTAACGAATGTTGTATTTTTGTGTGTATTTTACTATTCTAGTATAACTTTATTTGCACCACTTACATACAATTTTTTTTAATTCTGAGATTTAAGAATGTGTTTTTTGGATTAGAGTTTTGTTGTACTTTTATTTCAGTTTGCCATTAGGCCTTATAAACGCATACAATAAAATCCATTCTTGCTAGTATCAAGTTCAATGATTTTGTAGACTAGAGACTCAAGGATATATCATTATATATCATACAGTAATGTGGGTCAATTTGTTTATAACTGCTCCATAAAATAATTACTAATTGAGGAAGCAGCCACTTCATCTGGCATCCTGGTCCCTCTGATGAAGTAGGATCCTAGTGGCAGCCTGCCCAACTCAGGTGCTTCTGGGCATCTCGCCTGATTCTGTGGGAGGATATCAGGGTGTACCTGCTGTTGGACTAGGGAAGCTGCTGCGTGAATGACACAGTGCCACTGACCCACATCTAGCACCCACCAGCCCCATGAGCCTGGGCCGTAAGGATCAGCCCGTGATAGCACACACACAAAGCAGGGCGTGAGAACACCCACCTAGAAAGGAGTGCAGACAAAACAGAAGCCACTCTGGGGATCAGCTTGTACAGTATCATCCGTGGAGCAGTGGACGATTGTGCTCAGCTGTGGGGAGAAGACAAGAAATACAGGCCCAGGTGGGGTGATGCTAACTTTTGTACTCAGGCTGGCAAGGAAACTTTCCTCCAGACACTCTCCTGCAGGCTCAGGGTGCCCTTCCATGCTCCTTGTCCTTGGATTATCAGCCAGGGACACTCATGTCCGGTACTCCTGGCTGCCCTTTTGGGGTTTGTTAATTTACACAGAGAGCCCCTGCCTCAGACAGCAGAGTTATATTCTGGGTTTTGTAAAACTTTCTGCATCTGAGCATTTCCCAGTGTTTGGTCTTTGTATTGTTTCTTATAAATGCTTTGTGACATTTGTGTTTAGGTGTTGAGGTGCAGGAGGAGCCAGATTATGAACATAGTTTCCTACAATACTTTCATCTAAAAATGAAAATATATTCTTTCTAAAAATGCCTATCAGGAAATGAATTTGAGAGAGGGAAAAGGCAGTTTTCTCATGAGATCAAAATATGCTAGTTTTATATGCATGTTTTATGCATTCAAAATACAACTAAGTAATTCACTATCTAGGAACAATTGTCTAGACCTAAGAGTTAGGTGTCTTGGGAGCTAGAGCCAGGGTTTTTGTGAGGTTTATCCAAAGGGAGGGAAGAAAGTTAAAATCCATAGATTACTTTGTAGAATAAATGTGGTAATACCAAATGAGAATCACATAAATCCTCTCTGCTATTCGGGGACTTTTATTCTTCCATATGAATTTTTGGATTACTTCTTCTATTTCATTGAAAGTGAGATTGGAATATTGATAAGTATCACATTGAATTTGGATATAGCCTTTGGCAGTATTGCCAATTTAATGATGTTACTCTTCCCAATCTAGGAGCGTGGGAGGTTTCCCACTTCCTTAGTTCTGCTTTAATTTTATTTTTCAGGTATTTAAAGTTTCCATCATAGAGGTCCTTCACCTCTTAAGTTAACTCCTAGGTATTAGGGGGGGATATTAAAAAGGTATTGTGTTCCTATTTTCAGCCTCACTCTTATCGTTATTGGAATACAGGAAAGCCATTGAATTTTGAGGGTTAATTTTATATTCTGCTAGTTTGCCAAAGTTTCTGATCAGCTCAAGTAACTTGGGAGTGGAGTCCATGGGGTTCTTTAAATACAAGATCATGTCATCTGCAAAGAGGGATAGTTTTACTTCATCTTTCCCTATTTAGATCCCCTTTAAGTTTGCATCTTGTCTTATTGCCCCAGCTGGCATTCGAATACTAAGTTGAAGAGGAATGGAGAGAGAAGACATCCTTATCTCATTCCTGAATTTGTAAGAAATGATTTTAACTTTTTGCCATTAACTATAATGCTGGCTGTAGGTTTGTCAATCCTTAGCAGAAAGAACAGTGCTGGAGCAATATCAGTTCTCAATTTCAAACTCTACTAAAAAGCCATAGTAATAAGAACAAAGAGATAATGGCACAAGAACAAACCTGAGGACAAATGGAAAAGGACTGAAGACTCAGAAATGAATCCACTGACCTATAGCCACTTAATCTTTGACAAGGGCTAAAAAACATAGAATGGGAAAAGACAGCCTTCTCAGTAAATGGTGTTGGCAAAATTGGTTAAACACCTATTAAACTAAAACTAGATTTGTATATATCGCCCTGCACCAGAATCAACTGCAAATGGATAAAAGAACTCAAAATAAAAGCAGACACTGTGAAAACATTACATGAAGGAATAGGAGAAACTCTAGGGCTCTTTAGTGCAAGCCAAAATTTTCTTAATAGAGAACAAGAAACAAAACAAATCAAAGAAAAGTTGGGCAAATGAGATTGCATGAAACAGCAGAGCTTCTGCAAGGCAAAGGTAAAAGCTAACACGAACTGTAGACAGCCCACGTACTGGGAGATCTTCATGAGTCATAAAATGGACAAGATCTTATATCTAAAATATACTTAGGACACAAAAATTAAATTCTCAAAGAAACAACTGCCTGATAACTCAGTGGGCTAAAGACTTAAAGAAAGATTTCTCTGAAGAGGAAGTAAAAATTCCCTTTAGACACATGAAGGAATGCTCAAGTTTTCTAGCCATAAAAGAAATGCAAATCAAGACAACATTGAGATCGTACCTCATTCCAGTTAGAATGTCTATAATCAAGAAATGTAATAATTACGGATGCTGGAGGGAACTCTACTGCATTGTTAGTGGGAGTGTAAAGTTGTTCAACAACTTTGGAAAGCAGTATGGAAGTACTTCAATAGACTCCACATAGAGCTCCCTATGACCCAGCAATCCCACTTTTGGGCATTTACCCAAATGATCACAAAAAAGATCACACCAAAGCTACCAGCACAACCATGTTTATTGCAGCATTACTCACCATAGCTATGATATGGAACCAACTCCGATTCCCCTCAGTAGATGAATGGATCTAGAAAATATTATATATATACATATATATATGTGTGTATATATATGTATGTACACACACACACACACACACACACACACACACACACACACACACACACACACACACACACACACACACACACACACACACACACACACACTGGAATTCTATGCCTCCATTAGAAAGAATGGCATTGCCCCATTTGTTAGGAAATGGAAAGACTTGTTAAAAATTATATTAAGTGAAGTAAGCCAGGCCCAAAGAAACATAGGTCCCATGGTTTCCCTTATTTGCAAGGACTAGTACATGTCTAGGACAAGCAAAGAAGATCAAAGGTTATGTACATATGATCATATAAGATGATGTTAACTGAAATATACCCCAAGTCAGTCTTGGTTTTGTTTTTAATATACTTATAAGGCACTATGTGTTTCTTTTGTAGCTTCATCCCCCCCCACGATATAACCCCTGTTTTCACTGTATTTGATTCCAATGTTGTGCATCTTGTATATTCACTTTTGTAATTTGGGGAGTTGAAAGGATGTAGCAAAATGCTTAAATGGGGCTGCAGGTTGACCCATTGTGACGAAGAGATGTACAGGACACTATGTAGAAAATGAATTTACACTGTCAGGCAGGGATAGTGGAAGAAGGAGTTGGAGAGGTGGGGAGGGAAGGGATGGTAGGGACAAAACCAAGGAGGAGGCAACAATGCTCGATAGGAAATGTACTCCTTACCCTACTCATGTAACTGAACCCCCTCTGTACAGGATTTTTCCAGTGCTGCCCTCCGCATTGAATTTTTTGCCTTTTCTGGCTGTGGTTAAGTCCACCTGCTCAGTGGATTAGTAGTCTTCAAGGTATCTTGGTCCTCAAATGGGACTTGGATTATCCAGTGGTGGTTGGAACCGGGCCAAGGGCAGTGCAAAAACCACTTCCAGGACATGGCTTCTTCATTCCCCATGCAACTAGGATTGCAAGCAGTATTTCTCTGAATTTGACTCCAGAAAACAATCACTGAACCAAAAGGCAAGGCCGCCAAACACCTATCCTACTTCCCCCATTCCCTCCTTTCTCCATCCTTGGGAGAGTACAAAATAATTTCGCAGGTTTCATCAAACACATAAATTGCCCACCACCTCCCCTGGTAAACTAGGTTTCAAGTCACTAAGTCATGTAAACGGATAATGCCTCACTCATTATTCTGGTCAACATCTTCAGGTTGTTTGATGCTTTAATTTTTTTTGTTGTTGTTCTTGGTAGGGGGGCCTGAACTCTGGGTCTGGGCATGGACCCTGATAGCTCAAGGCTATCAATTGAGCCATAGCGCCACTTCCAGTTTTTTCTGCTTATGTGGTGCAGAGGAATTGAAACCAGGACCTCATTCATGCAAGACAAGCACTCTACCACTGAGTCACCTTCCCAGCCCTAATGTTTTCATTTTTTAAATTTCTTTTTGTCAGTCCTAGGTCTTGAACTCAGGGACTGGGTTTTAGCATATCCCTGAGTTCTTCAGCTCAAGAGAAGCTCTCTTCCACTTGAGCCACAGTGCCACTTCCTGTTTGGAGACAAGTGACTCACAGTCTTTCCTGCCAGGGTTTGCTTTGAACCGTGAATTTTTAAATTATATTCCTTCTAGGTGTTTATTGGAACATTACACTTTTTCTGGAATTTAAAGTTTTCTGTAAACATTTGTCTTCAAGTAATCCAACAACATTAAATATTACATTTAGAAGCTATCCTGTAGCACATCCATTTTGAAATTATTTTGTTAAGATGAAATTCTTATTCTTTGTAGAAAAAAACCATTAAAATCCAAATGAGAACATGCTAATTTCAGGTGCCTTGAGTCTCGTTCCTCTTTTTTTTTCTCTCCAGTATCTTTTCTTGTTTTGGAACAAGTGTCATGGACTGTCCAACCATTCAAAGGAAGCTTATTCCATTAATTTAATAGAAAAGAATCCAATCTTCCTGCATCTCAAGGCAACTTTGAATATAATGTTAATCTGATAATTCACATAATTCAATTTTCATAGTAATTTTGATAATTTTTGGTTAAACCATTCATTAAAGAGCTTCCAAAAAGCAAGAATAAAAAATAATGTTCTGCTTTCTAAGAAGGTTTAAAAAGCTAGTAATTCAACAAAACACATTCTATTCTTCCAAGATTCTATGGTGAAAAATTTCTCTTTCATCATCGCCCTTACCATTGACCCCTTCCCTTCAAACTTTCAGCTTTCTTGTTCCAGCTTTCATTTTGGTACTAGCATCAGTAATCTCTTTGTAGTATTTGACAATGAAATTCCATTTGTTGTTAGAGAGCTCAATTCATATTGCCAAAGGCAGACTCATGAGCATAACATTGAACATAAAATATTGAATATCATTAATGTGATCTTATGTAACTATTTCATAAATTAATATAAGTGCCACATAAATGTGCATCTTCATATAATTTTTAAAATGCAAAGTAGTTACATATCTATGTCAAAAAATAATTCAGATCACTAGTAGAAGAGTATAAGCTAAACCTATTGCATCATCCCCAATATCTTTGTAAAATTTTCTTTTCTCATTATCTTTCACCTTAGGGCTTTCTTTTCCTAGCAACAAGTTGTCAGTTGATATCCTTGGATATTGGTCACCTCTGAGTAACCTCATTTCTTTCCACCACCAGTAATTCCCCTGTGTTAAATACCTGAGGAATAACGTCCCAATGTGCCTGCAAGAGGAGTACCCAAGTCGACTTTCTGTGCCCACTCTTCCCTTGTTTTGTTTGGGAATGTGGTATCAGAGACAAGGGTGTCATGGATCAGGTGGCTGGAACCATGGTGTTATGAATTATGGGTAGCAGAAAAGAGTAGCAGAGACTAGGATACCAGGGAAAGTGTAATTGTGACTGTCATAACTTAGTTGAAGAGGCAGGAAATTGGGTAGCAGCAACCGCTTTGCAAGTGTTGGGGTAGCTAATACAGGCATCCAGAACAGTTTATCAGGGACAAGAAAGCATAGACTAAGTGAAAGAGTAAAAGTTGTGAGGGATTGTGGGGCACAATCAGGGTAAAAAGGTCATGAGTGGGTAAACTGGGTAGCCAGTACTATGGTAGAAGCAATTGGCATGGCGGACTGATGTGGTGCAGAGCTCTGGGTTTGCATGTCCAGTTTTGGCTGTTAGATTTTTTAAGGAAACTACCTCTAGCAGCTCATTATCAGCTTTTTTTGGGGTCGGTCATGGGCTTGAACTCTGGGCCTGAGTGCTCTCCCTCACCTCTTCAGCTCAAGGCAAGTGCTTTACCACTAAAGCTACAGTGCCACTTCCGGTTTTCTGGTGGTTTATTGAAGATAAGAGTTTCACAGACTTTCCTGACCGCTGGCTTTGAACCTCGATCCTCAGATCTCAGCCTCCTGAGTAGCTAGGATTACAGGCGTGAGGCACCAGCAACCGGTGAGAAGTGAATGTTTCCACTGTATCATTGGTAAATATTTTTGGATAGATACCTAATCCTAATTTCACTGGGTTTTGTGGCATTGTGTTTTTGCTTTAATGAGGGACCTCCATATTGATTTTCAGAGCAATTACAATAGGGTGAAGATAATCTATAATATGTGGATATTAGATCAAAATTTAAATATAGCAATGAACACATACAGGACCATCATATATAGTTTACAATTTGAAGAAATTTTAAGAAGAAAAACAGTTGGGGAAAAAGAAAATTTCAGAAGCTTAATAAAAAAACATACACACATAGGAAAATACAAAAACAGGTACAAATAATTAGTGCAGTAACAAAACATTTTCCTCAAGTTTTAAAAATGAAATTATTAAAATAATACTTAACATAAAATAAATATGACATGGAAGAAAATGTACCATAGACATAGTTTTCTCCATAATTTGTTTGATTTTTATAGCAAATGGATTAAAAGAAAATGTAATTACATGTCGGAAGATGATAACACTGTCAAGTGTCATTGATAGAACCCAGCAAAGGAAAATAACAGAAAAATAGAGAGTAAGAACAACCTGGCTATGGCTGAATATACTCAGAACTTTGTGAGGAAAGAATGTGCTCCATTTTCCTCATCAAAATAGATTTAGGACAGCTACCTTTTGACAGAATACTTGTAATGCAGTCAAAGCAGTGGAGTTACTAATTTAGGTAGGAATTTATTACTTTTATTCCCTAATCTTATGATGTGATTCCCAAATGATGTGAGTGATCTTAGATTTTCTGAGCCCTTTTTTCACCCAAAGTTTCTAATTCCTCCCCCTGCCTATGATTTTTCTGCTACTCTCATTTCTCCTTGTTTCTGAACTCAACTCCATGACTTTTTTGTTCATGAGAAAGAGCTGGAGAAATATGAGAATGGCCTGGAGTTTGAGCTAACATCCACTCCAACTTGGAGGATCTGGTGAAGGACCTACATCTGGGCCTCAGAATCAGATATTAATTGAACTCTTTGGAAATGGAGAAACTCACCCCCCCACCCCACCCCAGGCAGAATCTGTCATTCCTTGACTTTCTCTGAAGAGATTTGGTACTAGGGCACAATTCAGAGAATGAGCTTTCCTACCACCCACCACAGCCTTATCAGGAGGAACAGGTTCAAAACTAAAAGTGGCCTCAGTTCCCACAGGGCCAGTCAGAAGCCAAGAGATCACACTTTTCTCCTCATTAGGGATCTTCTGGTAGGAATAGAGTCGTCTGGGCAAAGTCTAATATGGAGATTAAGTGATATTGGATCTATGGAGGACACAAAAGAATGACCCTTTCTTTGACTACAAGTGAGTTGTGTAGTGAGACATGACAACTTCCTTCATATATGAAAATTCACTAGGTGTTATCTCACTGCCACTTTGCAGAAGGTCAGTTTCCCCAAAGGAGAAGTTGTTAAATGTTGTGACTTCCAGTTTGCTCTCTAGGCTCTTGTCTCTCCCACCCCTTCCCATGCCAGGAATGCATTCCTTCTTTCAGGCACTCAACTACTTGACTGACTCCTAGGCAGGAATACTGTAGGCTATTATTTGGCTAACCTCTTGCATTTGAGGTAGAATAAGCCTAGTCTCTGCTTATGCCATGAGGTAGATGCACGAAGCTGAGTATAAGCTCATATTTATACAGAAAACCAATCATATTGAAAAACAATTAAATGAAATTAATAGTTGAGTGATTTAGGGTTTATAGCCACTAAATTTAGGCTATTATTAGAAACACACCTAGAACCATGGATTAGGAAGAGAACAGTGAAGTAGGTTTAAGATAAAATGGGAAGATGGCGACGGGGCAGTAGGGAAACGCCACAGCTCTCTCCAACCAAAAAGAGAGTTCAAGTTCCAACGCTTAATCTCCCCAAGAGACCGACAACAACAAAAAGATGAACACTCAGAGAAAAACCAGAGGCGGAGAATAACAAAAAAAAGAAAGAGAGGAAAAGAAGAATTTCAAAACAGAGAAAAGCGAAGACCCCTCCCCCAACCTTTACTGGCCGCGCGGCAGTGCGCCAAGCCGCTGGCCAGCCAGGCCGGCGGGGGCTGTGGGAGCCCCAGAGACACAGCAGAGAAAGAGGGGGCCGCTTTCAGAACATCAGGTACTGGTTTGCAGAACAGCAGATCGCCAGGCACAGAGAAACCTACCAGCCGGGAGTCTCCACGAGGATCCCACCCCCACCCCTCACTCTCCACCCAAGCAGAGAGGCTCCATCCCGCCAAAGCCGCTCGGCATCAGCAGCGTGACAAAAGGACCTGTCGGCAGACCACCCGGCCCGCCTGATCGCGATAGCAACGATCCAGCACTCTCCACCCAAGCAGAGAGGTTCCATCCCGCCAAAGCCGCTCGGCGCCAGCAGCCCAACAAAGGGTCCTGTCTGCAGACCACCCGCCCACCCGATCACGATCGCAACGACCCGGTGGGGTCACTCGGGCCCCAGAGGTACCGAGAAGAAGCTGCCTGAGCCTGGACACTCTTGACCCGACAGCTTCGACAGAGGCAGAGACAGAAAAGAATCACACAGAGCCACCACCGCCCAACCCAGCCCGGATTGCAACAACAACTGACGACCTACACCACACAGAAACAACCAGCTCCAGGGTGAGTACCCCACAGGGGACGTGTATCCCTCAAGGTACACCAGAGCTGGAGGGAATCCCCAGACCCTGAACTAGACTCCCTACCCCAGCACCTGGACCACAGGACCCACTAAAACTGGGAACTGTTTGAGAGCTCCACCAGCCCGTGGAGCACACTCAGCTGGACAGGATAGAGCAAGAGCACCCCTGGAAGGGAGCTTAAATGCCCAAGCCAGGAACAGCGCCCCTGGGTCAAGACTACCAACAGTAGAAGAAATTTGAACTGTGTCCCACAGGCTGTATAACCTAGGTGGTATACACATCAGCACAGGCCTAACGAGTGCGCTCCAGGCTGCATAACCTAGGTGGTATACACATCAGCACAGGCCTAAGAAGCGCGCTCAAGGCTGGGGCCGGAACCAGGCCCGGGGATCCGGCGCCTGAACAACACAATCAACTCTTCCCAATTGAAGTAAAAAGCTGAGCATACGCCTCAACAGAGGGGAGAAAACCAGGAAACAACACTCCCCCGGGAAGCACGCCTGTGACAACAAAAGACCTGGAGGCCCAGGACAAGAGAAGCACAAACACCACCAAAACTCCACCCATATACCCTAGACTGGGAATTGGGCAACACAGGCTGCCAGCACCTGATAGTAAGCAGGAGCTCAGACTGTTAAGGCGGCTCAGCAATAGAGTGATAGTCTTGGATGTATGAGGCCCTGGATCTGATTCCTCAGCATCACAAAAGCAAAAAGGGTCAGAAGTGGTGCTGTGGCTCAAACGGTAGGGTGCCAGCCTTGAGCTGAAAAGCTGAGGGACAGCACCCAAACCTAGAGTTCAAGCCCACAACCAGCCCAAAACAAATAAACAAAAACACATCAGGAGCCCATAGCAGACTCCAGCATTTGGGAGAGTGCATCAAGAGCATCTGTTCTTCACAAGAGCACCCGTAGGAGCAAACACAAGAAGTCTAGGCTGCTCAACCCTTCCAAAGGCGGGAACTGCCAGCAATCTACAGCAGAGAGCTGAGAATCCTAAATAAGTCAGAATAGCAGCTGGAAATAGGCTCCCAACAGAACCCAGATCAGGCACAGACTCTCTCTACCAATACAGAATCAGCAACCAAGCAAAGACAGACACACCAAAACAAAATTGAAGAGCAGTCTCCCGAACCTCCATGCGAAAATCACAGAGAAAAATCACAAGGTTTACTACCACCCAGGACAGCAAGCTCACCTCAAAAGCCAGCAGCCACACAGGGGAGAGCCCCAGTGGGAGCAAAGCAGGAATGGAAGACAAAGGCTACTTCCAATGGTTCCGGGAGGCAATGACTCAAGAAATAAAGCGAGAAATTGATCAGAAATTGAAAGAGCACAAGGATGAACTATCCAAGGAGATACAGGGTATCAAACAAGAGATGCATGCAAAAATAGAAGCTGCACAAACCTCAGTAAGAAGTGAGATAAACGCCAAATTAGAGGTAATGCATACCTCATTGAGAGGTGAGATCAGTACTCTGAGAACCAACATTGAATCCATAAAGGGATCCATTTCCTCCATGCAAACCACAATAGAAGCCACTGTCAACAGAGTGAATGAAATGGAAGCTAGAGTGTCAGATACAGAAGACAGAATACACCAACTGGACCAAAAAGTGACAGATATGGAAAAATCACTCAAATTAAACCAAAGGGATATTCAAGAGCAAGCAGATAATGCTAAAAAATTTAACCTTCGCATAATTGGAGTGGACGAAGGTGAGGAATTCCAGAGCAAGGGAATGCAACACCTATTTAACAATATAATCAATGAAAATTTTCCCCACCTCAAAAACGACCATCTTAACTACATCACAAAAGCTTATCGAACACCCAACAAGCAAGACCCCAGGAGAAACACTTCTAGACACATTATAGTAAAAATGATAGATCTGAATAATAAGGAAACAATCCTGCATGCAGCAAAAATGAAGAAGGAGCTATACTACAATGGGAAAAAATAAGAATTACTGCAGATCTCTCCACACAAACAATGAATGCAAGAAAAGCCTGGGAAAGCACCATACGAGCCCTGAGAGCCCATAACTGCCAACCCAGACAGATCTACCCGGCAAAGCTAGCATTCACATTTGATGGAGAACTGAAAACTTTTAATAGCAAAGAAAAACTAAATGAATACATAAACATTAAGCCAGCATTACAAAGAATTCTAAGAGGGGGGACACAACCTGAAGAAAGCAGCCAGGAACTGGGGCCTGCCCCAAACAGGCGTTACTCAAAGTCTAACTGAGCAAGCACAGGAGGAAAGGAAAAAAGAAAAACTTAGGAAAACGGAATGGCAGGGACAACAATGCATCTCTCTATACTTTCTCTTAATATAAATGGGCTGAATTCGCCAATTAAAAGAAAACGAACTGAGGACTGATCAGAAAACAAGAACCATCCATCTGTTGCCTTCAGGAGACCCACCTCTCAGCCAAACATACAAACAAACTCAGAGTGAAGGGGTGGAAAAGGATCTACCAATCAAACGCCCCCAGTAAGAAAGCAGGTGTAGCTATCCTGATATCTGACAAAATAAACTTTTCATTAAAATCAGTACAGAAAGACAAGGACGGACACCACATATTAATAAAGCGAACAATCCAAGAGGAGGATATAACCATCATCAACTTATATGCCCCAAATATTGGTGCACCCAGATATGTCAAACAAATGCTCTCAAACTTACAGAATAAAATAGATCGCAATACGATAATACTAGGAGACTTTAACACACCACTCTCACCAAAGGACAGGTCTACCAACCAGAGGATTGGCAAAGAAGCTACCGAATTAAGAGAGGCCATACTTCAAGCGGAATTAACTGACATCTACCGAGTATTTCACCCTAAAACAACACAGTACACATTCTTCTCCGCAGCTCACGGAACTTTCTCCAAAATAGACCATATCATAGTTCATGCAAGGAACTTAAGCAAATACAAAGGGATCGACATAATCCCCTGTATCCTATCTGACCACAGTGGAATCAAGCTAGCTCTCAATAACAAAGCATACCGCAGAAATTTCTCCAATACATGGAAATTGAACAGCACACTCCTTAACAATGCCTGGATAACAGAAGAGATCAGAGAAGAAATAAAGCATTTCCTACAACTCAATGAAAATGAAAACACCTCACAAAGAAACTTGTGGGACACAGCAAAAGCAGTCCTGAGGGGCAAATTTATTGCCCTCAGTGCCCACATCAAGAGAATGGAGACAGACCAAGTAAAAAATCTCATGTTGCAATTAAAACAGCTAGAAAAACAAGAAAAAATGGGACCTAAAGCTACTAGATGAAGCCAGATAACCAAATTAAAAGCAGAGATTAACCAATTAGAAAATCAGAAAACCATAACCAAAATAAACCAAACGAAAAGCTGGTTCTTTAAAAAATTTACTAAATTGATGGCCCATTGGCTAGATTAATTAAAAAAAGAAGAGAGGAAACCCATATTAATAGGATTAGGGATGCCACGGGAAACATCACAACACGTACCCAAGATATCCAAACAATTCTAACAGACTACTTTCAAAAGCTATACTCTCTAAAGGAAGAAAATCGGGCAGAAATGGATGCATTTTTAGAGAAATACAAGCTGCCCAAACTGAGCAAAGAAGAAGTTAACCAATTAAATAAGCCAATATCCTACAATGAGATACAGGAAGCTATCAAAAATCTTCCAATAAAAAAAAAGCCCAGGCCCAGATGGATTCACAGCAGACCTTTAAACAAGAACTAATACCCATACTCCTCAAGCTCTTCAGAGAAACAGAGAAAGAGGGAGCTATCCCAAACTCATTCTACGAAGCCAATATCACACTCATTCCCAAACCAGGCAAAGACCCAACCAAAAAGGAGAATTACAGGCCAATCTCCTTGATGAACACAGATGCAAAGATCCTTAACAAGATTCTAGGTAACAGAATCCAGAAACACATAAAAAGCATAATTCACTATGACCAGGTAGGCTTCATCCCAGAGACACAGGGATGGTTTAACATACGTAAGTCAATAAATGTAATCCAACATATCAACAGAGCCAAGGTCAAGAATCACATGATTATCGCCACAGATGCAGAAAAGGCCTTTGACAAAATTCAACATTCATTCATGCTAAAAGCTCTGGAGAAAATAGGAATAGAAGGAACATTTCTAAAAACAATAAAAGACAATATGACAGACCAATATCCAATATTATACTTAATGGGGAAAAGCTACAACCAATTCTCCTAAAATCAGGAACAAGGCAAGGATGCCCACTGTCTCCACTCCTCTTCAATAGAGTCCTGGAACCCTTAGCCAGGGCAATAAGGCAAGAAAAAGACATTAAAGGGATCCGCATAGGGAAAGAAGAAGTTAAACTATCCCTTTTTGCAGACGACATGATACTATACCTCCACGATCCCACAAACTTCATCCCCAAACACTTAGAAATCATAAATCACTTCGGCAAAATAGCAGGATACAAAATAAACCCACAAAAATCAGTTGCCTTCCTATACACTGATAATGTACAGGAAGAGAGGGAAATAAAGGGAGCAACCCCATTCACAATAACCTCCCGAAAAATAAAATATTTAGGAATTAACCTAACCAAAGATGTAAAAGAACTATTTAATGAGAACTATAAAAAGTTAAAGAAAGAAATTGCAGAAGACACTAGGAAATGGAAAGACCTCCCATGCTCCTGGATAGGCCGACTTAATATAGTAAAGATGGTAATACTTCCAAAACTAATATACAAATTCAACGCAATTCCTATTAAAATCCCAATGACGTACATCACTGAAATACAGAAAACAGTCCAAAAATTCATATGGAACAACAAAAGACCTAGAATAGCCAAAACAATTCTAGGGGATAAAGACAATATGGGAGGGCTATTCATGCCGAACTTCAAACACTACTACAGAGCTATAATAACAAAGACAGCATGGTACTGGCACAAAAACAGACCCGAAGACCAATGGAACAGAATAGAAGATCCAGAAATAAATCCACAGGCCTACAGCCAGCTGATATTCGACAAAGGAGCCAAAGACATACAATGGAAGAAACACAGCCTCTTCAACCGCTGGTGCTGGGAAAACTGGGCAGCCACATGCAGAAAACTAAAAGTGGACCCCAGCCTATCACCATGCACCAACATCAACTCAAAATGGATTAAAGACCTTAACATTAAACCTGAATCTCTGAAACTACTGCAGGACAGAGTAGGAGAGACACTTGAACTAATAGGCACAGGAAGGAACTTCCTGAACAGAATCCCAGGGTCACAACAAATTGGAGAGAGACTCGACAAATGGGACTACCTTAAAATAAAAAGCTTCTGCACAGATAAAGCTATCGCCACCAAGCTAGAAAGACAACCAACTAATTGGGAAAAAATATTTACCAGCAATATATCAGACAAGGGGTTAACAACCTGTATATACAGGGAACTCAAGAAACTAATCCCTCCCAAACCCAACAAACCAATTACTAAATGGGCAAGGGAACTAAAGAGGGACTTCTCAAATGAAGAAATAAAAATGGCAAAGAAACACATGAGGAAATGTTCATCATCCCTGGTGGTGAAGGAAATGCAAATAAAGACAACCCTGAGATACCACCTTACCCCAGTCAGAATGTCCCACATCCACAAATCAGCCAACGACACATGCTGGAGGGGAAGTGGAGAACGAGGAACGCTATTACACTGCTGGTGGGAATGTACACTCATACAACCACTTTGGAAAGCAGTCTGGAGGGTCCTTAGAAAGCTAAAGATTGACCTCCCTTACAACCCAGTCATACCACTTCTAGGCATCTACCCTGAACAACAGGAACCAATATACAAGGACACGTGCACCTCCATGTTTATTGCAGCACTGTTCGCAATAGCTAGGATATGGAAACAACCTAGATGCCCCACCACAGATGAATGGATCCAAAAATTGTGGTATCTATACACAATGGAATATTATGCAGCCATTAGAAATGACAAAATAATGGCATTTGCAGGGAAATGGAGGGAGCTAGAAGGAATCATGTTGAGCGAGGTAAGCCAAGAACGAAGAGACAAACAGTACATGGTCTTCCTGATAAGTGGATGATGAATCCAAAATGTTAGGTGATATGACAAAACTAACAGGACTTAAGAAACAAAGAACTCCCACTCATCTGGTTGAACCACTACTAAATATCCCCATGCTGCTGATCACATATATGGTATATAACATATGAGCACCGTTATATATTACAGACTGTGATAGACAATTTGCTCCAGGAAAGTTAGAATGAACTTGTGACTTTAAATGAGCATCATTATTCCACAATACTGTGAATTTCCGGAAATTAAGTAATCACTTAATCACAATCAAAAAAAAAAAAAAAAGAACCTTGGGGAAGGGAGGGAGGGATGGGATGGTAGGGGGAAAACAATGGAGGGGGTAACAATGTTCAAGAGGAAGTGGAAGTGTACTCATTACCTCACTCATGTAACTGTAACCCTCTGTATAGTATCTTTCAATAAAAAAAAAAGATAAAATGGAAAAGACACATAATAGCCATAACAGGAGATGAGAGTGTGAAGGAACTATTGGTATAGTTCCTTTTACTATCTTAGGAGTGACGTTGGATAGGAGGCTTGTAGAATAATATCTAAAATAGAGGGACGTGCTGGGCCCTGGTGGCTCACATCTGTAATCCAAGCTACCCAGGAGGGTGGGATGTGAGTATCATGATTCAAAGCAAGCCCAGGAAGAAAAAGCCAGAAGTGGTGCTGTGGCTCAAGTGGTAGAGCACTAGCCTGGAGCTCAGGGACACTGCCTAGTTCCTGAGTTCAAGATTCAGCATCAGCAAAACAGCAACAACGAAACATTAATGATAAAAAAATAAAAGAAGGACTTAAAGATATGCGATGGAATGATGATCCTGTGTAACTGATTAGGAAACATAAAAGGAAACAAAATTTGGAGCAAAATGATACCTATTCATTACTAGTCAAGGATGCAAAGCAAATGACAAATTCCTCTTCTTGAAAACTTCCAAACTTGGGCTGGGACGGTGCTTGCCTTGCATGCACGAGGCCCTGGGTTCGATTCTTCAGCCAGAAGTGGTGCTATGGCTTGAGTGGTAGATCACTAGCCTTGAGGTGAAGAGGTGAGAGTTTAGGCCCCATGACCGCCCCCCAAAAAAAAATCCAAAGTAATTTTCCAAACTTACCTTTTCTCATAATTGAGAAGAGGCTTCTTTTACAGGAATTCTCCTTATCTAGCTCAAGGTCATTAGAACTTCAGTAGACTTTTCCTATTGAGATGTAATGCACCTAACTCTACTGAACTTAATCAAGGCTAGGAAAGTATGGACATTGATAGGTTTATTGTATTTTTCTTTGTAAATATATACTACTGTCAGGTATTATATATAGCATATATTATAATATACAATATATTATACATTATATATAATATATTAAATATATTATAATATAACATATATAGTAACAGTTTTCCTAATTTTAGAGTTAAGAACAAGCAACATATTGAAAGACAAATGCTTGAATCTCTGAGTAATTTCTCTACCACTGGACAATTCCAGGTTTCATTCTTATTACCCAAAGAGTAACGTAAGAAAGTGATTCCCATGAAGGTGGTTCTCTGGATTTTGGAAACTGTGATCTGCAAATATATATATATATATATATATATATAATATGTTTATATATATAAATTTATATAAAATATAAATTTACATATAAATAAATTTTATATATATAAATATAATATATATTTATATATAATATATATTTATATATAATTGTTTTACTAGTGAATGTGTAAATCTATAGCAACAGATAAACAAGTGATCATCTATGTGCACACACACTCAATCACTTATAAAAATTTCTTTTCTATGGTCCCTATTCACCTACACAGAGAGTACATGAGTTGCCCTTGAATTGTCCTGGAAGTTCTTTATCTGGCTACTGTAGTTTCACATCCTTTGTTTTCTAAGCAGCCAGATGTTATGTGTTCAACAATAATACTTGATACAGGCAAAAGTATCCACCCTGAAACAGAGAGAAACTTGGATTTCAGAAATGCCACAAATAAGTGGGAGGTACAGCAATACTTTTCAAAATTGAATAGATTACATATTTATTAAAAAGTGTGTAAGAAAAATAACTTCAATGTAGGATGAAACACTTGAAGAAAACTTCAGTTTGGATTTCATATATCTAAGTGCTGGTAGCTCACGTCTGTAATCTTGGCTAATCTGGAGGCTGATATCTGAGGATCACAGTTCAAACCCAGCTTGGGCAGAAAAGTTCCCTTGAGACACTTATCGCCAACTAATCACTCAAGACTAAAATTGATACTGTGGCTTGATGTTTTAGAGAGCTAACCTTGAGCCAAAGACCTCAGGAACAGTGCCCAGCGCCCAAGTTCAAACTCTGCAATAGAAAATCAATAAAGATAAAAAATAAATTACATATGATTTATTACCAACTCTGTACAAGGAAAGTAGGATATGACACATGGCAACATATGACTTCAAGGTACAAAGTTCCAGGGCATTTCCCCATGCTTGAGAACTAGGATTAATCCATATTGAAAAAATAAAACGATGAATGATTTATACCAAATTTCCAAACATACTATATGTTATACAAAGGAAATGCAATAAATAAACATACATTTCACAGTCTACTAACATCATATTGTATAAGCATTCTGATTAACTGATTCATCATAATCAATACAATGCAGTTAAAACATCCAATATCTCAGGTGTCAACTTAGCAGAATACTTTCAACATATGATGGTTATTTTGTATATTATCCAGCCCTATCTATCCCACAATTGCAGAAGGCTCTTCCTGAGAAAGACCAGAGACCTGTCTACTGTGAGTGCTCAATGTATACCTGTTCCCATTCTCTGTTATTTGGGCATGTGATAGACTGAATATCTGGTAACTTGCCAAAGGCACAATTTGGGACTGGCTTTCAGTGATGATAGTTTAGTTCTCAGAAAAAAAAGGGAAATTGAAGACAGAGGGAAAATCTACCAGATCCCTGAAAGATCTCTATCATTGTACTAAAACTGTACCCTTCTACTGACACTTGAACAAACTGCAGTAATTGTCACTCCAACCACATGTCCAAAAAATGGCTTTCCAAATATTGGCCTGTTTTCACTTTGGTATATCAAGACATACTCTTATGACCCCGTTTTACTTAAACTATCAGCTATCGTTGGCCCAAGGAATAGTTGACCTTACCAATTTCTTAAATTTTAGGTCATCACACAATCACTTCGTAACCCTTAAACATTAAAAATACCTATCCGTATAAGTCCGCATTAAATACTTATTAGTTTTTCTTCATTTGTCATGTTTTACATATTTGTGTATCTCAGGGCTTAGTTCTGTAATCTTCCTTCTCATGATTGTTACCACGGAGTGCACGTAATTATTTGGCTTTTTTTCTCCAGCTCTGTTCTTTCTTTTATTCAAGTCCTTAATAACATCCTGTCTACTGACAAATCCTAGCTACTGATTTTTTTGGGGGGGAGTCCGGTCATGGGGCCTGAACTCTGGGCTTGGGCACTGTCCCTCAGCTCTGCAGCTCAAGGCTAGCGCTCAACCACTTGAGCCACAGCGCCACTTCCGGCTTTTTTTCTTTTTGCTTATGTGGTGCTGAGGAATTGAACCCAGGGCCTTGAGCATGCAAGGCAAGCGCTCTACCACTGAGCCACCTTCCCAGCCCACTAGCTACTGATTTTAACAAATTCAAAAGATCCCAAAGTGAGCTTTGATCTTTATCTACAAACCTATCCCTCATTACTATTTGATTAAGTGATAACTCTTCCAGTTGTCTTGTCAAAATACCTTGGGGTCACTTCAGACTTACATACTTTTTCACACCTCATATGTAATCTATGACCAGGTTTTGACAAATTAACTCAGGATATTTTAGGAACCTGTGTGTGTGTGTGTGTGTGTGTGTGTGTGTGTGTGTGTGTGTGTGTGTGTGTGTGTGTGTGTGTGTGTGTGTGCGTATTATATATATATATATATATATATATATATATATATATATATATTATATGAGTGCTAATACTGTGACTTAAATTAGGGGCATAGGTTCTTTTACTTTTCTTTTGTGCTCAGGCTGCCAGTCTTCCATTTGAGCCACAGCTCCACCTTTAGCTTTTTGGTTCTTAGTTGAAGATAAGTGTCTCATGGTTCATTTCTCTGTTTCCAGACTTTTAAGTAGCTAGATTTAAAGGCATGCACCACTAAAACCACCCCTATTATATTTGAATTAACAATAAATTTAAAGAACGAATATTTGTAGTATTTTCAAATCAGTATGTTTTCATTTACACTAAAACACAACCAAAGAACCTCTGAATGTATCAGTGCTCAAGTGCCAGGCACAATTTCATTGCTTGGAAATAACAAAGATGATATCGTCTACAGGCAAAGCAGGAGAAAATGCTCTTCACTGAAGTTGCTGAAAGGCTGATAAGGATGAAGAGAGGCAACATTATCCAGAAAGTATCACAAAGTGTTTGCTGTGGATAAGTGTAGCCAATCTTAGAGGATGTTCATAGGGATGAGGAGAATATTTGAAGGTGAATATGTGATTACAGAGGTGTGCTTTCTTGAAGATATATGTTTATAGCACAGTTTACATACTGTTGAAAATGAGATAGTTAAGATAGGGATGTTGTCATTCCTTGTATTCTTCACAGTATAATATTAAAACCAGTTTTATACATATATTATTTATAGTAATTATACAATATCCCTAATTACGCATATATTATAAACATATCATTTATATATTGTGCAATATAGTATGATAGTATGTTACATGTATTATGCACACATAATTTAATTTTTCTACTTGACTGTCCAGGAATTAAACTAGCAATATCTTTGAAAATTGATAGTAAAATAGGGTCCTTACAATTTCGATTGCAATATATAATTTTACCCAATAAGTAGTTATTTATTCTGAATTGGTTTAGAAATGGAATATCATAATATAATTGAACATTCAAAAATAATTATGTAAGAACCTACCAAGGATGGAATTAAAAAATTTAACAAGACTAATATCTGCAATCCCAGCTATTTAGGGGCTGAGATCTGAAGAGAGCTATATGAAGCCAGTCTGAGTGAAATGGCTCAGGGACAACACCCAGACCATAGTTCAAGTCTCAGTACTGGCACAAAAATAACTTAGGTGACTAAAACTTAATATATTTATTTAAATAAAGTTGTCATTCCTTGTATCCTTCACAGTATAGTACTAAAACCAGTTTTATACATATATTATTTATAGTAGTTATAGAATATCAGTAATGATATATATTATAAATATAACATTTATATGTTATGTAATAGCATATATTACATATATTATGCACACCTAATTTATACTGATATCACTAATATCCATTAAATTAATCTATGTTTTAGAATAGGGAATAGATTTTCTTTGGTACAACAAGGAAGTAAGTAGCCACAAAAATTACTTCTTTTGGATTATATATCCACAACAAACTATTCCCTGTGTATTCAAGGTACTTAATGCTAAAAGCCTGTGTTCATCAGCACAAGTGTCTTTGACATGGATTTGTTCTCCTTAAGCAATTACTCCAGGAATAATAAACAGTGGAAGCGGAATGATGTTCACTCAGTTATTTCTTTAGAAATTATACCGAACTTTATTTGGTATAAAGATCACTTACAATGTCATTACCCACACCCTTTTCATTTAAAAATATTTATATTCTGTAGCAATGTCATTGCCATTATTACCATAATTAGGAAGATAATGTGGGTTCATCTGTTCCATAGCTCTCAAAAGGTAATGAATGTGACACAGAATATCCTCACATGTGCCTGGTGGAAACCTGGATTTGAATTATGGGTCTACAACGGATAAGTCTTAGGTACTTAGGAAATTTGTTTAGCCTTATGCCTACTTCTGTTTTTAATAAAATACTTAATTCATTTCCTAACTTGAAAAATACTCATGAGCACTAAAATTACCCTAATGCAGGTGCAGTGCTTGAAATGACTCTGCACATTGTGTAGTAGGTCCCAGAGAAATCAGCTTCCATCAACATGGTCACAGCATTCTTCCTGAAGGCCGTAAGAAATATATACCCAATTGATATTAATAACTGTGAAAAATTGTCTTTACTAAAAAAAAGTCTTTTCTTCAAATGAAACAATGAAAGCAATGTAGGGGTTGTCCTGTGGCTTTTACTCTGAGGGAAATTTGCCTAAATTTCATTCTTACTCTATTAGTGGTAGCAGTAGCATTCTTTAGTGCTACCCTTCATGTTTCTAGTTCTGTGTTCCATTTGGCATACTATTGTAACTTAGTTTATAATCTTTGTTATCAGAATAAACAAACTACAACTTCTGAAGTTTTCAATAAAGAGTCAATGCATTACATTTTTTTGGGGGGGGAGGGGTCCGGTCGTGGGGCATGAACTCTGGGCCTGGGCACTGTCCCTCAGCTTTTCAGCTCAAGGCTAGTGCGCTACAACTTGAGACATAGCACCACTTCCGGCTTTTTTTCCCTGCTTATGTGGTACTGAGGAATCGAACACAATGCCTAATGCATGCAAGGCAAGCGCTCTACCACTGGGCCACCTTCCCAGCCCTGCATTACATTCTATGTGCTTAATAGTTTCCTGAAATTATTCCTTTTGGATTACATATCTCAACAAAACTATTTTATATGATTTCTTATATTATTTATATAGATTTCTTATGCGATTCTTATATGATTTCTTAGAAATCCATTAACAAAACAGCTCAGAATAGGAAAAGAGTGGGCAAGAAGTCATGAACAATACTATTATAGTGGTCTTAATGGCTAAGTGTAAAGAATATGTAACAAAACTGTTGGAAGATTCATTTGCTTTTTTTGATATTCTCTCCCCCTTCTCTGTAGAAAAGTTCTCACTATGAATTGCCAAGTGGGATGGACCTTTCAAGCCTTGTCTCAATGACAGAAGTGATGGGATTAGGGACATGTGCTCCCATGGCTGGCTTTTAGCAAGTTCACAATAAAGTAATACCAATACTCATAAAGAAACTTTTGTGAGTGATGTGTATTCACTTATTCAATTGCCAAAATTAAATTCATATGTTGAAACATCAAATTACTTACATTATAATATGTGCAGTTCAACTGGCATCACTAGTACCTCCATAAATCAAATGCAAACTAAAAGCTCTACTTCAAAAACCAACATCTAAGGCAGTGTTGGAAATACAAGAAGATACACAATAAATCTATAGGGGTGAGATCTTTAACACTGGCAATGAACAGTGATAGCTGAATTTTTAACCAGGCTTGAAAATTTCGGGTGTCAACTAACAATGTGATTAGAGTTGCAGAGTTGACCTTGGTATCAATATTGGAGATAAAATTCAAAGGCAGCTAAGGTTGATGAAGTATTGTAGCTCAAGACATAATGGTAAAGCACAGAGTAGAAGCTAAGTTAGTAAAATGTATAGGAAGGATTCTCCAATGAGAATAATTGCAGGGGGTGATCATCACTCTTGCACTGAAAATGTATAGCCCATCATTCTATTTTAAGCTCTAGCGTTTCTCTGATCTGAAGATAATTATAACATACCAATGTGCCATGGGTGCTGAGCAGTGTAGGTGTATATTATTCTAATATACGTAAAAATCCTTACAAGTATGGAATGGCCTGGCCCTCACACTTCATTCTGTGTTGTTGAGTTTCATGAAGAAATGTTCATAATTAAGCAATTCACAATCATCTAAGTCTGAATCAGGCAACTGAGATAAGACAATAGGGTCATCATTCCCGTGATGTGGTCTGTGACCTATAAAATAAATAACATTATTTCACAACGTATATGTGTTTCTGAAAAATTATGCAATACCAAATATACAAAAGGGACAATTATCCATCTCTTATATTATCAGAAGTGAAGATACTTCTGAATTGTACTTTTTTGCTAGAGGATCACAGTATGACTGCTGATGTTTGGTATCTTTCCAGGTGCTCCTATAATTCGTCAATCTTCTTTGAGGAAGTGTTCTTCCATTTTGTTTTGAGGTGTTCAGAATATCAGTATTGTCACTAACCACAACCATGGGACAGCAAAGATGATGGGATACCTGGCCAAAGAACTGAGAAATCATAGGAAGTGATAGGAAAGAAGACACCAGAGGACCCAAAGCCTCATTGCCAGCTTCTGGATCCCTAAATCGTGCTTGACATGCTTTATATTCATTCTACTATGGGGGGGGGCATGGTCAGTGGCTACAGGTATGTCCACATCAATCTTGCTGGTGTTTACAACAACTATTGACATGAGATATTGTTTGTATACATAGTGATAATGAATCCCTTATTGTTAGGGAGCACAAGGGCGCAATAGTCATTACAACCATAACAAAGACATACATCTTGTCTCCAAAGTCTTAATCTTTCATTGTCCAACAGCTCTAACTTAAATACTCTTGAGGTAATAGCTTATACCCCTGTCTTCCCTTGACTGTTTGACCTTTCCAGAGCACAGCTCTCAGACTTTTGACTGCTGTTTGAGATAACTTCCCAATCTATCCCTTTCCAGGTCTAATAGCTTGACTCTAGAATCCCTCACAAGTATTTACAGATGTATTATTTTGAAAAGGATATTTTTCCTGGGATAGATTCAATTTTTATATATTTTTTTATTTCAAAAATACTATACAGAGTGGTTACAGTTACATGAGTAATGTACCTTCCTTGTTGAATAGTGTTACCCACTCCATTGTTGTTCTCATATCCCTTCCCACCCTCCACACCCCCCACCCCAAAGTTGTAAAGTTCATTTCTGATATAGTGCCATGTGAATATCATTGTTGCAATGGGTCACTCTTTATACTTCTTTCATCACTATATTTTTTCCCTTTCCTTCTCCAAATCAGATAAATGCATATACAAGATGGAAGGTACCAGAATCAAGATGGATATTTCCAGGGATAAACCAGTGGAAAAAGACAAATGAAATAAAATAAGATCTAGATACACTACTTTACTACATCAAGGTTGATATCTGGGAGAAAAAAAGGCTTGTTGTTTCTATGACCTAGAGTTCATTTCAATTAGCATCATTTTGTAAGGTCAAATATATATAGCTCTGGAACCAGCAATCCCATTCCTGGGCACTTGTGGAAATGATCTCAAGCTAAACCACACTAAATATACAAATATGTTTTTGCAGCATTATTACTATAGCTAAGATATGGAAGCAATCAAGATGCCCTTCAATAGATGACAAGATCAAGAAAATGTGGTATATATACACAATGGAATTTTATGCTTCTATCAGAAAGAACGGAAGCCAGACTCAAAGAAACATAAGTTCCATGGTTTCCCTCATTTTTATTAATTAATATATGCTCAGGATAGTCCTGGCAGACAGGTTCACTTTAAACTCTTAATATTCCCTTTTTTCTCTCCCTCTCCCTCTCTCATTCCATTTGTGCTAAGTGATGATCTTGTTGATTTTCTCCCCTTTTACATTCATCATTGCATCTTGCGAACTACTGGTATGTCCTACTGTACTTCTGTCCATTCTCCTTGTGCTTCGGCTTGTACCCCTGTCACAGCAGAGGGCCAGAGATTATGGATATTTTCTTCACTCTTTAACTCAGACATCTATCTTTACTTTCTAGCAATACATTCATTGAATTCTTTCTGTAAATTCTAATGCCTTGAAAATGATTACTGTATTTTCATGTCTTTGTTATTTGGCATTAGGGAAGAACATAAGTCAGTAACTGTAACTTAGGTAAAAGAAGATTGCAATCATGCCTCTGTAGATGTTGTTCATTGGATAATGTTTACTTCTAGGTCTGCCTGCCTGCTTCCTTTTCACTGTTTATTTTTCAATGTAGCCTTTTTTGTGGAAAGTATTTATTGGCCTACACTAATTAGTCATTAATTTTATTCCAACATCATTTCACAGTTCCTTCTGAGTTTCCTCAGGGTCTGTATAGTAGTGCTTCACATTCTTAGAAGTTTTAACATCAATGCATCCAATGATAAAGACACATTGCTTAAGTCACCATTTTGATAACTGAAAAGAAACCATGCTGCAACCTCACTATATGGCAATTTTCTGGTTTTAAATTCTTTTAGATTAGAATTGATGGTGGAGAACGAACATTCTGCATACAATTTTATATTTTCCTAATTATTTTTAGTATACATCCCAATATTGTATAAAGTTAAAACATTACTACTTACATTTAGGATTTCTAAAATGGTCAGAGTAAAAATTCTATTCATTTCCAATTTTAAGACAATAGTGTCCATTATGACCAAGTGAGAAATTTTAAACTTTTTATTTGTGGTCCTTAATGGTGGTGATGGGGAATCAAATCCAATGCTTCATATGTCTTAGTCTCCTGTGTGCCTCTGAGCCTGATATGACCTGTGGTTTATTTTCACTCAACTGGAATAAAGAAAAATTTCACTAGGAAGGAATTATTACTTGGTTACTTTCTCCAGTATCTCTTGCATACATAAAAGTAATATAATTCTACACTGACAGAAAATGGTGTTCTTACATTGTATTTATTAGTAGTAACTTTATGTTTTGTTGCTCCACTATTCACAAAGCCTTGCCCTTTTCCTATCCCCTCTTTCCATAAAACTTGACTGGATCCATTGGAAATACACTTCCAGTCAGCCTCTTCCTTAAAAAGCCCAACCTTAAATAACCTACCCCATGGTAGCCCTGCTATAAACTTTCAAAGGCCTGACTGAAACCAGACTCCTTCCTGAAAGCCCTTCTCTGCTATAGGGAAATTCCTCTTCCACTCCACCCCTTCCTGGAATCCCTGCTCTGCGCCACCAGAAACCATGTCACATCCATATCTCCTTCTATGTCCCACCTGACTGCACCAAGAACTCTGTCTACATTGGGCTCCTCCTCGAATTCCCACCTCATCCACCAGATACCACGCCCCTCACTACTCTAGTCCTGCATAGTCCCATTGCTCCCATATCCTAGTACCTACAAGCTCCTCCCTTTCCTTTCAAACCTACCCCGATCATCCTTCTCCCTCGAGCCCCTCCTGGTTTCATCAGAAACTCCTCCCACAACCAACCTACTTCTAAGTGGCCTAACCTCTCAAACAAAGCCCTGAACCTACCTCTTCCCACAAAGCCCGTCATGCTACACCAAAAACCCTCCACCTGCCTATAACTTCCCTTGAAGCCCTACCTTGCTTGGCCAAAGATTCTCACACAGCCCATGTCCTGCCTAGAAAGCCAGCCCTTCTCCACCACAAGCCTCTCCACCTCCCACATCTACTCTCTCAATGCCCTGCCTTGCTCCCCAGATAAGCCCGCCCCCTATTGGTTCCTTCCTCAGATCCACACACTACACCACCAAATACCATGCCCATAATTATCCTACACCATTGTAGCCTTTCCACTCCTTCTCAAAGCCCCTCCTCCAACTAGCCCCATGACTCCAAACTCTGTCCTGCTCCAGAAAAACCCCACTAGAAAATACCCACCACACTATTCAATCTCCCGACACCCACATTGCTCCACTAGAAACCACTGCACCAGTTGGCCTCCCTCTGGAAGCCTCACCAGACTGAATTGTAAATCCCTGTCCCTCCATAGTCCCTTTTTGAAGGCTTCTTTGCTCTACTAGAAACCCTGTCCAAAGTCCATGTCCTGCCTTGCAACACTGAAATCCCCACCCAACCTGATTTTTCTTTTTGAAGTGATGACTGGCTACACCAGAAACTCCATCCTAACTAGTCTAGTGCACTTTATCCACTCACTGGTCTCACAAAGCTCTGTTCCTGAAAAAATCCTCCATACATTGTGACTACATCCTGCTGTGCAAGAAACCCCACCTCCACCCTAGCACACTTCCCTAAGGCCTGCCATTCTCCACCAGAAACCTCGCCAATTACTAGCCCATGTCTTCCTAGTACCATCCTGCCCTCTCAAAGCCAGACCTTGAAAACCCATCCCTCATAGCTCCTCATTCCTGCACCAGAATCTCCACCTTCAGTCAGCCTCTTGCCTCCATTCCCTTCCCTGCCTTATGGGGAACCTCACCCTACATATCCCACAAGGGTTCACAGTGCTCTACCAGCACCCCTCCCCTAAGTAATCTCCTCCTTTGTAGCCTTGTTCTTCCTTCTCAAAGCTCTGCCCCCAACAGCCTCCTCCCCAGTAACCCCACCTTCTTCCACTAAAAACCGGTCCACCTGCCAGCCTTCATGCTCAATCCTGCCTACTCCACAAGAGACCCTTCCCCTAACAAGTCTAGTCCTTCCTGTCCCCTCCCTGCTGTCTCAAAGCCCTACACAGACTGCGCTTCAGCCTCAAAGCCCCACCCTGCTCCACCACAGAGACTGTGCCAATACCAACTCCTCCCTTGAATCAGACAATGCTCCACCAGAAACCCCACACCACCTCATCCATGAAGGTCCCATCTAGTAACTTTTATTACAAATGCGATTTTATACTGGCCATAGAATTCATACTAATCAATATGATAAGAAAACTATTGCAAAAAAGCAACAAAAAATAAATAGCTATTAAATGCGTTAGTCTAGTTTGGGATGCTGTTACCAGGCAGATACACATTGTGTGAAAATGTCTGAAAGGGATTCCTCTTATTGGAAAGCATTCTTTGTAGTATCAGTGACCGTGAGTGATCATTTTATTTCTAGAAAATTCGTGCGCATTTGTGCCAATAACTTAAAAAATATTAGTTATTTTAAATCCTCTGTTTTCGTTGAGGAAAGAGTATTAGTGTGTAAAAAGCTGACTTTCAACTCATCTCTCTAATGAATAATTTTGGAGTTGCGTACCTTATTATGTACCAGAGTTTTTAGTAACAGAAATTCTCTACCAGAATTCACTTTGAATTTCCTCCTTCCACTAAAGTGCCCTTTGGAAAACATTGAAGTGAGATTATACAGGTAAAATGCCAGAAATAAAAAAGTATTTGAGATCATAAAAAAATTATGATGAAGACCCCACCCAATGTGCTTTTAATTTTCTAAGGAAAGAAACTTAAGCTTATTTAACTGCAGACTTTCTGAAGACTGGAAGACAAAAATATAAGAAATATCCTATTATACCATGGTTCTGAAAACAAAACAAAAACAATGAAAGACAACATAATGAGAGAAAAGAATGAGGAACTTGTACATGTGATATAGAGTGTAAAAAATACACTGAATCAGGTAAAACTAATTTTGGTCATGATGTCTGGTTGTTCAATATATTTCATTGTAAATATTGCTCTTTGTTAAGCTGTGACTTATAGAGGTCTCAGCAGAGATCTTCTCAGGTAATTATGGAGATGGTCAATTTCACCATTGCAAGATCATCAGGATGAAAAACTCCACACACCTTAAGACACACCTGCAACAGCACTAGACATACACTTCTATTGGTCCAACAGTGTAAGACAGACCTGTGTTTTACCAAAAGTTTGGATGTGGTATGCTATGTTTTATTCAGGCTGAAGAGCCTAAATAAGTCCAATTTGAGATTAACTCCACCATCTTGTGCTAGTCTGCCCTCAGACTAACCCCAAGAGAGAGAGAGAAAAAACACATGTTGCCACCAACCCTGCCCACCCTTAAGAAAGCAGAATAGTTGCCCAAGCGTTCCAGGAACAGAAAATAACAATAGTTCAGAGTAAGGGCAGTGTGGTTAGAGTGGACTCAAACCAATCATGTAACTGCTTGTGTGGAAATTCCCTAAACTTGTTTGTTCAATACTATAAAAACTGTGTTGATTTTGTGTTGATTTTTTGGGGACTTTGTGTCACTGGTTACCCAGTGCACAGAAGACCAAGCTTGAGCTTGCAAATAAACTACTCTTTTGCTGTTCGCAGTGGTTGTGGTCTCTGGTGGTCTTTCGGTGGTACCAAGTCCATAAAACATTTCTGGGGGCTCGTCTGGATTCTGCCTCATAAGACCCTCCAGACGCCCCCAAAAACCCAGCTGTCAAGTCTAGGCATTGCTGTTTTGTATATTTGGTTGCCTGCAGGTTCTGTATCTGTAATTCTGGTGTCCAGCGAGGTCTGTATTCTGGTTGGCAAGGAGTCTTGGCGGACATGCTATAAGACTGTCAATGAGGTCTGTGAGGAGATGTCCCCAGACCCCTCTGGATAGATTGCTGTTTAGTACAGACATTTTTTGGAAAATTTTCCATCTGTAGTCTGGCACTTTCATGCAGACATTTTTTGGGAAGTTTTCCGTCTGTATTGGGAAGTTTTCCAGTTTTTTTGGAAACTCTTTCTGTAGTCTGGAACTTTTTGGTTGGCAATTTACAATGCTGCAGCATGCCTTTGTAAGTTGTGTCTGTATGCTGAGTGTTCTGTCTGTCATTTGGAGTTTATCTTACCCTTAAGCCTTGACCCAGGGGGTACTGATTATAAGGGAGAATCTGCCACTCTGAGGGGATGGCAACTAGGGACTTATTTCCCTTGCCCCAAAATGACTGGGACTTCTCTTCCACCTTGAAAGGCCCCTGGGTCAACAAATGTTGGTGAGATGTCACCCCATTCACTGAGGCCTGATTGTTCTCGTTCTATATTTCCTGAGACAGGGAAGTTCTGGGTGAGAGTGGCAGGCTCATTCAGCAGACTCTGGATTCAGCTTGTTGAGTGAGAATGGCACAGAGTTCTGGTAGGGATAAACTCAGCCTTTGGTTGTTGTGCTGTCTAGTTCTGTTTTAGAATTGGTACTAGTTATTTTTCGGGTTTTTTTTTGGGGGGGGGGATCCGGTCATGGGGCCTGAACTCTGGGCCTGGGTGCTATCCCTCAACTCTTCAGCTCAAGGCTTGCGTTCTACCACTTGAGCCACAGCTCCACTTCCAGCTTTTTTCCTTTTGCTTATATGGTGCTGGGGAATTGAACCAGGGCCCCATGCATGCAAGGCAAGCGATCTACCACTAAGCCACCTTCCCAGCCTCTTGGTACTAGTTTTAAATGTGGGTTTTTGGTTTTGTGTTTTTGAAATTTATTCAAACATCTCTGGGGAAATAAAAGTTCCAGCCTCCAGCTGGGCTCAGTGAAAGAGAAGGCTGTGTGCCTGGTTTTGACTTTTCAGCTAGTCCCAACAATGTAAAGTGCTCTGATCTAAAATTGGATAAGAATCAGGCAAGTTTAGTTTCAGGTGACCTCTCCCACCCCACCCCCCCCCAGCCTTTCTCCAACAAAAGGGCTTCAAAAGACCAGTTGGTGAAATGCTTTGCTAAACAAGCAAGACCTGGGAAAACGAAACTCAACAAAGTTACTTAGTTTAAAAGAAATATTGTCTTAAATTTTTGTTTGAAAACTTTAGAAAATGTACATAAAACTGATTTTTTTTGTGGACTTAAAGATCTGTGTTTTGTATGTGTTTATGAACATGTTCATGAGAGAAATTGTCTGCATGCTGTAATAATTAGGTGAGTTTAACTTTAAAATTCAAAAATTATGAGGTTGGGACATTACCAGAAAAATTTTATAGAATTTTCACGTTGTTTTAAATGGCTTTTTAATGATTGTTTAACTTGAAAATTTGAAAATGTGTTAGTTTAGAATGCATAAGCCTGTTTACACTGTAATCAAAATATCTGGCTTAACAAAAAGGTGAAACTTAGAATCCAACAGAATATCTATCTTTAGGAGTGAAGGGTGAACAGGCAGAAGTGGAGTTCAGCTGGTCATGCATGGTGGAACAGGTCCTGGGAGAAGTCCACACACGGTTAAAGAGGGCAAACTGGCACAAACACATTTCATCTAACCCTAAAGATTGAGAATGGGTGTGTGCCCATTCCACAGGAAGGACCAAGTGGCCCATCTTCATTCTGTCCCTTTTCCCTGCAGATAGACACTGGAAACATGATGGTAAAAATGAGTTATGTGATGATCGGAATAGCATTGCTAAAACTGCCCCTTGGATGTGTTAAAATTAAAATTAAGAAGGCCTTAAAAAGAGGGTTGAAAAGTTTATTTGTATGTGATTTGCTCTCAATGATATTCTGCCATTGGATATGTTTATTTTTAAGGCATAAATGGGTTAAGTCTAGCTTTTTGGTACAATGATGGTGATTGTAATTTTTGCATTAAGAAAAAATTGTTATTTGAGTTTAAATGTTTTAATGTGTATCTGTTTTAAAACAAGCAGCCAAGAGGAAATGAGTGACACGTAGCCTCAAGAGTTCAAGGGAGGAGGGGGGACCAAGATGGCGACGGGGCAGTAGGAAAACGCCACAGCTCTCTCCAACCAAAAAGAGAGTTCGAGTTCCAACGCTTAATCTCCCCAAGAGACCGACAACAACAAAAAGACGAACACTCAGAGAAAAACCAGAGGCGGAGAATAACAAAAAAAGAAAGAGAGGAAAAGAAGAATTTCAAAACAGAGAAAAGCGAAGACCCCTCCCCCAACCTTTACTGGCCGCGCGGCAGTGCGCCAAGCCGCTGGCCAGCCAGGCCCGGCGGGGGCTGCGGGAGCCACAGAGACACAGCAGAGACACAGGGGGCTGCTTTCAGAACATCAGGTACTGGTTTGCAGAACAGCAGATCGCCAGGAACAGAGAAAACTACCAGCCAGGAGTCTCCACGAGGATCACACCCCCACCCCTCACTCTCCACCCGAGCAGAGAGGCTCCATCCTGCCAAAGCCGCTCTGCATCAGCACTCAAGGCTGGGGCCGGAAACAGGCCCGGGGATCCGGCGCCTGAACAACACAACCAACTCCTCCCAATTGAAGTAAAAAGCTGAGCATACGCCTCAACAGAGGGGAGAAAACCAGGAAACAACACTCCCCCGGGAAGCACGCCTGTGACAACAAAAGTCCTGGAGGCCCAGGACAAGAGAAGCCCAAACCCCACCAAAACTCCACTCATATACCCTAGACTGGGAATTGGGCAACACAAGCTGCCAGCACCTGATAGTAAGCAGGAGCTCAGACTGTTAAGGCGGCTCAGCAATAGAGTGATAGTCTTGGATGTATGAGGCCCTGGATCTGATTCCTCAGCATCACAAAAGCAAAAAGGGTCAGAAGTGGTGCTGTGGCTCAAACGGTAGGGTGCCAGCCTTGAGCTGAAAAGCTGAGGGACAGCACCCAAACCTAGAGTTCAAGCCCACAACCAGCCCAAAACAAATAAACAAAAACACATCAGGAGCCCATAGCAGACTCCAGCATTTGGGGGAGTGCATCAAGAGCATCTGTTCTTCACAAGAGCACCCGTAGGAGCAAACACAAGCAGTCTAGGCTGCTCAACCCTTCCAAAGGCGGGAACTGCCAGCAATCTACAGCAGAGAGCTGAGAATCCTAAGTAAGTCAGAATAGCAGCTGGAAATAGGCTCCCAACAGAACCCAGATCAGGCACAGACTCTCTCTACCAATACAGAATCAGCAACCAAGCAAAGACAGACACACCAAAACAAAATTGAAGAGCAGTCTCCCGAACCTCCATGCGAAAATCACAGAGAAAAATCACAAGGTTTACTACCACCCAGGACAGCAAGCTCACCTCAAAAGCCAGCAGCCACACAGGGGAGAGCCCCAGTGGGAGCAAAGCAGGAATGGAAGACAAAGGCTACTTCCAAGGGTTCCTGGAGGCAATGACTCAAGAAATAAAGCGAGAAATTGATCAGAAATTGAAAGAGCACAAGGATGAACTATCCAAGGAGATACAGGGTATCAAACAAGAGATGCATGCAAAAATAGAAGCTGCACAAACCTCAGTAAGAAGTGAGATAAACGCCAAATTAGAGGTAATGCATACCTCATTGAGAGGTGATATCAGTACTCTGAGAACCAACATTGAATCCATAAAGGGATCCATTTCCTCCATGCAAACCACAATAGAAGCCACTGTCAACAGAGTGAATGAAATGGAAGGTAGAGTGTCAGATACAGAAGACAGAATACACCAACTGGACCAAAAAGTGACAGATATGGAAAAATCACTCAAATTAAACCAAAGGGATATTCAAGAGCAAGCAGATAATGCTAAAAAATTGAACCTTCACATAATTGGAGTGGACGAAGGTGAGTAATTCCAGAGCAAGGGAATGCAACACCTATTTAACAATATAATCAATGAAAATTTTCCCCACCTCAAAAACGACCATCTTAACTACATCACAAAAGCTTATCAAACACCCAACAAGCAAGACCCCAGGAGAAACACTTCTAGACACATTATAGTAAAAATGATAGATCTGAATAATAAGGAAACAATCCTGCATGCAGCAAAAATGAAGAAGGAGCTATACTACAATGGGAAAAAATAAGATTTACTGCAGATCTCTCCACACAAACAATGAATGCAAGAAAAGCCTGGGAAAGCACCATACGAGCCCTGAGAGCCCATAACTGCCAACCCAGACAGATCTACCCGGCAAAGCTAGCATTCACATTTGATGGAGAACTGAAAACTTTTAATAGCAAAGAAAAACTAAATGAATACATAAACATTAAGCCAGCATTACAAAGAATTCTAAGAGGGGGGACACAACCTGAAGAAAGCAGCCAGGAACTGGGGCCTGCCCCAAACAGGCGTTACTAAAAGTCTAACTGAGCAAGCACAGGAGGAAAGGAAAAAAGAAAAACTTAGGAAAACGGAATGGCAGGGACAACAATGCATCTCTCTATACTTTCTCTTAATATAAATGGGCTGAATTAGCCAATTAAAAGAAAACGAACTGAGGACTGGATCAGAAAACAAGAACCATCCATCTGTTGCCTTCAGGAGACCCACCTCTCAGCCAAACATACAAACAAACTCAGAGTGAAGGGGTGGAAAAGGATCTACCAATCAAACGCCCCCAGTAAGAAAGCAGGTGTAGCTATCCTGATATCTGACAAAATAAACTTTTCATTAAAATCAGTACAGAAAGACAAGGACGGACACTACATATTAATAAAGGGAACAAGCCAAGAGGAGGATATAACCATCATCAACTTATATGCCCCAAATATTGGTGCACCCAGATATGTCAAACAAATGCTCTCAAACTTACAGAATAAAATAGATCCCAATACGATAATACTAGGAGACTTTAACACACCACTCTCACCAAAGGACAGGTCTACCAACCAGAGGATTGGCAAAGAAGCTACCGAATTAAGAGAGGCCATACTTCAAGCGGAATTAACTGACATCTACCGAGTATTTCACCCTAAAACAACACAGTACACATTCTTCTCAGCAGCTCACGGAACTTTCTCCAAAATAGACCATATCATAGTTCATGCAAGGAACTTAAGCAAATACAAAGGGATCGACATAATCCCCTGTATCCTATCTGACCACAGTGGAATCAAGCTAGCTCTCAATAACAAAGCATACCGCAGAAATTTCTCCAATACATGGAAATTGAACAGCACACTCCTTAACAATGCCTGGATAACAGAAGAGATCAGAGAAGAAATAAAGCATTTCCTACAACTCAATGAAAATGAAAACACCTCACAAAGAAACTTGTGGGACACAGCAAAATCAGTCCTGAGGGGCAAATTTATTGCCCTCAGAGCCCACATCAAGAGAATGGAGACAGACCAAGTAAATAATCTCATGTTGCAATTAAAACAGCTAGAAAAACAAGAAAAAATGGGACCTAGAGCTACTAGAAGAAGCCAGATAACCAAATTAAAAGCAGAGATTAACCAATTAGAAAATCAGAAAACCATAACCAAAATAAACCATACAAAAAGCTGGTTCTTTGAAAAAATAAACAAGATTGATGGCCCATTGGGTAGATTAATTAAACAAAGAAGAGAGGAAACCCATATTAATAGGATTAGGGATGCCACGGGAAACATCACCACACGTACCCAAGATATCCAAACAATTCTAACAGACTACTTTCAAAAGCTATACTCTCTAAAGGAAGAAAATCGGGCAGAAATGGATGCATTTTTAGAGAAATACAAGTTGCCCAAACTGAGCAAAGAAGAAGTTAACCAATTAAATAAGCCAATATCCTATAATGAGATACAGGAAGCTATCAAAAGTCTTCCAACAAAAAAAAGCCCAGGACCAGATGGATTCACAGCAGAATTCTACAAGACCTTTAAACAAGAACTAATACCCATACTCCTCAAGCTCTTCAGAGAAACAGAGAAGGAAGGAGCTATCCCAAACTCATTCTACGAAGCCAATATCACACTCATCCCCAAACCAGGCAAAGACCCAACCAAAAAGGAGAATTACAGGCCAATCTCCTTGATGAACACAGATGCAAAGATCCTTAACAAGATTCTAGCTAACAGAATCCAGAAACACATAAAAAAAAATAATTCACTATGACCAGGTAGGCTTCATCCCAGAGACACAGGGATGGTTTAACATACGTAAGTCAATAAATGTAATCCAACATATCAACAGAGCCAAGGTCAAGAATCACATCATTATCGCCACAGATGCAGAAAAGGCCTTTGATAAAATTCAACATTCATTCATGCAAAAAGCTCTGGAGAAAATAGGAATAGAAGGAACATTTCTAAAAACAATAAAAGCCATTTATGACAGACCAATAGCCAATATTATACTTAATGGGGAAAAGCTACAACCAATTCTCCTAAAATCAGGAACAAGGCAAGGATGCCCACTGTCTCCACCCCTCTTCAATATAGTCCTGGAACCCTTAGCCAGGGCAATAAGGCAAGAAAAAGACATTAAAGGGATCCGCATAGGGAAAGAAGAAGTTAAACTATCCCTTTTTGCAGACGACATGATACTATACCTCCACGATCCCAAAAACATCCTCCCCAAACTCTTAGAAATCATAAATCACTTCGGCAAAATAGCAGGATACAAAATAAACCCACAAAAATCAGTTGCCTTCCTATACACTGATAATGTACAGGAAGAGAGGGAAATAAAGGGAGCAACCCCATTCACAATAACCTCCCGAAAAATAAAATATTTAGGAATTAACCTAACCAAAGATGTAAAAGAACTATTTAATGAGAACTATAAAAAGTTAAAGAAAGAAATTGCAGAAGACACTAGGAAATGGAAAGACCTCCCATGCTCCTGGATAGGCCGACTTAATATAGTAAAGATGGTAATACTTCCAAAACTAATATACAAATTCAACGCAATTCCTATTAAAATCCCAATGACGTACATCACTGAAATACAGAAAACAGTCCAAAAATTCATATGGAACAACAAAAGACCTAGAATAGCCAAAACAATTCTAGGGGATAAAGACAATATGGGAGGGCTATTCATGCCGAACTTCAAACACTACTACAGAGCTATAATAACAAAGACAGCATGGTACTGGCACAAAAACAGACCCGAAGACCAATGGAACAGAATAGAAGATCCAGAAATAAATCCACAGGCCTACAGCCAGCTGATATTCGACAAAGGAGCCAAAGACATACAATGGAAGAAACACAGCCTCTTCAACCGCTGGTGCTGGGAAAACTGGGCAGCCACATGCAGAAAACTAAAAGTGGACCCCAGCCTATCACCATGCACCAACATCAACTCAAAATGGATTAAAGACCTTAACATTAAACCTGAATCTCTGAAACTACTGCAGGACAGAGTAGGAGAGACACTTGAACTAATAGGCACAGGAAGGAACTTCCTGAACAGAATCCCAGGGTCACAACAAATTGGAGAGAGACTCGACAAATGGGACTACCTTAAAATAAAAAGCTTCTGCACAGATAAAGCTATCGCCACCAAGCTAGAAAGACAACCAACTAATTGGGAAAAAATATTTACCAGCAATATATCAGACAAGGGGTTAACAACCTGTATATACAGGGAACTCAAGAAACTAATCCCTCCCAAACCCAACAAACCAATTACTAAATGGGCAAGGGAACTAAAGAGGGACTTCTCAAATGAAGAAATAAAAATGGCAAAGAAACACATGAGGAAATGTTCATCATCCCTGGTGGTGAAGGAAATGCAAATAAAGACAACCCTGAGATACCACCTTACCCCAGTCAGAATGTCCCACATCCACAAATCAGCCAACGACACATGCTGGAGGGGAAGTGGAGAACGAGGAACGCTATTACACTGCTGGTGGGAATGTACACTCATACAACCACTTTGGAAAGCAGTCTGGAGGGTCCTTAGAAAGCTAAAGATTGACCTCCCTTACAACCCAGTCATACCACTTCTAGGCATCTACCCTGAACAACAGGAACCAATATACAAGGACACGTGCACCTCCATGTTTATTGCAGCACTGTTCGCAATAGCTAGGATATGGAAACAACCTAGATGCCCCACCACAGATGAATGGATCCAAAAATTGTGGTATCTATACACAATGGAATATTATGCAGCCATTAGAAATGACAAAATAATGGCATTTGCAGGGAAATGGAGGGAGCTAGAAGGAATCATGTTGAGCGAGGTAAGCCAAGAACGAAGAGACAAACAGTACATGGTCTTCCTGATAAGTGGATGATGAATCCAAAATGTTAGGTGATATGACAAAACTAACAGGACTTAAGAAACAAAGAACTCCCACTCATCTGGTTGAACCACTACTAAATATCCCCATGCTGCTGATCACATATATGGTATATAACATATGAGCACCGTTATATATTACAGACTGTGATAGACAATTTGCTCCAGGAAAGTTAGAATGAACTTGTGACTTTAAATGAGCATCATTATTCCACAATACAGTGAATTTCCGGAAATTAAGTACTCACTTAATCACAATCAAAAAAAAAAAAAAACCTTGGGGAAGGGAGGGAGAGAGGGGATGGTAGGGGGAAAACAGTGGAGGGCGTAACAATATTCAAGAGGAAGTATACTCATTACCTCACTCATGTAACTGTAACCCTCTGTATAGTATCTTTACAATAAAAAAATTTAAAAAATAAGAGTTCAAGGGATTTTTCAAAATGCAACTAAAAACTATAGAATATTAAAACAGATCAATAGGCGGCTTACAAATTAGGAATGGATTTCTGTATATAAAGTTTAAAAGTAAAATTTTTCTAAACATTTGCCTCAAAGTGCAAAAAGGAAAAATTAGGATTACCAAAATGGTTGCTTAATTACTATTTCCTTTTGCTCTCATAGGTTTGTTTGTTTGTTTGTTTAACATTTCCCAGCACATCCCCACAAAAGAGTGTTGATTCTTGTAAGTTTGTCAGATGTAACTTTAATTACATTCTGGTAAGAACATGCTCAAAAGTTACTTCTATGTTGACCACCTTGTTGCTTTAAATTAGACTAAAGTGGCCTTTTATGAGACTCATTGATCTGCAAACTGGTTCGAAGCCAGCCTGGGCAGAAAAAGGTCTGTGTGAAACTGTCACCTCTACTCAGCTAGCAGAAGGCTGAAAGAGCAAACAGAGTTGCTTTAGGATTAAAAGTGGCAGAGTTCTAGCCTTGAGCTGCAGAGCTGAGGGACAGCCCTCAGGCCCCGAGTTCAAGTCCAGCAACTAACTAAGAAATGCCAATAAGGCGTTTTTCCCAGTGTAGAGAAGACACTTCCGGGATGAAAGCAACGGAGGAGCATCCAGAGACCGTAAGCCACTGCTTGAATGGCAGAAATAATGTCAGATCCTAGTGTCATTTGTGCGTGGTCTTTTAAAAATTGGTCAGAGCCAGGAGGTCAAGGGAAGATAGTTTTTAAGCATGCCTAATATCTTTGACTATCTACCTTGTAAGGGACAGGAATTTAGTCATCTCTGATAGCAGTAAAAAGCTAAGGTTGTAAAATGTGGAGGATAGTTTTAGATTCCAACCCCTGTATGTGCCAAAAGCTCTAATTGGCAGTGACTGTTGAGCTGACACCAGCTACATGAAATTCATCTGCTCAGGAAAAACGTTTGTAAACCTGAGACTGTGTTTCTATTGATATCTGTTTGAAAGCCTGCATAGGTAACTCAGGCATTGTTAGGATAAGTAGAGATCACATTCCTAAACCATCCAGAAAGATCCTTTTGCAAACCAGAAGGCTAAATAAGCTACACTGCTGTAGGCAGAAAAAAGGCCTGTGCATTTGTCAAAAGTTAAAATGTTGTTCTTGATGACATCTAACCCTGGTATCCTCTTTGTCAAAAAGGCAAAGGTTAGAGGTTAGTGGCTAGGTAGGATCAACACCACTGTCAGCTTGAAGAAGTGACAAAAGATGAATCTTTGTCTATTATCCCCTTTTAAGAACAAGGGACCAGAGTCACTTTTTTTAAAATGTGGCAAAATAGACAGAAGGAAAAGGCATGGGAAATAATAGTACAGGACTGAGCCCTCTATATCTGCCTAGAAAATCCTAGCCTTATTAAAAGAACTATTTTTTTAAAAAGTTGTCATCTTGGGGTTCTGGGAAGATGGCGGAGGAGAAGCTGGAATCTGAACAAGCTCTCGCATAGAAAGCAGTTTTAGAGTTCCAGTGAACAGTCCTAAGCCAGAGAATCACACCAAGTGTGCCATCACAGGACAGAGAGTTAGACAAGAGAGGGGAAGCCAAGGCAAAAAGACACACCTGAGTGCCTGCCAGCAGCTGCCACTGCGGCGGCCACCGCCGCGGGGTCATACCTGAGACATAGAGAGTCCGGGACGAAGGAGCCAGACGCAGCGGACGAGCGGATTCTACTCAACACCAACAAGAACCGACAAGGAATGGACATCTTCATCCTACAGTTTCCAGACCAGAGACGACCCAGGATCCAAGACTCGGCGTGAGTACAAGCCCGACGTCCTCACTCCTTCTCAGGGAGCAGAGGAGGGAAGGCCACCGCTCCCCCCCTAGCACCGGTGATCTCCATCTTGGATACCGACAAAGCTCGGAGGAGCTGCTAGCTCCAGCTCAGGCCTTGGAATAAAACGAGTCATTTAGCAGGTCACAAGAACTTAATGGCGAAGTGACCTGCCAGACTCAGCTCCATCCAGGGAAAAGTCACCCAGCTCAGGCGCCAGCCATTGGAGTGCCTTGCCTCACAGGGTAAACAGAGCCAGAGGCTGCCCCTCCCTCTAGCAGCCACCACAATCAATTGAAAAACAGAAACCCTGAGAATGGCTCCAGGCTGGGCGCTGTGAGTTTTATCACAAAATAGCCCCAGGGAAAAGCTACTGTTTGTTGAAAGGCCTCAACTCTACCCAGAACCTAGCCTCATCACCCCATCCCCCTCTTTTGTGATTCTCAAAGCAGATCACCCTCCCAAGAAACTAACCTGGGAGGGGGACCTCAAAATCTTGGGTAAAGCTGAGCATTTTTCTGCCTCTTCCAACAAACCGACTTAAGAAACCAATCAAGCCACAGGACCTCAAGCTGACCAGAGACTCCAACAAGAGACTGGTTACAGACAAAAGGGAGATACAGGATTCTTCCCACCCCTCCCCCCCACCCGAAAAAAAAAAATCAAAAGACTTTTTTTTTCTTCTTCTTTTCTTTTTTTTTGTTTGTTTTTTGTTTTTTGTTACCATATATATATATATATATATATATATATATATAATTTTTTTCTCTTCTAAAACTTTTATTAATCTATAATTTTTGCCTCTTCTGAAAAAAGAATTGTTTTCCAGTAACTTTTTTTTTCTCCTCTTATAGATTTTATTTTAGGAATATGTGAATGAGCGTTTTCCTTTCTTTTCTTGTTTTCTTTCTCTTTTTCTTTCTTTCTTAATTATCTTTTTGTTTTTTGTCTAGCTCTACTGAACTTCTGATCTTTTCTTCTCCCTTTCCCATCTTTAAAGTTTTTCACACCTCCTCTATGTCCCTCCCTTTCTCTCAACATAATCACATTCCTCTCTAAATAGATGGTCTTTTAATCTCTATAATAACATTAATCTTTCCGTTTCTATTTTTTTTCTGGTCTCTTTTAATTCCCCTCTCCCTCTCTTCTCTTTCTCTCTCTCTCTACTTGCATCCTACCCAACCCATTTCCTGCATTGTGACTAGGACATAGTTAACTCTCTCTATGCCTCCCCACACCAATCTATTCCTATTTTTTACCCACATCTCTCCCTAATCCTAATAATTTCTGGTTTTCCAAATTCTTTTCTGCGGTTCGAAGTCCTTTAACATATAGTTGTTTGATGTTGAATAGATTTATCTGTTGAACTTGATTGTATCTGTAGACTATTGACTGTACAAATGCAAACTTTGGTTGATGGTTGCCTTAAGATAGTGTTCTAGCACAAAACTGGTGCTATCCTCATCTCAAATGGGCAGAGTAAGCCGGAAAAACACAAGAAAAATGGCAAATCCGGGTATCTCAATTACCAATCTTGATAATCAGGGATTAGAACAGATAATGAATAATCCAGAAGAGAGTTCCCAAATAGCTCTACAAACACTACTAGCAAACATGATAAATGAGAAGTTTGACAATGTACAAAGGACTCTGTATGAGCTTGATAGGGAGAGAGAGGAGGCATCCCAGAAGTTTATACAGGAATATCATAAGCGTGAGGAAGCTACTCAAAAACTAATACAGGATTTGCGTGAACAACTTAAGAATACTCAAAGAGAAAGGGAGGAATGGCGTGAGCAGGCTGAGAACACTCAAAGAGAACTGCAGGAATCCCACAGACAGGAGGAAGCTAATCAAAGAGTAATACAGGAATTGAGAGACCAGGTAGAGAACATATAAAGATCACTAAAGGCATCCATAGAATCCATTAACAAAGAGCTGAAGGAAGTCAGGGAGACCACAAAGGGAAAACTGAATGGAACCCTGAAAGATTAAAAATTGACCATTACCATTACTAACTTGCTAACTGCTGATTCTGCTTCTGTAAACTTGCTTACGCTGGCACTGACCCTTCCCTTCCCAAAAATGAGTTAAGAAGTTTCAGGGACCAGATGCCGGCCCCAGGACAAGGTCAGTGGTAGTAGATAAAGAACAGACAGTACGTGTTCCTCAGTTCCCATTTAGAAATTCCCCAGACAGGACCTTGAGATAACGACCACTTGGCAAGACCACAAGCTAAGCCAAATGTCAACCAATCATAGGCCTGTAACCATGTAAACCCCCCCTTAAACCAACCATGGGCCAGTCATTTTACAAAGAGTGTTACAAAATTTCCCGCGTGGCAAAATGATTGTTGGTGTATATGGTGACCTTTAAATGGACCAATCATGGGATGCTTTGTGTTATGCGTTAATCTTGTGGTTTTTGCCTTTAAAAAGGGCTTGTAACCGCTGCTCAGGGCTCCCTGTCTGCTCGGGACAGAGAGTCCGTTTGCGCAAATGTCAAATAAACTCCTCTTGCTTATTGCATCTCCCAGCCTGGAGTCTGAGTTTTCTGGGGTGCCCTCCTGTTGACAAAAGTATCCTAGGGGATACTTTCATTTGGTGCGTTGGCCGGGAACCAGGCGCCCCTAAACCCCAGATTCCAGGACCGGCAGGAGGTAAGATAGAGCTCTTGTCTTTCGTGTTTGTCGTGTTTGTTTTATGTTTTGGGGATCCAAAAGTGCCTGTACAGGACGTGTGTGGTGGACCAGAGGGAAAAGCAGACATGCCCACTATCCTGGTCCCGCCCTGGGGTTCTACCCCAGGGTGCGTGAATTCGTGGTGGACTAGAGGGAAAAGTAGACGTGCCCACTACCCTAGTCCCGCCCTGGAGTACTGCTCCAGGGTCGCGTGGAGGGGGGACGAGATCCGAGTGTCTCTGTGTTTGGGGGAGTTAAGGCACGGCAGGCCTCTCCCTTCTGAAGTTTCTCTCCTCATTTGTGCTCACTCGGGGACCGCGCGGCATTTGTCTAGTCTTGTCTGTGTCTGTCTGACATTAATTGTCTTTGGTGTTTGTTTTGTGACTTTCAAGGAAATGGGTCAACAAGTGAGTCCACTCCTAGGACACCTGAGACCTTGTCCTAGTTAGTTTAAAAACAAAAACCGCTGGTTTTGCTTTTGTAACTTGCTTGTTTGTCAATTATGAAGCTGCCACTGACCATCTGCAAGTGGCCCCAGTTAGATCTCAGCCTTGGGCCTTGGCTCGGGGGGTCTGAGAGTGGGGGAGAACCTGTCAGTCTGAGGGGACGGTCGCTAGGGACTTCTTTCCCTTGCACCAAGATGACTGGGAATTCTCCTCTGCCTTGGAAGGCCCCTGGGTCAACATCTGCAGGAATCTAAGAGACAAATCCTCCGGAGGTGAGTAGGGGGGTTGAGTCCCCTGGTAAGTGAATGGTAGTGAGATGTCGCCCCATTCACTGAGACCTGATTTTGTCTTTGTGGCCACTTGTTTGTCTTGTTAACTTTAGTGTGTGTTTTTTTTTATGTTTTCTGGGGTAGGGAAGTTCTGGGTGAGTGTGGCAGGCTCACTCAGCAGACTCTGGATTCAGCTTGCTGAATGAGAACAGCACAGAGTTCCGGTAGGGATAAACTGGGGCCCATTAGTCTCCGACTCAGCCTTCAGTTCTTGTCTAGTTCTGTATTAGAATTGGTACCAGTTTTAAATGTGGATCCTTGGTTTTTGTGTTTATCTGTGTTTTTGTTATTTATTTGAACATCTCTGGGGAAATAAAAGTTCCAGCTGGGCTAGGTCACAGACCTGCTATGCCCCCCCCCCAGGCATGGAAGGTTACTGGGCTAGTTTGGTTCCCTTCAAGCCTCAGGCTGCATTTTCTCCTTGTGGAGGCTGCCAGCAGGGAGAGTGTAGAAGGCTGTGTGCCTGGTTTGGACTTTTTCAGCTAGTCCTGACAATGTAACAATTTGTAAAGTGCTCTTGTCTAAAATTGGATTAAAAAAATCTGGCCAGTTTAGTTTTAGGTGACCCCCTCCCCCAGCCCTCCTCCAACAGAAGGGATTCAAAGAGACTAATTAGTGAATTGCCTTGCTAGATAAGCAAGCTCTGGAAAAATAAAGCCCAACAAAGGTACCTAGTTTAAAAGAAACACTGTCTTAAATTTTTGTTTAAAAACTTTAAAAGGTGTACGTACAACTGATTTTGATTTTTGCGCGCTTTAAGATCTGTGTGAGTGTTTTGTGTGTGTCTGTGAACGTGTTCAAAGATAAGAATTGTCAGCATGCTGTAACAATTGGGTGAGTTTAAATTTAAAATTCAAAAGGTTATGAGGTTTGGACATTACCAAAAATTCTAAAAAAAAAAAATCTTCACATTGTTTTGAATGGCTTTTTAAAGATTCTTTAACTTGCAAATTAAAAAAATCTGGTATTTTAAAAACTAATGTTTTAAAATGCATAAGACTGTTTATACTGTAATCAAGTTATCTGGCTTAACAAAAATGCATTGGCTGTTTGGGATCTAGTTCCCTTGGCTAAAATTTGGCATAAATATTAAAAATTTAAATGTAAAGGTTAGTTTAACACTGTCAAAGATGTTACTTGTTCTGTCTGTCTAAAAACTGTGTATTTCATTTGAAAACCAAGAGATAAAAACAGTAAAACTAGAAGCCAACCGAAGACCTGTCTTTAGAGGTAAGAGGTAAACAAGCAAAAGTGCAGTTCAGCTGGCCATGCATGGTGGGACAGGCCCTGGGAGGAGTCCACACATGGTGAAAGAGGGCAAGCTGGCACAAACACAGTTCATCTAACCCTAAAGAGTCGGATTGGGTGCGTACCCATTCCATAGAAGGGGCTGAGTGGCCCATCTTTGTTCTCTCTTTTCCCTGCATACAGACACTAAAAACATGATGGTTAAAATAAGTGATGTAATGAACTGATTAGTATTGCTAAAACTTCCCCTTAAATATGTTAACATTAAAATTAAAAAGGCCTTAAAAAGAGGGCTAAAAAGTTATTTGTATAATGTGACTTGCTTTTAATGTTTTACAATTAGGATGTTTTTAAAAGTTATAAAGGTGTTAAATCTAGCTTTATGGTATAGTAAAGGTGAATGTAATTCTTGCATTAAGAAAAAATTGTCATTTGAGTTTGAAAGTTTTAATATGTAAAAACAAGCAGCCAAGAGACAATGAGTGACACTTGGCCTCAAGATTTTAAGAGGTTTTTTATAAAATGCAAATAAAAACTAAAGTATAAAATATTAAAGGTGATTAATAGGAGGTTTTTAAAAAAATAGGGAATGGATTTTTGGGTATAAAGTTTAAATGTAAAATTGTTTTTAACATTGGCCTCAATGTGCACAAAGAAGAAAAAATTAGGATTATCAAAATGATTGCTGTTCCAGTTTGCTCTTATAGGTTTTTTTTTAAGTTTCCAGCAAGCCCAGAGCAAAGCACAGAGGATTCTTAAAAGTTTGTCAGATGTAACTTTGACTCTTAATAAGTTTCAGGTAAGAGCATGCTTAAAAGCTACTTCTATGTTGACCACATTGTTGCTTTTAATTGGAGTAAAATGGCCTTTTATAAGACTCATTGATCTGCAAACTGGTTCAAAGCCAGCCCGGGCACAAAAAGGTTCCTGTGAGACTGTCACCTCTATTCAGCCAGCAGAGTACTAGCCCTAGACTGAAGAGTCAGGGGACAATACTCAAGCCCCAAGCTCGAGACTCACAGTGGCAGAGTGCTAGCCTTGAGCTGGAGAGCTACGGGACAGTGCTCAGGCCCAGAGTTCAAGTCCAGCGACCAGCTAAAGGGAAATGCCAATGAGGCATTTATCCCAATGTGGAGAAGACACTCCTGGGACAAAAGCAATGGAGGAGCATCCAGAGGCAGTAAGCCACTGCTTGGATGGCAGAAATGTCAGATCCTAGAGTCATTTGTGCGTGGCCCTTCAAAACTGGTCAGAGCCGGGAGGTCATAGGAAGATAGTTTGAAAGCATGCCTAATGTTCATGACTACATTGTAAGGGACAGGAACTTGCCAGTCCTATGTGATAATAAAAAGCCAATGTTATAAAATGTGGGGGATAGTTTAAATCTCAACCCCTTTATTTGCCAAAAGCTCTAATTGAGCTGACACCAGTTACATGAAATTCATCTGCTCAGGAAAAAGTTTGTAAACCTGAGAAAGTGTTTCTATTGATATCTGTCTAAAGGCCTGCAAAGGTAACTTAGGCATTATTTGGGATCACTAGAGATCACATTCCTAAGCCATCTAGGAAAATGCTTTTACAAACCAGAGTGCTAAACAAGCTACACTGCTGTAGCTGGAGAAAAGTTCTGTGCAGTTGTCAAAAGTTAAATATTGTTCTTAATGACATCTAAACCTGCTGGCCTCTTTGTAAAATAGGCTAAGGTTATAGGTTCCTGGCTAGGTAAGATCAACGCCCCTGAAGTCAGCTTGAAGAAATTACAGAAGATGGACCTTCGCCCTTCTACCTCTTTTTTTAAGATCAAAGGTCCAGAGTCAGAAATTTTGGAAAAATGAGGCAAAAAAAAGGCATAAAAGAGGTTCCAGGAAGATGGCGGAGGAGAAGCTGGAATCTGAACAAGCTCTCCAATAGAAAGCAGTTTTAGAGTTTCAGTGTACAGTCCTAAGCCAGAGAATCACACCAAGTGTGCCATCACAGGACAGAGAGTTAGACAAGAGAGGGGAAGCCAAGGAAACACATCAGCTGCCGCTGCGGCGGCAGGGTTACGGCGGCAACCACCGCCGCGGGGTCATAACTGAGACACAGAGAGTCGGGGACGAAGGAGCCAGACGCAGCGGACGAGCGGATTCTACTCAACACCAACAAGAACCGACAAGGAGCGAACATCTTCATCCTGCTGTTTGCAGACCAGAGACGACCCAGGATCCAAGACTCGGCGTGAGTACAAGCCCGACATCCTCACTCCTTCTCAGGGAGCAGTGGAGGGAAGGCCACCGCTCCCCCCCTAGCACCGGTGATCTCCATCTTGGATACCGACAAAGCTCGGAGGAGCTGCTAGCTCCAGCTCAGGCCTTGGAATAAAACGAGTCATTTAGCAGGTCACAAGAACTTAACGGCGAAGTGACCTGCCAGACTCAGCTCCATCCAGGGAAAAGTCACCCAGCTCAGGCGCCAGCCATTGGAGTGCCTTGCCTCACTGGGTAACCAGAGCCAGAAGCTGCCCCTCCCTCTAGCAGCCACCACAATCAATTGAAAAACAGAAACCCTGAGAATGGCTCCAGGCTGGGCATTGTGAGCTTTATCACAAAATAGCCCCAGGGAAAAGCTACTGTTTGTTGAAAGGCCTCAACTCTACCCAGAACCTAGCCTCATCACCACATCCCCCTCTTTTGTGATTCTCAAAGCAGACCACCCTCCCAAGAAACTAACCTGGGAGGGGGACCTCAAAATCTTGGGTAAAGCAGAGCATTTTTCTGCCTCTTCCAACAAACCGACTTAAGAAACCAATCAAGCCACAGGACCTCAAGCTGACCAGAGACTCCAACAAGACACTGGTTACAGACAAAAGGGAGATACAGGATTCTTCCCACTCCTCCCCCGCCCCCCAAAAAAAATCAAAAGACTTTTTTTCTTATTTTTTTTTCTTTTTTCTTCTTCTTCTTTTCTTTTTTTTTGCTTGTTTTTTTGTTTTTTGTTACCTTATATATATATATATATATATATATATAAATATATATAAATTGTTTTCCCTTCTAAAACGTTTATTAATCTTTAATTTTTGCCTCTTCTGAAAAAATAATTGTTTTCCAGTAACTTTTTTTTTCTCATCTTATAATTTTTATTTTAGGAATACGTGAATGAGCGTTTTCCTTTCTTTTCTTGTTTTCTTTCTCTTTTTCTTTCTTTCTTAATTACCTTTTTGTTTTTTATCTAGCTCTACTGAACTTCTGATCTTTTCTTCTCCCTTTCCCATCATTAAAGGTTTTCACATCTCCTCTATGTCCCTCCCCTTCTCTGAACATATTCACATTCCTCTCTAAATAGACGGTCTTTTAACCTCTATAATAACATTAATTTTTACGTTTCTATTTTTTTTCTGGTCTCTCTTTATTCCCCTTTCCGTCTCTTCTTTTTCTCTCTCTCTCTACTTGCATCCTACCCAACCCATTTCCTGCATTGTGATTAGGACATAGTTAACTCTCCCTGTGCCTCCCCACACCAATCTATTCCTATTTTTCACCCACATCTCTCCCTAATCCTAATAATTTCTGGTTTTCCAAATTCTTTTCTGCGGTTTGAAGTCCTTTAACATATAGTTGTTTGATGTTGAATAAATGTATCCGTTGAACTTGTTTGTATCTGTAGACTATTGACTGTACAAATGCAAACTTTGGTTGATGGTTGCCTTAAGATAGTGTACTAGCACAAAACTGGTGCAATCTTCATCTCAAATGGGCCGAGTAAGCCGGAAAAACACAAGAAAAATGGCAAATTCGGGTATCTCAATTCCCAACCTTGATAATCAGGGATTAGAACAGATAATGAATAATCCAGAGGAGAGTTCCCAAATAGCTCTACAAACACTAAAAGCAAACATGATAAATGAGAAGTTTGACAATGTACAAAGGACGCTGTATGACGTGATAGGGAGAGAGAGGAGGCATCCCAGAAGTTTATATAGGAATATCATAAGCGTGAGGAAGCTACTCAAAAACTGATAGAGGATTTGCGTGAACAACTTGAGAATACTCAAAGAGAAAGGGAGGAATGGCGTGAGCAGGCAGAGAACACTCAAAAGAACTGCAGGAATCTCACGAACGGGAACAAAGAGAACTGCAGGAATCCCACAGACAGGAGGAAGCTAATCAAAGAGTAATTCAGGAATTGAGAGACCAGGTAGAGAATACACAAAAATCACTAAAGGCATTCATGGAATCCATTAACAAAGAGCTGAAGGAAGTCAGGGAGACCACAAAGGGAATGCTGAATGGAACCCAACAGAAGGAATGGGAGTCCAAAGAAACCATAACCAATCAACTAAGTGATTTGAGAACAAACACTGAACACCAAATTAAGGAAGTAAAGAAATGCATACAAGACTTAAAACAGAGCTTCAACAAAGAACTTGAAGCCATCACCAACTAGAAGGAAAAGAGATAAAAAATCAATGTATAGAGTCTTGACAGCAGGTTAGACCATGCAGAAGATCGAATCTCAGGGATTGAAGAAAGCCTAGATAGTATAGAGAAAGAAAATACAACCATCCAAGACAAGTCCAAGAAATATGATAGGTCTATCCAACACCTGGAAGACACCATCAGAAGGCCCAATCTAAGGATAATGGGTGTAGAGGAGCACCTAGAAAAAGAAGTTAGTGGTCTAGGAAATTTGTTTAACAGGATCCTAGCAGAGAACTTCCCAAACATACAAAAAGATAGGCCTATTCAGATACAAGAAGCTTTTAGAACCCCAAATAGACCAGAGCAGAATAAGACATCCCACCGTCACATTATAATCCACACAGGATCAACCCAGACCAAGGAAAAGATCCTCCCCCACAGTATAACCCCTGCTTTCACTATATTTGATGTCAGTATAACTTGTGGAGGAGATGGGGAAAAACCAGTTGTTTAAGGATACAGGTGGACCTTTTGCAAAAATGAGAAGTACAAGTTGTCATGTCCAAAACGAACTTTACAAATTCGGTGTGGGGGGGGAGGGGGGGAAGGAATAGGATTGGGATGGGGGGAGGGGGGAGGCTGGGAAGGGATGTGAAGGGTAAACAAAGGAGGAGGCTGCAATGCTTGGTAAGAAATGTATGTATTATCCTGCCCATGCAATTGTAACTCCTCTGTACAGTATGTTCACAAATAAAATGAAATTAAATTAAAAAAAAATTCGTGAGAAGAGATAAAGAAGGTCGCTACATACTAATTAAAGGATCTCTCCTTCAGGAGGATATTACAATTCTAAATATCTATTCGCCAAACAATGGAGCACCCAAATTTATCAAAGAAACACTACTTTCCCTCAAATCCCATATAGATCCAAAGACTTTAATTGTTGGGGATTTTAACACACCATTCTCCCTACTAGATAGATCAACTCGGCAAAAACTCATCAGAGAAACCGCAGATCTAAACAGCTGCATAGATCAACTAGACTTAACAGACATTTACCGAACATTTCACCCAGCAGCATCAGAATACACGTTCTTCTCAAAAGCACATGGAACGTTTTCTAAAATAGACCACATTTTAGGCCACAAAGCAAACTTGTCTAAATTCAGAAACATTGAAGTTATACCTTGCATTCTCTCTGACCACAAGGGAATAAAATTAGAACTCAACACTAAAAGCCACCAAAGAAAGTCCGGTATCACATGGAGGCTGAACAACACACTGCTGAATCATGAGTGGGTCATGGAAGAGATTAGAAAGGAAATTCAAATGTTCATGCTATTCAACAAAAATGAACAAACAAATTACCAGCTCCTCTGAGACACAGCAAAGGCAGTACTCAGAGGCAAGTTTATAGCTCTGAGCTCCTACATCAACAAATTGGAGAGATCGGAAACTAACAATTTAATGACACATCTAAAACTCCTTGAAAAAGAGCAGCAAGATAAACCCCAATCCAGTAGACGGAAAGAAATAATCAAAATTAAATCAGAATTAAATGAATTAGAATCCAAAAAAAAACTATAGAAAGAATCAACAAAACAAAGAGTTGGTTCTTTGAAAAACTTAACAAAATTGACAGACCCTTAGCAAACCTTATAAGAAAAGGACAGAACACACCCAAATTAATAAACTCAGAGATGAGAATGGAAACATCACCAAGGAAACAACCAAGATTCAGAACATTATAAGGTAATACTTCTCAAAACTTTATGCTAATAAGTTTGAGAACTTGACAGAAATGGACCTTTTCCTAGCAAATATTGACATGCCAAAACTAAACCAAGATGAGTTAAACCAGCTTAACAGGCCCATATCAAGCATTGAAATAGAAACAGCAATAAGAGACCTCCCAGCTAAGAAAAGTCCAGGACCAGATGGTTTTACAGCGGAATTTTACAAGGCCTTCAAAGCAGAGCTCACACCAATACTCCTCCAACTCTTCAATGAAATTGAAAGAGAAAGTTCACTACCGAACACATTCTATGAATCCATCATAACCCTCATGCCAAAACCAGGCAGGGACTCATCAAAGTAAGAGAACTATAGACCCATTTCTTTGATGAACATTGATGCAAAACTTCTCAACAAAATTTTGGCCAATCGACTTCAACAATTCATCCAAAATATCATACACCATGATCAAACAGGATTCATTTCAGGGATGCAAAGCTGGTTCAATATACGCAAATCAATTAATATTATTCATCACATCAACAGGAGCAAGAATAAGAACCACATGGTTATCTCAATAGATGCAGAAAAAGCATTTGACAAGATCCTACACCCCTTTTTGATGAAGGTTCTGGAAAAATTAGGAATCCATGGAACATTCCTCAATACAATAAAGGCTGTATATGACAAACCTACAGCCAGCATTATACTCAATGGTGAAAAACTAAAGCCATTTCCTCTTAACTCAGGAACAAGACAAGGATGCCCACTCTCTCCACTTCTCTTCAATCTAGTATTAGAATGCCTAGCTACAGCAATAAGGCAAGATGCAGACATAAAGGGGATCCAAATAGGGAAAGAAGAAAAACAACTCTCCCTCTTTGCAGATGACATGATCTTGTATTTAAAAAATCCCATAGACTCCACACCCAAATTACTCAAGCTGATTCAAAACTTTGGCAAAGTAGCAGGTTATAAAATTAACCCCCCAAAATCAATGGCTTTTCTATATGCCAACAATGAGAAAAGTGTGGCTGAAATTAGGAAAGCAACTCCATTTGTAATAGCCCCACAAAAAATAAAATACCTAGGAATTAACTTAACCAAAGAAGTGAAGGACCTCTATGAAGAAAACTTTAAAATCTTGAAAAAGGAAATCAACACAGAACTTAAAAAATGGCAAAACCTCCCATGCTCCTGGATTGGCAAGATTAACATCGTGAAAATGGCAATACTTCCCAAGGCTATCTACAAATTCAATGCGATACCTATCAAAATTCCACCCTCATTCTTCAAGGAAATAGAAGAGGCAATCCAAAAATTCATATGGAACAATAAAAGACCCCGAATAACAAAAACGCTCCTCAACGGAAAGAACACTGCTGGAGGAATATCAATACCAAATTTCAAACTCTACTATAAAGCCATAGTAATCAAAACAGCTTGGTATTGGCATAAGAACAGACCTCAGGACCAATGGAATAGAATTGAAAACCCAGAAATGAACCTACAGACCTATAGCCATCTAATCTTCGATAAGGAAGCTAAAACAATAGAATGGAAGAAAGACAGCCTCTTCAGTAAATGGTGCTGGCAAAATTGGTTAACTACATGTAGAAAACTAAAGCTAGATCCTTATATATCACCCTGCACCAGAATCAACTCCAAATGGATCAAAGACCTTGAACTCAAAGCAGACACTCTGAAAACATTACAGGATGGAATAGGAGAAACCCTAGGTCTCCTTGGCTCAGGCCGAAATTTTCTGAATAGAGATCCGGAAGCACAACAAATCAAAGAAAGGTTGGACAAATGAGATTGCATAAGATTGCAGAGCTTCTGCAGGGCAAATGACATAGCTAGCAAGATCAATAGATAGCCCACCGATTGGGAGAAGATCTTTAGTAGCCATACAACGGACAAGGGTCTCATATCTAAAATATACTTGGAACTCAAAAAATTAAACCCCCAACAACAAATCAAAGAAACATCTGCCCAATAAATAAGTGGGCGAAAGACTGAAAGAGAAGCTTCTCTGAAGAAGGAAGAAGGATGGCCAATAGACACATGAAGAAATGTTCAACATCCCTAGCCATAAAAGAAATGCAAATCAAAACAACACTGAGATATCACCTCACTCCAGTTAGAACAGCAAAAATCAAGAACTCTAACAACAAGAGATGCTGGAGGGGATGTGGACAGAAAGGAACCTTACTTCATTGTTGGTGGGAATGTAAACTTGTTCAACCACTTTGGAAAGCAGTATGGAGGTTCCTCAAAAGACTTCACATAGATCTCCCCTATGATCCAGCAATCCCACTTTTGGGCATTTACCCAAATGTTTACAACCAAGACCACACTAAAGCTACCAGCACAACTATGTTTATTGCAGCATTATTTACCATAGCTAAGATATGGAACCAACCCAGATGCCCCTCAGTAGATGAATGGATCAAGAAAATGTGGTATATATACACAATGGAATTCTATGCCTCCATCAGAAAGAATGACATTTCCCCATTTGTTAGGAAATGGAAAGGTTTGGAAAAAATTATATTAAGTGAAGTAAGACAGGCCCAAAGAAACATAGGTCCCATGGTTTCCCTTATTTGCAATATCTAGTATAGGTATGATTCAATCGGAAAAGGTCAGATAATGTGATGTTAGGAAAATGAACCCTTAAATTTGTATTTTAATGTTTTCGTTTCTTTCATGCGTGTGTTTCTAACGCATTTAAAATATTATTTCTTTGTTGCTTTGGATGTCCCTCCCCCACAGTGTAACCCCCGCTAACACTATATTTGATGTCAGTATAACATGTGGAGGAGATGGGGACAAACAAGTCGTTTAAGGATTCAGGTGGACCTGTTGCAACAATGAGAAGTACAAAATGTCATGTCAAAACCAGCTTTACAATGTCGGTGTGGGGGGGGTATAATTGGGTGGGGGCAGGGGGGTATAATTGGGTGGGGGGAGGGGGGAGGCGGGGAAGGGAGGTGAAGGGTAAACAAAGGAGGAGCCTGCAATGCTTGGTAAGAAATGTATGCATTATCCTGCCCATGTAATTGTAGCCCCTCTGTACAGTATGTTCTCAAATAAAATAAAATAAAATTTAAAAAAAAAGGCATAAAAAAACAGTGTTAACAGTAGTCGGTGTGCAAGGTGTGGAGAGTGCATCTGTACTAAGCCTTCTGAGCCTTCTTACAAAAATATCTGGTTAGTAAAAAAAAAAGTTGTGATTTTGGTAAATTGTCCTGGGCTATTGTTGAAAAATCTTAAAAACCAGCACAATCAAAGCCTGCCAAGCCTATGCAATGTATCCTTAACCAGTCTGTGTAGGAATTTACAGCCCAGCATGAGGTGTGACAGTCCCTTGGAGCCACTGAGAGTTCCTGCTGCTGCTGCTGCTTCTGCTGCATACCCTAATGGGTAAAGTTCAACGACGGCCTGACAGCCACCTGGAGAAACTCCTGCATGATTCCATCACCTGAGTCTGCTTCCTGGTTGACTGCTGCTAAATCTAAGATCTTGTAGGACATTCTTTTGGGTGATATCCAGAAACCCTCTCTTCCCACAGTGGATATTGAGGACAAGGATATCACTGGCTTGCTTGTCTTAGGCACTTCAGTGCATAGTGACTGAAAATCCACTCTATGGTCACAGCCTAGTTTGGCTCTGGTATGGTAATGACCTGAGTATGTTATCAATAAAAATTGTAAAGGAGAGGGAGGTAGTAAAGAAAGCCTTGGGAAAGGAATTGTAAAGGAGAGGGGGATAATAAAGAAAGCCTTGGAAAGGTAATTGGGGAAAAATTGGTATCCCCTTTAGATAAGAAAGGATTTAAAAAGTAAGGATTGTCTTTAATTGTTTAAAAAAAGGGAAAAAAGACAAACCTCAGAAAGTTTAAGTATGTCGCAAATGGTATGAGTATGTCGCAAATGGTATGAGTATGTTGCAAATGGTATGAGTATGTTGCAAATGGTATGGGTATGTTACAAATGGTATGAGTATGTCTTAAAATTAGAGCTTACAAGTACAGCTGGTATAAAATTAAGTTAACTGTGATACACGGAGGCAGGACTGATAAAAAAAATGTAAGGGGCTCTGGTACTGTTATTTTTGTTACAATCGGACCTTGTATACTCAACAGACTGACGTCTTTTGTAAAAAAAAAAAAAATCAGTGCAGTCCGTCTATTAGTTCTGAGGTCTCAATACCAAGCACTGAGAACAGCAGACACCCCACAAAATAATATAGAGACACCCTAAATTTTAAGATTAAAATTAGTCCAGAGAAGAAGTGGGGAAAATGAAAGATTAAAAATTGACCATTACCATTACTAACTTGCTAACTGCTGATTCTGCTTCTGTAAACTTGCTTACGCTGGCACTGACCCTTCCCTTCCCAAAAATGAGTTAAGAAGTTTCAGGGACCAGATGCCGGCCCCAGGACAAGGTCAGTGGTAGTAGATAAAGAACAGACAGTACGTGTTCCTCAGTTCCCATTTAGAAATTCCCCAGACAGGACCTTGAGATAACGACCACCTGGCAAGACCACAAGCTAAGCCAAATGTCAACCAATCATAGGCCTGTAACCATGTAAAAATCCCCCTTAAACCAACCATGGGCCAGTCATTTTACAAAGAGTGTTACAAAATATCCCGCGTGGCAAAGTGATTGTTGGTGTATATGGTGACCTTTAAATGGACCAATCATGGGATGCTTTGTGTTACGCGTTAATCTTGTGGTTTTTGCCTTTAAAAAGGGCTTGTAACCGCTGCTCGGGGCTCCCTGTCAGCTCAGGACAGAGAGTCCGTTTGCGCAAATGTCAAATAAACTCCTCTTGCTTATTGCATCTCCCGGTCTGGAGTCTGAGTTTTCTGGGGTGCCCTCCTGTTGACGAAAGTATCCTAGAGGGCTAGGGTCTTTCAACCCAACAGAAGGAATGGGAGTCCAAAGAAACCATATCCAATCAACTAAGTGATTTGAGGACAAACACTGAACACCAAATTAAGGAAGTAAAGAGATTCATACAAGACCTAAAACAGAGCTTCAACAAAGAACTTGAAGCCATCAAAGCTGACCAATTAGAAGGAAAAGTGATAAAAAAAACAAAGTAGAGAGTCTTGACAGCAGGTTAGACCATGCAGAAGATCGAATCTCAGGGATTGAAGAAAGCCTAGATATCATAGAGAAAGAATATACAACCATCCAAGACAAGTCCAAGAAATATGATAGATCTATTCAACACCTGGAAGACACCATCAGAAGGCCTAACTTAAGGATAATGGGTGTAGAGGAGCACCTAGAAACAGAAGTTAATGGTCTAGGAAATTTGTTTATCAGGATCATAGCAGAGAACTTCCCAAACATGCAAAAAGATAGGCCTATTCAGATAAAAGAAGCCTTTAGAACCCCAAATAGACCAGACCAGAATAGGACATCCCACCGTCACATTATAATCCACACAGGATCAACTCAGAACAAGGAAAAGATCCTTAAAGCTGTCAAGGAGAAAAGGGTAATCACCTATAAAGAGAAAACAATTAGAATCACCTCAGATTTCTCAGCAGAGACAATCAAAGCAAGAAGAGCCTGGAATGATGTATGCCATGCCCTAAAAATAAACAACTATCAACCAAGAATACTGTACCCAGCTAAACTCTCCTTCATAACTGACGGCCAAATAAAAACCTTCCATAGCAAAGAAAAATTGAAACAATACATCTCCAGCAAACCAGCCCTACAAAAGATTCTCAAAGATGTCCTGCACATAGAAAACCAACAAGACCACAATAAATGCCAACAAACTGCACCCAAACTGAGAATCCAAGAACCATAGGAAGAACCCAGTTTTCGCAGCCCCCAAGAAGGTGGATAACATGGCAGGAACTCCCAAATACCTCTCAGTCTTATCTCTTAACGTTAACGGACTGAAATCTCCAATTAAGCGACATAGACCCTCTAGTTGGATTAAAAAACAAGACCCTTCTATCTGCTGCCTGCAGGAGTCACATCTTGCCCGTAAAAACAAACACATTTTCAAGGTTAAAGGCTGGAACAAAATCTACCAAGCAAACGGCCCTCATAAACAGGCGGGAGTTGCAATCCTAATATCAGATAAAATAGACTTCAAATTAAAATTCATGAGAAGAGATAAAGAAGGTCGCTACATACAAATTAAAGGATCTCTTCTTCAGGAGGATATTACAATTCTGAATTTCTATTCGCCAAACAATGGAGCACCCAAATTTATCAAAGAAACACTACTTTCCCTCAAATCCCATATAGATCCAAAGACATTAATTGTTGGGGATTTTAACACACCACTCTCCCCACTAGATAGATCAACTCGGCAAAAACTCAACAGAGAAATCGCAGATCTAAACAGCTGCATAGATCAACTAGACTTAACAGACACTTACCGAACATTTCACCCAGCAGCATCAGAATACACGTTCTTCTCAAAAGCACATGGAACGTTTTCTAAAATAGACCACATTCTAGGCCACAAAGCAAACTTGTCTAAATTCAGAAACATTGAAGTTATACCTTGCATTCTCTCTGACCACAAGGGAATAAAATTAGAACTCAACACCAAAAGCCACCAAAGAAAGTCCGGTATCACATGGAGGCTGAACAACACACTGCTGAATCATGAGTGGGTCATGGAAGAGATTAGAAAGGAAATTCAAATGTTCATGCTATTCAACAAAAATGAACACACAAATTACTAGCTCCTCTGGGACACAGCAAAGGCAGTACTCAGAGGCAAGTTTATAGCTCTGAGCTCCTACATCAACAAATTGGAGAGATCGGAAACTAACAATTTAATGACACATCTAAACCTCCTTGAAAAAGAGCAGCAAGATAAACCCCAATCCAGTAGACGGAAAGAAATAATCAAAATTAAATCAGAATTAAATGAATTAGAATCCAGAAAAAGTATAGAAAGAATCAACAAAACAAAGAGTTGGTTCTTTGAAAAACTTAACAAAATTGACAGACCCTTAGCAAATCTTATCAGAAAAAGAAGAGAACACACCCAAATTAATAAACTCAGAGATGAGAATGGAAACATCACCAAGGAAACAACCAAGATTCAGAACATTATAAGGGAATACTTCTCAAAATTTTATGCTAATAAGTTTGACAACTTGGCAGAAATGGACCTCTTCCTAGCAAATACTGACATGCCAAAACTAAACCAAGATGAGTTAAACTATCTTAACAGGCCCATATCAAGCATTGAAATAGAAACAGCAATAAGAGACCTCCCAGCTAAGAAAAGTCCAGGACCACATGGATTTACAGCGGAATTTTACAAGGCCTTCAAAGCAGAGCTCACACCAATTCTCCTCCAACTCTTCAATGAAATTGAAAGAGAAAGCTCACTACCGAACACATTCTATGAAGCCATCATAACCCTCATCCCAAAACCAGGCAGGGACTCATCAAAGAAAGAAAACTATAGACCCATTTCTTTGATGAACATTGATGCAAAACTTCTCAACAAAATTTTGGCCAACCGACTTCAACAATTCATCCAAAAAATCATATACCATGATCAAACAGGATTCATTTCAGGGATGCAAAGCTGGTTCAATTTACGCAAATCAAATAATATTATTCATCACATCAACAGGAGGAAGAACAAGAACCACATGGTTATCTCAATAGATGCAGAAAAAGCATTTGACAAGATCCAACACCCCTTTATGATGAAGGTTCTGGAAAAATTAGGAATCCATGGAACATTCCTCAATACAATAAAGGCTGTATATGACAAACCTACAGCCAGCATTATACTCAATGGTGAAAAACTAAAGCCATTTCCTCTTAACTCAGGAACAAGACAAGGATGCCCACTCTCTCCACTTCTCTTCAATCTAGTATTAGAATGCCTAGCTACAGCAATAAGACAAGATGCAGACATAAAGGGGATCCAAATAGGGAAAGAAGAAAAACAACTCTCCCTCTTTGCAGATGACATGATCTTGTATTTAAAAAATCCCATAGACTCCACACCCAAATTACTCAAGCTGATTCAAAACTTTGGCAAAGTAGCAGGTTATAAAATTAACCCCCAAAAATCAATGGCTTTTCTGTATGCCAACAATGAGAAAAGTGTGGCTGAAATTAGCAAAGCAACTCCATTTGTAATAGCCCCACAAAAAATAAAATACCTAGGAATTAACTTAACTAAAGAAGTGAAGGACTTCTATGATGAAAACTTTAAAATCTTGAAAAAGGAAATCAACACAGAACTTAAAAAATGGCAAAACCTCCCATGCTCCTGGATTGGCAAGATTAACATCGTGAAAATGGCAATACTTCCCAAGGCTATCTACAAATTCAACGCGATACCTATCAAAATTCCACCCTCATTCTTCAAGGAAATAGAAGAGGCAATGCAAAAATTCATATGGAACAATAAAATACCCCGAATAGCAAAAACGCTCCTCAACCGAAAGAACACTGCTGGAGGAATATCAATACCAAATTTCAAACTCTACTATAAAGCCATAGTAATCAAAACAGCTTGGTATTGGCATAAGAACAGACCTCAGGACCAATGGAATAGAATTGAAAACCCAGAAATGAACCTACAGACCTATAGCCATCTAATCTTCGGTAAGGGAGCTAAAACAATAGAATGGAAGAAAGACAGCCTCTTCAGTAAATGGTGCTGGCAAAATTGGTTAACTACATGTAGAAAACTAAAGCTAGATCCTTATATATCACCCTGCACCAGAATCAACTTCAAATGGATCAAAGACCTTGAACTCAAAGCAGACAGACACTCTGAAAACATTACAGGATGGAATAGGAGAAACCCTAGGTCTCCTTGGCTCAGACCGAAATTTTCTGAATAGAGACCCGGAAACACAACAAATCAAAGAAAGGTTGGACAAATGAGATTGCATAAGATTGCAGAGCTTCTGCAGGGCAAATGACATAGCTAGCAAGATCAATAGAAAGCCCACCGATTGGGAGAAGATCTTTACTAGCCATACAACGGACAATGGTCTCATATCTAAAATATATTGGAACTCAAAAAATTAAACCCCCCAACAACAAATCCTCAAAGAAACAACTGCCCAATAAATAAGTGGACGAAAGACTGAAAGAGAAGCTTCTCTGAAGAAGAAAGAAGGATGGCCAATAGACACATGAAGAAATGTTCAACATCCCTTGCCATAAAAGAAATGCAAATCAAAACAACATTGAGATATCACCTCACTCTAGTTAGAACAGCAAAAATCAAGAACTCTAACAACAACAGATGCTGGAGGGGATGTGGACAGAAAGGAACATTACTTCATTGTTGGTGGGAATGTAAACTTGTTCAACCACTTTGGAAAGCAGTATGGAGGTTCCTCAAAAGACTTCTTAACTTTGGAAACAAGGTTCTGCAGTGTAGACCAGGCTTTCTTCAACTCCTAATTCTCCTGTGTCAGGTTCCTGAGTATTCGCTGGCATTTCCATGTGGTAGCATAGTACCATGTCCAGCTATATTATTTATATTTTGTACAGTAGAATACTAATGTGAACAGCTTTAAGCCACATATCTTCATGAGCATGAATGAATTTCTTGCAGAATATGTTATAAATAGAGTTACTGAGCAAAGCCAATAATGGTAGACATGCCTGTAATCCCAGCACCAAGGAGGATTGTAAGCTTTAGAGCAGCCTAAGCTACACAGTAAGTCCCTACCATAGCTAAGATATGGAACCAATGCAAATGTCCCTCAGTAGATGAGTGGATCAAGAAAATGTGATATATATACACAATGGAATGTGCCTCCCCCACAGTGTAACCCCCGCTTTCACTATATTTGATGTCAGTATAACATGTGGAGGAGATGGGGACAAACAAGTCGTTTAAGGATTCAGGTGGACCTGTTGCAACAATGAAAAGTACAAAATGTCATGTCAAAACCAGCTTTACAATGTCGGTGTGTGGGGGGGAGGGGGGTATAATTGGGTGGGTGGAGGGGGGTATAATTGTGTGGAGGGAGGGGGGAGGCGGGGAAGGGAGGTGAAGGGTAAACAAAGGAGGAGGCTGCAATGCTTGGTAAGAAATGTTTGCATTATCCTGCCCATGGATTGGAGCCCCTCTGTACAGTATGTTCTCAAATAAAATAAAATAAAATTAAAACAAAAATGTGGTATATTCACACAATGGAATTCTATGCCTCCATCAGAAAGAATGACATTTCCCCATTTGTTAGGAAATGGAAAGGTTTGGAAAAAATTATATTAAGGGAAGTAAGACAGGCCCAAAGAAACATAGGTCCCATGGTTTCCCTTATTTGCAATATCTAGTATAGGTATGGGTCAAGCGGAAAAGGTCAGATAATATGATGTTAGGAAAACGAACCCTTAAATATGTATTTTAATGTTTCGTTTCTTTCATGCATGTGTTTCTAACGCATTTATAAGATTATTTCTTTGTTGCTTTGTATGTCCCTCCCCCACAGTGTAACCCCCGCTAACACTATATTTGATGTCAGTATAACATGTGGAGGAGATGGGGACAAACAAGTCGTTTAAGGATTCAGGTGGACCTGTTGCAACAATGAGAAGTACAAAATGTCATGTCAAAACCAGCTTTACAATGTCGGTGTGGGGAGGGAGGGGGTTATGATTGGGTGGGGGGAGGGGGGAGGCTGGGAAGGGAGGTGAAGGGTAAACAAAAGAGGAGGCTGCAATGCTTGGTAAGAAATGTATGCATTATCCTGCCCATGTAATTGTAACCCCTCTGTACAGTATGTTCTCAAATAAAATAATATAAAAATTTTTTTTAAAAAAGTTGTCATCTTGGTAAATTGTCCTGAGCTATTGTCTAAATAGTCTTAAAAGAAACAGTGGGGTCACAGCCTTCCAATCCTATGCAATGTATCCTTAACCAGTCTGTGTAGGAATTTGCAGCCCAGCAAGTGGTGTGACAGTCCCTTGGAGACACTGAAAGACCCTGCTGCTGCTGCTGCTGCTGCTGCTGCTGCTGCTGCTGCTACTGCTGCTGCTGCACACCCTAATGGGTAAAGTTCAACGACAGACTGACAATCACCGAGAGGAAATCTACATCATCATCCAGACCACCTCCATCGTGGTAAAAGTAGATTGAACTCCTGCATGATTCCATCACCTGAGACGGCTTCCAGGTTGAAAGCTGCTAAAACTAATATCTTGTGGGACATTCTTTTGGTGATATCCAATAACCTTCTCTACTCCCACAGTGGATATTGGGGGCAAGGCTATCATTGGCTTGCCTTAGGCACTTCAGGGTCACAGCCTAGTTTGGGTCTGGTATGGTAATAACCTGCTTCCTACTTGGTGACTTTTAAAGATAAAGGAGATTTTTTTTAAATCAATGGAGGTAGTAAGAGAAATGAGACCCAGCCCTAATCTTAGCCTTAAAATCTAGCAAGCTTTTCATCCCACAGGTACCTTGAGCCTTTCTGAGATAACTTGGTTCCACAGGTCAAAGGGAAAATGAGCAGTTTTAAACTCTAGCCACAAAGAAGCTCAAGAAATTGTAAAGAAGAGGAGGGTAGTAAAGAAAGCCTTAGGAAATGAATTTGGGAAAAATTGGTATCCTCTGGATAAGAAATGAATTAAAAAGTAAGGATTGTCTTAAAATGTTTGTAAAGAAGACAAACCTCAGAAAGCTTAAGTATGTAGCAAATGGTATAAGTATGTTTTAAAATTGGAGCTTATGAGTACAGCTGGTATAAAATTGTTAGCTGTGATATACGGAGTCAGGATTGGTGGAAGAAAATGTAAGGGCCTTTGGTACTGTTAATTTTGTTGCTCACAATCAGACTTTGTAGCCTGTTGTCCTTTGTAAAAGAGAGGATCAGCACAGTCCATCTATTAGTTCTGAGGTCCCAACGCCAAACTGCAAATATAGAAGACTGTGCCAATTAGGGGACCATGATTGGTCCCCGATGCTCTAGAAGAGGAGGGAATGAAGAGCCAAAGTAACTCCAATTTGAGATTAACCCCACCATCTTGTACTAGGCTGCCCTCAGAGTAACTCCAAGAGAGAGAGAAAAAAAAACAGATTGCCACCAAGCCTGCCCACCCTTAAGAAAGCAGAACAGTTGCCCAAGTGTTCCAGGAACAGAATATACCAATAGTTCAGAAAAAGGGCAGTGCGGTTAGGGTGGACTCAAACCAAATATATAACTGCTTGTGTGGAAATTTCCTAAACTTGTTTGTTCAATGCTATGAAAGCTGTGCTGATTTTGTGCTTAGAGACTCTTACCATCACCAGTTACCGAGTGCACAGCGGACCAAGCTTGAGCTTGCAAATAAACGACTCTTTTGCTGTTCACATTTGTCGTGGTCTCTGGTGGTCTTTCAGGGGTCCCAAGTCAGTACAACATGGCTTGATACAAAATGTCTCTGCCCAGAGAATTAAATGATTACATTTATCGCTAAAAAGATTTAGTGTCCTTATTAAAATCTAACACATGCTGTTTTTATTTAAACCTCTCATTCTTCCTTCTTTCCTTCCTACCTTCCTTCCATCCTTTCTTTCTTCCTTCCTTCCTTTCTTTCTTCCTTAATTCCTTCCTTCCTTCCTTCCTTCCTTCCTTCCTTCCTTCCTTCCTTCCTTCCTTCCTTTCTCTCTCTCTTTCTTTCCTAACTTCTTTCTTTCTTTCTTTCTTTCTTTCTTTCTTTCTTTCTTTCTTTCTTTCTTTCTTTCTTTCTTTCTTTCTTTCTTTCTTTCTTTCTTTCTTTCTTTCTTTCCCTTTCTTCCTTCCCTCCCTCCTGCCTTCCTTCCGTCCCTCCCTCATTCCTTCCTTCCTTCCCTTCTCTCCTCCTCCCTCTCTACATTCTTTTCTTTCTCTTTATATCCGTTTCTTTCCTCTTTTAGAAAATGAGTATGAATTTAGATTTATTTTTTGCTGAACAAGTTTTCTACCAATAGAACAATCTTTTTTCAATTTAGTTACTTTGCTCATAGGTTATCAATTTTCCTGAGGGCTGAACGGAGGCTAAGTTCCTCACCTCTGTCTGCCAAGAAGCTGGGATCACAAACGCATTCCAATATGCCAGGATTTAGGATGATATGAGAATTATTATTACTTTCCTTGCACACTGGTTCTAAGCTGTGATCCTCTCAAATTCTATCCGTTTAGTTCGTGATGTGATCTACAATAGCTTGCCCTCAATATAAATTGTCTAAATGAATGACTGAAGGCAATTTCATTTTAATTTTTTTGGCATTCCAGGGCCTATTATAATTTTATTTCTAGACAATTTTTGTGTATACATATACATAAGCTTTATTTTTTTGATTGGAAAGATATTATACAGAGGGTTACAGTTACATGAGTGAGGTAATGAGTACACTTCCTCTTGAACATTGTTACCCCCTCCATTGTTTTCCCCCTACCATCCCCTCCCGCCCTCCCTTCCCCAAGGTTCTTTTTTTTTTTTTTATTGTGATTAAGTGATTACTTAATTTCCGGAAATTCACAGTATTGTGGAATAATGATGCTCATTTAAAGTCACAAGTTCATTCTAACTTTCCTGGAGCAAATTGTCTATCACAGTCTGTAATATATAACGGTGCTCACGTGTTATATACCATATATGTGATCAGCAGCATGGGGATATTTGGTAGTGGTTCAACCAGATGAGTGGGAGTTCTTTGTTTCTTAAGTCCTATTAGTTTTGTCATATCACCTAACATTTTGGATTTATCATCCACTTATCAGGGAGACCATGTACTGTTTGTCTCTTCATTCTAGGCTTACCTCGCTCAACATGATTCCTTCTAGCTCCATCCACTTCCCTGCAAATGCCATTATTTTGTCATTTCTAATGGCTGCATAATATTCCATTGTGTATAGATACCACAATTTTTGGATCCATTCATCTGTGGTGGGGCATCTAGGTTGTTTCCATATCCTAGCTATTGCAAACAGTGCTGCAATAAACGTGGGGGTGCACGTGTCCTTGTATATTGGTTCCTGTTGTTCAGGGTAGATGCCTAGAAGTGGTATGACTGGGTCATAAGGGAGGTCAATCTTTAGCTTTTTAAGGACCCTCCAGACTGTTTTCCAAAGTGGTTGTATAAGTATATATTCCCACCAGCAGTGTAATAGCGTTCCTCGTTCTCCACATCCCCTCCAGCATTTGTGGTTGGCTGATTTGTGAATGTGGGACATTCTGACTGGGGTAAGGTGGTATCTCAGGGTTGTCTTTATTTGCATTTCCTTCACCACCGGGGATGATGAACATTTCCTCATGTGTTTCTTTGCCATTTTCATTTCTTCATTTGAGAAGTCCCTCTTTAGTTCCCTTGCCCATTGAGTAATTGGTTTGTTAGGTTTGGGAGGGATTAGTTTCTTGAGTTCCCTGTATATACAGGATGTTAACCCCTTGTCTGATATATTGCTGGTAAATATTTTTCCCAATTAGTTGGTAGTCTATCTAGCTTGGTTGCAATAGCTTTATCTGTGCAGAAGCTTTTTATTTTAAGGTAGTCCCATTTGTCGAGTCTCTCTCCAACTTGTTGTGACCCTGGGACTCTGTTCAGGAAGTTCCTTCCTGTGCCTATTAGTTCAAGTGTCTCTCCTACTCTGTCCTGCAGTAGTTTCAGAGATTCAGGTTTAATGTTAAGGTCTTTAATCCATTTTGAGTTGATGTTGGTGCATGGTGATAGGCTGGGGTCCACTTTTAGTTTTCTGCATGTGGCTGCCCAGTTTTCCCAGCACCAGCGGTTGAAGAGGCTGTGTTTCTTCCATTGTATGTCTTTGGCTCCTTTGTCGAATATCAGCTGACTGTAGCCCTGTGGATTTATTTGTGGATCTTCTATTCTGTTCCATTGGTCTTCGGGTCTGTTTTTGTGCCAGTACCGTGCTGTCTTTGTTATTATAGGTCTGTAGTAGACTTTGAAGTTCGGCATGAATAGCCCTCCCATATTGTCTTTATCCCCTAGAATTGTTTTGGCTATTCTAGGTCTTTTGTTGTTCCATATGAATTTTTGGACTCTTTTCTGTATTTCAGTGATGTACGTCATTGGGATTTTAATAGGAATTGCATTGAATTTGTATATTAGTTTTGGAAGTATTACCATCTTTACTATATTAAGTCGGCCTATCCAGGAGCATGGGAGGTCTTTCCATTTCCTAGTGTCTTCTGCAATTTCTTTAACTTTTTATAGTTCTCATTAAATAGTTCTTTTACATCTTTGGTTAGGTTAATTCCTAAATATTTTATTTTTTGGGAGGTTATTGTGAATGGGGTTGCTCCCTTTATTTCCCTCTCTTCCTGTACATTATCAGTGTATAGGAAGGCAACTGATTTTTGTGGGTTTATTTTGTATCCTGCTATTTTGCCGAAGTGATTTATGATTTCTAAGAGTTTGGGGATGGACTTTTAGGGATCGTGCAAGTATAGTATCATGTCATCTGCAAAGAGGGATAGTTTAACTTCTTCTTTCCCTATGCGGATCCCTTTAATGTCTTTTTCTTGCCTTATTGCCCGGGCTGAGGGTTCTAGGACTATATTGAAGAGGAGTGGAGACAGTGGGCATCCTTGCCTTGTTCCTGATTTTAGGAGAATTGGTTGTAGCCTTTCCCCATTAAGTATAATATTGGCTATTGGTCTGTCATAAATGGCTTTTATTGTTTTTAGAAATGTTCCTTCTATTCCTATTTTCTCCAGAGCTTTTAGCATGAATGAATGTTGAATTTTATCAAAGGCCTTTTCTGCATCTGTGGCGATAATGATGTGATTCTTGACCTTGGCTCTGTTGATATGTTGGATTACATTTATTGACTTACGTATGTTAAACCATCCCTGTGTCTCTGGGATGAAGCCTACATGGTCATAGTGAATTATTTTTTTATGTGTTTCTGGATTCTGTTAGCTAGAATCTTGTTAAGGATCTTTGCATCTGTGTTCATCAAGGAGATTGGCCTGTAATTCTCCTTTTTGGTTGGGTCTTTGCCTGGTTTGGGGATGAGTGTGATATTGGCTTCGTAGAATGAGTTTGGGATAGCTCCCTCCTTCTCTATTACTCTGAAGAGCTTGAGGAGTATGGGTATTAGTTCTTGTTTAAAGGTCTTGTAGAATTCTGCTGTGAATCCATCTGGTCCTGGGCTTTTCTTTGTTGGAAGACTTTTGATAGCTTCCTCTATCTCATTATAGGATATTGGCTTATTTAATTGGTTAACTTCTTCTTTGCTCCGTTTGGGCAACTTGTATTTCTCTAAAAATGCATCCATTTCTGCCCGATTTTCTTCCTTTAGAGAGTATAGCTTTTGAAAGTAGTCTGTTTGAATTGTTTGGATATCTTGGGTACGTGTGGTGATGTTTCCCGTGGCATCCCTAATCCTATTAATATGGGTTTCCTCTCTTCTTTGTTTAATTAATCTAGCCAATGGGCCATCAATTTTGTTTATTTTTTCAAAGAACCAGCTTTTTGTTTGGTTTATTTTGATTATGGTTTTCTGATTTTCTAATTGGTTAATCTCTGCTTTTAAGTTGGTTATCTGGCTTCGTCTAGTAGCTTTAGGTCCCATTTTTTCTTGTTTTTCTAGCTGTTTTAATTGCAACATGAGATTATTTACTTGGTCTGTCTCCATTCTCTTGATGTGGGCACTGAGGGCAATAAATTTGCCCCTCCGGACTGCTTTTGCTGTGTCCCACAAGTTTCTTTGTGAGGTGTTTTCATTTTCATTGAGTTGTAGGAAATGCTTTATTTCTTCTCTGATCTCTTCTGTTATCCAGGCATTGTTAAGGAGTGTGCTGTTCAATTTCCATGTATTGGAGAAATTTCTGCGGTATGCTTTGTTATTGAGAGCTAGCTTGATTCCACTGTGGTCAGATAGGATACAGGGGATTATGTCGATCCCTTTGTATTTGCTTAAGTTCCTTGCATGAACTATGATATGGTCTATTTTGGAGAAAGTTCCGTGAGCTGCGGAGAAGAATGTGTACTGTGTTGTTTTAGGGTGAAATACTCGGTAGATGTCAGTTAATTCCGCTTGGAGTATGACCTCTCTTAATTCGATAGCTTCTTTGCCAATCCTCTGGTTGGTAGACCTGTCCTTTTGTGAGAGTGGTGTGTTAAAGTCTCCTAGTATTGGAATCTATTTTATTCTGTAAGTTTGAGAGCATTTGTTTGACATATCTGGGTGCACCAATATTTGGGGCATATAAGTTGATGATGGTTATATCCTCCTCTTGGATTGTTCCCTTTATTAATATGTAGTGTCTGTCCTTGTCTTTCTGTACTGATTTTAATGAAAAGTTTATTTTGTCAGATACCAGGATAGCTACACCTGCTTTCTTACTGGGGGCCTTTGATTGGTAGATCTTTTTCCACCCCTTCACTCTGAGTTTGTTTGTATGTTTGGCTGAGAGGTGGGTCTCCTGAAGGCAACAGATGGATGGTTCTTGTTTTCTGATCCAGTCCTCAGTTCGTTTTCTTTTAATTGGCGAATTCTGACCATTTATATTAAGAGAAAGTATAGAGAGATGCATTGTTGTCCCTGCCATTCCGTTTTCCTAAGTTTTTCTTCTTTCCTTTCCTCCTGTGCTTGCTCAGTTAGACTTTTAGTAACGCCTGTTTGGGGCAGGCCCCAATTCCTGGTTGCTTTCTTCAGGTTGTGTCCCCCCTCTTAGAATTCTTTGTAATGCTGGCTTAATGTTTATATATTCATTTAGTTTTTCTTTGCTATTAAAAGTTTTCAGTTCTCCAACGAATGTGAATGCTAGCTTTGCCGGGTAGATCTGTCTGGGTTGGCAGTTATGGGCTCTCAGGGCTCGTGTGGTGCGTTCCCAGGCTTTTCTTGCATTCATTGTTTGTGTGGAGAGATCTGCAGTGATTCCACTTTGTTTCCCGTTGTAGTACAGCGCCTTCTTCATTTTTGCTGCATGCAGGATTGTTTCCTTATTATTCAGATCTATCATTTTTACTATAATGTGTCTAGAAGTGTTTCTCCTGGGGTCTTGCTTGTTGGGTGTTCGATAAGCTTTTGTGATGTAGTTAAGATGGTTGTTTTTGAGGTGGGGAAAATTTTCATTGATTATCTTGTTAAATAGGTGTTGCATTCCGTTGCTCTGGAATTCCTCACATTCGTCCACTCCAATTATGCGAAGGTTAAAATTTTTAGCATTATCTGCTGGCTCTTGAATTTCCCTTTGGTTTAATTTGAGTGATTTTTCCATATCTGTCACTTTTTGGTCCAGTTGGTGTATTCTGTCTTCTGTATCTGACACTCTACCTTCCCTTTCATTCACTCTGTTGATCGTGGCTTATATTGTGGTTTGCATGGAGGAAATGGATCCCTTTGTGGATTCAATGTTGGTTCTCAGAGTACTGATCTCACCTCTCAATGAGGTAAGCATTACCTCTAATTTGGCATTTATCTCACTTCTTACTGAGGTTTGTGCGGCTTCTATTTTTGCATCCAACTCTTGTTTGATATCCTGTATCTCTTTTGATAGTTCAACTTTGTGCTCTTTCAATTTCTGATCAATTTCTCACTTTATTTCTTGAGTCATTGCCTCCAGGAACCCTTGGATGTAGCTTTTGTCTTCCATTCCTGCTTTGCTCCCACTGGGGCTCTCCCCTGTGTGGCTGCTGGCTTTTGAGGTGAGCTTGCTGTCCTGGGTGATGGTAAACCTTGTGATTTTTCTCTGTGATTTTCGCATGGGGGTTCAGGAGACTGCTCTTCAATTTTGTTTTGGTGTGTCTGTCTTTGCTTGGTTGCTGATTCTGTATTGGTAGAGAGAGTCTGTGCCTGATCTGGGTTCTGTTGGGAGCCTATTTCCAGCTGCTATTCTGACTTACTTAGGATTCTCAGCTCTCTGCTGTAGATTGCTGGCAGTTCCCGCCTTTGGAAGGGTTGAGCAGCCTAGACTGCTTGTGTTTGCTCCTACGGGTGCTCTTGTGAAGAACAGATGCTCTGGATGCAATCTCCCAAATACTGGAGCCTGCTATGGGCTCCTGATGGGTTTTTGTTTGTGTGTTTTGGGATGGTTGTGGGCTTGAACTGTAGGTTTGTGTGCTGTCCCTCAGCTCTTCAGCTCAAGGCTGGCACCCTACCATTTGAGCCACAGCACCACTTCTGACCCTTTTTGCTTTTGTGATGCTGAGGAATCGGATCCAGGGCCTCATACATCCAAGACTATCACTCTATTGCTGAGCTGCCTTAACAGTCTGAGCTCCTGCTTACTATCAGGTGCTGGCAGCCTGTGTTGCCCAATTCCCAGTCTAGGGTATATGGGTGGAGTTTTGGTGGTGTTTGTGCTTCTCTTGTCCTGGGCCTCCAGGTCTTTTGTTGTCACAGGCGTGCTTCAGGGGGAGTGTTGTTTCCTGGTTTTCTTCCCTCTGTTGAGGCGTATGCTCAGCTTTTTACTTCAGTTGGTAGGAGTTGGTCGTGTTGTTCAGGCGCTGGATCCCCGGGCCTGGTTCCGGCCCCAGCCTGGAGCACGCTCCTTAGGCCTGTGCTGATGTGTATACCACCTAGTTTATGCAGCCTGGAACGCACTCGTTAGGCCTGTGCTGATGTGTATACCACCTATGTTTTATAGCCTGGGGGACACGGTTCATATTTCTTCTACTGTTGGTAGTCTTGGGCATTTAAGCTCCTCCCTTCCAGGGGCGCTCTTGCTCTAGCCTGACCAGCTGAGTGTGGTCTTCGGGCTGGTGGAGATCTCAAACCTTTCCCAGTTTTAGTGGGTCCTGTGGTCCGGGTGTTGGGGTAAGGAGTCTAGGTCAGGGTCTGGGGATTCCCTCCAGCTCTGGTCTCCTTTGAGTGATACACTTCCCCTGTGGGGTACTCACCCTGGAGCTGGTTGTTTCTGTGTGGTGTAGGTTGTCAGTTGTTGTTGCAATCCGAGTTCAGTTGGGGTGATTGCGGGCTGGGTTGGGCTGTGGTGGCTCTGTGTGATTCTTTTCTGTCTCTGCCTCTGTTGAAGCTCTCGGGTCAAACATGTCCACGCTCAGGCAGCTTCTTCACAGTGCTTCTGGGGCCCGGGCATCCCCGCCGGGTCGTTGCGATGGCGATTGGGCAGGTGGTCTGCCAAGAGGTCCCTTTGTCGCGCTGCTGGTGCCGAGCAGCTTTGGCGGGATGGAGCCTCTCTGCTCGGGTGGATAGTGAGGGGTGGGGGTGGGATCCTCGTGGAGACTCCCTGCTTGTAGGTTTCTCTGTTCCTGGTGATCTGCTGTTCTGAAAACCGGTACCTGGTGATCTGCAGGTGGCCCCCTGTGTCTCTGGGGCTCCAGCAGCCCCCGCCGGGCCGGCTGGCCGGTGGCTTGGCGCACTGCCGCGTGGCCAGTAAAGGTTGGGGGAGGGGTCTTCGCTTTTCTCTGTTCTGAAATTCTTCTTTTCCTCTCTTTCTTTTTTTGTTATTTTCCGCCTCTGGTTTTTCTCTCAGTGTTCGCTTTTTTGTTGTTGTCAGTCTCTTGGGGAGATTAAGCGTTGGAACTCGAACTCTCTTTTTGGTTGGAGAGAGCTGTGGCGTTTCCCTGCTGCCCCGTCGCCATGTTGGTTCCCCCTCAAATATTTCTATTTTTAAGAAATATATTTTTATTGTAAAAATACTGTACAAATGTGTTAGTTACATGAGCAAGGTAAGTACATTTCCTATCAAGCATTATTGCTTCCTCCTTTGTTTTTCCCCTACCATCCCTTCCCTCTCGCCTCTATAACTACACTCCTCCTCCCCCCACACCTAAATTATAAAGTTCGTTTTTTAACATATTGTCTTATACATCTCAGTTACAATGGGTCAACCTGAATCCCTATTTAAGCATTTTGTTTTTTCCCTCCCCCTCCCCAAATTAGAGAATTGTATATACAAGATGCAGGGCACCGACATCAAATATAGTGAAAATAAGGGTTATACCGTAGGGGTGGACCATACAAAGAAACAAAAAAAATCACAAGGTACATTGTAAATACTTTAGAAACAATAGCAAGGGGAAAAAAAGCAACCTGTGTCCCTATCTTTTGGTTCATTTCACTTAACACGTCTTATCTAGTCATAAGAAATACATTTTAGAAAAAGAAATACATTACAGTATCCTTTTTTATATTTGCAAAATCCATTATTATTTGGGAACATGACCTAGTGTTTGAAAACTAAGCAAATAAAGGTTTATCCAAATATACATATTTCCCTTGGATTTTAAGAACAAGGTAGTGTTATTTTCATCCTAATGCAAACCAAATGATCCACTAGTCACAAACACATCAAGATAACAAACAAGTAATGAATAAGAACTATTTTTTGGAATCCTTGCAGAATGGTCTAATTTTCTATTTCATTGTAATTTCCCTTTCAGTACAATATGTAATTGGGAGTTACAGAATTCCAACCTGTAAGTTTAATGTCCTGGTTTTTGTGTTTCTCTCTCTCTCTCTCTCTCTCTCTCTCTCTCTCTCTCTCTCTCTCTCTCTCTCTCTCTCTCTCTCTCTCTCTCCCTCTGTAATTAGAATAGTGCCCATAAATACTAAAGCATTATTTATATACTTCTATAATGTGATATATATATATGTATTTTTCTATATAGAAAAATAAATTATGTTCAATAAGAGATCCAAATGAGTTTTGTTATGTTTTTGATCACCAAGGACTTCAGTTTTGCAAAAATATTTGGTATATTACATATATCTATACCAATGTATATTGGATATTACATATATTTATACCCATGCAAGTACTGCTGCTTACAAGTATTCTAGTTTTTCCCAACATTTTCAATCATGGTTAAAAATTGCCCATAGTTGCCAAGCACCAGTGGCTCACGCCTATAATCCTAGCTACTCATGAGGCTGAGATATAAAGATTGCAGTTCAAAACCAGCCCATTCAGGAAAGTCCATGAGACTCTTATCTGCAATTAATCACCTGAAAACAAGAAGTAGCACTGTGGCTCAAGTGGTAGAGCACCAGCCTTGAGTTGAATCACTGAGGAGCTGAATCTCTGAGGGACAGTGCGTAGGCCCAGAGTTCAAGCCCCATGACCAAAAAAATAAAAACTAAAACTAAAACTAAAACTAAAACTTTTTTGAACATGGTCAAACACAGATAAAAATAAACTGGTTGGCATAGTTAATTCTTCCTTAAGAAAAAAATACTTTGTGTTTGGGTTTAGAAACTCTATTAGAAGATCATTTTTGCCATAACATCATTTTGGTGCAAGTTAAAATGTTTGGCCTGAAAAAACGATGCTTTGTGGTCATTATGAAAATTTGTTGTAAATCATAACTGCAACTGAAGAGTGTTCTCTTTTGTGGTGAAGTTCTTCACATGACTCAATGATAAAGTCATCTAAGATGACATATACATTCACTCACAATCTTTCAACAAATCTAAGCAGTCAGACTGAGCATGGTGGATATTGCTAGTATGGAATGTAGCATGCAAAATGGAATAACAGAAACCTGAGGGGAAGCTTCAGACCACAGCAACTATCGTGGGTTGAACTCATGTCCCTGATGAATTGATGTTGAAGGCCTCGCCACTAAGTTTCCAAGGTTATGCTGTAGGATAATACCTTCCCCTCAACAGCTGTATAGTGTCTTATCAAGTTCTACCAATAGATTTGTTTCTAGACTATGACTATACTAGATTAATCAAAACCTAAAAATCTGAAACATTCCAGTATACTGGACTAAACTTTTCTTTCCATCTTACACTCAGATGTAGGGAGAATTTAAAAAGATGTTCTGGGACTGGGTTATAGTTCACTGAGACTACTTGCCTAGCTAGTGAAATATCCTGGGTTCAATCTTCATTAGCACAAAAGAAGAGACAACATCAGATAGGTGGCAAAGCCCAGAAAATGGAAAGTCATTCAAATAAAATTCCTGAAACATGGACAGACTCTCCTGGTATGTTTAGGAAAGTTAGAAGAAAGGCCACCCCCTGCACCTGCCATAGCTACCAACTGTGTTAGAACTGGACCAATCAAACCTCGGGCAATAAAAACTGAAGAAACAAACTATAAAGGCTGTGGTTTGCTGCAGGGTATTGAGGGAAGTGGGAGGGGGAATTGGGAGAAGGAAGATTGGTAATGCCAGCAGCAACATAGGTAAAATGGTCAGTGACATTATCTTGTGTAGAACTTGGAGACGCACATGGGACATGGGAGCAATTACATTGACATACAGCTGCTGTACCGGTTAAAATGAACCTTTGCAAGCTAACACCGCAGTTGATGGACATATATCTTCAGTCAGAATGTATATACAGATATATGCACATAGTTCTTAAGTGCACACACCTCAGATCCATAAATAAGAAGAAAGTAATACCACAGAGGATAAACAGTTCAACCTGAACAATGTGTTGGTCCAGCTAATACAGCAGAATGCTGATTCTTTACCTCCCTTCCTTGCATTCTTTGGATATGGTTATGATGTGTGTGGCCTGGAAGTGAACTAAAGATAACGTGCTGGGTAGAGGAGTCCTATTTTTTGTTTTGGCACCTTTTCATTTTAATAACATGGTCATTGGATTGAACACAATCAAAGTATCATAGTAATTGACCTCCCCTTCCTGGATGAATGAGCAAATGATAAAATAATGATAGCATCCTTGAACATATCCAAATGTACACTGCCTGGCTGCCTTGGCATCTTCCTCTATGGAGCTCTCACCATTCAAACATAACAGATTTGGTAAAATATTGTTAGGTTGAGTTTTACTTTACTTCATTCAGTCATCCAATGATTGTGGAATGTTTTTTGTTTTGTTGTTTGGGTTTTTTCCCCTTCCTTCACTGGTGCCTCCATTTTTAAATGATGTGTAGCTGAAGTTCAATAAGAGAATGAGTACTTAGAACTGTCCCACAGATGGAAGGAAATGTTCATGTGAATGTACACACTAAAGCACAAAACCCTTAATCTTCCTTTTGGTTCCTCCAGGGAGAAGGCTGGTGGGAACCTACTTGCCTTGAAAGCGGACATCTGGTCATGGTACCTGCAGCTGGGTTGACAGGGACCAAGAAGATAGAGGTCTTTGAGGTGAAGTACAATAAGCCCTTGGGCAGGGAATTTTTGTAGCACCTAGAAGCTGTGTTCAAGCCCCAGCACTGGAAGAAGAAAGAGGTAAAGAAAAGGAAGAGGGAAAAAAAGAAGGACTTATTGTTTGAGTGCATTTATATATTAACCATGCCTCATGGATAAGAGTGATATGAATTTGTTACTCCAGATGTGGCCCGTTCTACCCACCTGTCTTCACAATAAACCTCTTCCCAGGCGCCAGAGAATTATGCCCCTGGAAGGTGACTATTTAGATGGAGTTCCTTTCTTCTAGTCTAGATTGTGGGGCATGGGAACTTGAACCCGATGGACTTACCCCCAACAGAGCACAGATGAGCATAGTACATAAGCACATGGAGAGAGCCATACTGGACAGTGCTGTTTCCAGTTAAGTGTGCCCAACCATTCTTCTTGGTCCCCCTATCCACTCTGCTAAGTTCCCTGTCCCATACCTCCCCCCCATCATCCCACCTCCCGACCCCACCCCTCTGGCCCATGGTCACTCGGTGTTTCCTCAGCCTACCACCATGCTATGTCCCCTACTCACACTTTTTGGACTGGACTACTTCTTGAGGCCAGATACACCCTCAGAGCTGCACCCATTCTCCTGACCCACCGGTATCACAGCCACAAATTTTACCTTCATTTCCACCTTTCTGGCCCCACGCCTTCCAGCCCTACCACTTTTGCCCCACTGCTTACCCCTCACTGACTGGCCCAGTCCCTTCCATGGGAACACATGCGTAGGAGGGGGAATGTGTGCTTGCCCAGCACTCACTACAAAATGAGAGTTGCCAGAATATTCTGAGCATGAGCTTTGGCTGCCACAGAGAAGGAAGGCCCAGGACAGAGTGTGCCGCTCCTCCTTGCCTGGCTAAGGCCTGGACAGCCCCAGGGCTCTCTGGTTTACCTGAGTTCACTGGCAGCTGCAGGGCTGGAGATACAGACCTTGCCTCAATCTCCTTAACCGGCGCTACATCTTCCTGAGGGATCTTCAGCTTCACCACCTGAATTTCCATCTTTCTACTCAGTGTGGCCCCTGCTGCAGGCAATATCCCATGATGACTGCAATTTGAGGTAAGAGAGACCCCTCCCATAGCCTCTCTCTTTTCCATTTTCTTCTCTGCTCCCCTGTGGGAGCCTCCTATCTCAGCCCACCACTCAACCTCAGGAACCTGAGAGAACTGACCCGGAGCGTTCCGGGAGCACCGCAAGAGGGCAGAGTGAGGCGTGGCTTTTCACACAACACAGCACAGGCAAGCACAGAGCACCGACCCTCCCTCTCCGCAGAGAGAGCTGACCCCCGTGCTAATAACAAGTCATGGGAAGAGAGGAGCAAGATAAGGGCGCCCCCCTACTCCAGCGTGTACAAGTCCCCGACCTCATGGCGAGGGCAGGGAGAGCGCAGCAGGACCCGGTTCCCACACCCCTGCCTCCGCGCACACCACCGGCGCCAGCACGGTGGGACGGTGAGGGCAGGGGCCCACGGGCAGAAAGAGAAGAGTGGTCCCATTCGCCATGATTGTCTGTCCCTCCCCTGGCGCAGCTTAGGTCCGGGCCTGAAGGAGATCACAACATCACCACATCAATCACACCGAGAGGGTGGAGAAGACAGCCACACGGCACTCAGGAGGTGCGGGGCCAGGAAGCTCGGCTCCTGAGAGGGCCAACAGCCTGGGATAAAAGCGTAGCCAGGACAAACACCCTTTCGTGAGTAACGAGCGAGGCAAAAAGAAAAAAAAAAAACTAAAAAAAAAATACCACGGACTTAAGAGTCCCTGGCACTCAGGAAAACCAGGACACCTCTGCTGGGCACAGGACCCAAGAAGCTAGTAAGAAAAAAAAAAGGAAAAAAGCCACGGACAGCGCTCGGGAGTAGCGCAGCTCAGCGGCCGACCAGGCTCACCACCGGGAAGCGGCAGATCGGGGGAGTTGGAGCTAGGAGCGACAGGAAAAAAAAATGGAGCCACGGAGGGGACAAGCCAGATGGCAGAATGGGGATGCCACACACGCACAGGCAAGGCAGGACTCACCCCCCTCCCCTTTTCCTCCTCAAGCTGGCCACGGCGAGGGAAGCACACTGCACAGGCCTATCTAAGCACCCCAGACAACCAACCACTCTCCTCCTCGGCGTGCCGAGGCAAGGGCCAGAATCCGGCACCGGGAGCGGGGGAGAGATCAAGGACGACGGGACTCACTCAGCCACCAACCACCAACCAACCACCACCACAACCACGAGCCACCACAGGGACAGGGCCTGCTCAGGGCAGCGGGAGCCGGAAGTGCGGGGAGGGAAGGACAGGGGGACCCGGACCGGGAAGAGACAGGAAAGGCCCGGCACACAGCATCCGAGAGAGCCCCAAAAGACCTGCTGACAGCCACCGGGACACAGCATGCCAGCACCCTCCTGCAGGTACAAAATCCTCACGTCACCACGCCAAAACCAGGTGGTCAGGCAAGGGCGAAAACTCGCTGACGACAGGGACCTCTTGGAAACCACATCAGGGACACTTGTCCCCAACACGTCCCCAACAGAGCCAGACACGGAACTCTCAGGGACAGCTGGTAGACCACATAAGGCGAAGACAGACGAAGAGTGAGGGCGGGAGTGGGTTGAGGGGACGCGCCCGCCCCACTACCTCGTGGGCACACACCCCGGGTGCGCACGGGCTCACAGCACGGGCGGTATGGGGAGCCTTCCCCCGGCAGACGCGAGGCATCCACTCCACCCAACCACAACACCCACACCGTGTAGGGTCGGTGGTGAGCGCCCTGCTGCCAGCATGCACACACCCGGGATTCCTGGGCTCAGGTCCCCGACTCCCGAGGTGCTCCCCCTGCCTCGATTTTTCCCCTACTCAGGGCCCACCGGACAAGTCCCCACCATCGTGCACACCACAGATGGTAGGAAGGTCCCCGCCCCGAAGCTCGCCTCTGCCGTGCCCATGGCTCCTGCCGCAGAAGTCTGTCCTCCGGCCTCCGGGACCGTGGAGGAGGCCGTGGAGGGAGGCCACACGGGGCCAGCGACCGAGGCCCTCGTGCCTGGCATGCGCCAAGCGCTCACTCGGAGGTGACTCCGGGGAGGGTGTGTGGTCCGAGTCTGGGCCGGGACCGGCCCCACCAACTATCGGCTCACCCGGGGACCCTTTCCCCTGACTCCCAAGATGTCCCTCGTACTGTATTTTTTCGCCCTCAAAGACCAGAGTCCAGGGAGGGGAGGAGGACAAGGCGTCGGGCCCAGACAGAACTACTGGTTGACCGACAAAGCTGCCAGCCCCCACAGAGCAGGCACGGAAGAGAGAGCGGTGACGCACGGCCCTACCCCGCGCTCGCATGTGGGTGCAAAGTCCGACAGAACAGCCGCCCCAGCGCCACAGTGACACCACGACGACAGTCGCGCCCGGCATCCGGCAGAGGCCGGACCTCTGCCTGGCATGCCAACGCCAGACCTCCTCCTTTGCCTGCTCGCTTGGCTGAGAATGAGGGGACTGTCATATCAAAGCGGACGCCAGGGGGAGCATGACAACCGCCTTCCAAGGACCGACTCCACCGAGCCGCCGTACCCCGGATCGGCGCGCGCCGGGCGGCTCTGAGCTCCGGAGACACCACACACCGAGAGGCACAACCTAGGTCAGGACCTGCAGCCGGGTCCTCTCTGCGACCTAACGAATGCCACCAGAGCCACCAGAGACCTAGACCGAGATCGAGTCTCGGCCGATGCCTCCGCGGCCGCCAGCGACCAAAGTGAAACCAGGAACCAGGACGGGAGTCGCCCGAACAGAGCGGCCCGAACCCGAGTACCAGGAAGCCGGGATCGGTCCCAAGCAGGAAGGGGTGTCAAAGACGGCAGGCCTGCACCACAAGAGAAAATGAACCAGCCACCCGAATGACCTCCGCCGCCCGTGGCAAGACCCCCACCCCGCCCAACATGGCCAGAAAAGGGCAAGTGAGCTCTCGTCCCACTGTCTGCCAGCCCGTCTTTTTTGGGGGGGGGTGGGGGGGTTGTTTGTACGTTCTGTTTTCTTTTTCCCCCAGATGGAAACCAGAAAGAAAAAGAAAAAAAAAAAAAAACTCCCAAAGATGGGTCGGCTCCAGCAAGAGACGAGCCCTCGGGAGGCACCCCGCTCACTTGTGAAAGTCCGCCGCCCACCCGCCCCACAACACGCTCCCTCCCCCTGACCCCACCCGCCACCCCTCACAGGCAGGGAAAGGGCAGGGGGAAGGCCAGAGAGAGGTTTCTTCTAACACACAGAGAGTAGGTACATGTCCCACACACAGGTCTGGAAAACCACGGTGACAGCGCCATGGGAAGCGTGAGTCCACTCACCCATCACTAAATGACAGGAAAGCGAAACGAGAGCCACTGGCTGGGTGGGGAAGGAAGGGGAGGTGGCACCCGAGTGACGCTTATCCCCGGGCACCGGACGGAACGACCTTCTCACCGGTTCGTACTCTAGCCTGTCATAACAGCTAGTCTTTTCTAATAGGCTCTGCCACTCTCTCTGGAGCAGGATTCGGGGCATGAGGCGATGAATCTGAACCCGACACACAGGTGTTGGAGGGTAGAGGCATCATCACTCACATGCCTGTGGTGGAGGACCTGGACCCGAGTGTGGCGGTGCACAGTGTGTGTGTGTATGTGTGTGTGTGTGTGTGTGTGTGTCTGTGTGTCTGTGTCTGTGTGTGTGTGTGTGTGTGTGTGTGTGTGTGTGCGGGGCTGAGGGGAGGGCAGGTAGGGAACCCTAGGAGGAAAGACAGGGAGAGACAGACGAGGGGCCCCGGCCCAAACAGAGTGGGGGGGTCAGAGGGGTGATTCTATCTCCCGGGGTTGAAGCATGGTTAGAACCCACAGGACAGGCCCGGCGGGCGTACTTCTCTTTGGAGTTCGCACTGGGCACATATGCGGGCAGAAGCGCCCCAGCACACACATCGCATCGCAGACAGGTAGAGAGGCAGAGCCAGGGGGTCAGGCATGGCAAACACTCTATTCCGTCAACACACACACACACACACACACACACACACAGCTTACGGTGTGTGTACAATATACACAAGGTAAAAGTTTATTCATCCATTCCCCCAAAGAAGAAGAATAAGATGATGTCAGTTACAGGGAAGTATATCGATGGACTGATGGACTAGGAGCGGGGAGGGGGGTGGCAGAGGGAGGGGGGGTGTGCCGGCGGCGGAGAAGAACCTAGAACAGGTGATGCCAGGGGAAGACAGACCGGCGGAGAGACAGACAGACCGACCAACCAACGGCACCTGTTTTCTCTCCTACGTGGATGCTAGACCTAAACTATAACTGGACATGGTAAGCTACACAGCACTCCGGGCAAACAGAGTGTGTGTGTCCCCGTGTGTGTGACACACATACTGTCCTTTTGTCAGAAGGTGTAACTTCTCTGAGCATTTAAGATATTGCAGAGAAGACACAAGACGTAATATCCGTAAGTGGCACGACTGTGAACGTATTATAACAACCGGACGTGTGAGGATCAAAGCTGGAATTAGGAGGACAGAAATGTACCTGTCCTCATGCTTTGGGTCATGATCACAAGTACATTTGGTTTAGGATCTTTCAAAACACATCGATTTATCCTTCTGGACACGATGGTCTAGGACCACACTAGTCAATAGCCACTTCAAAGCCAGATCCTCTGTTGGATACGTTTCAATTGGTTTATATTGCATCCTCCAATATTTTTCTCTTCTTTTTATTCTACCTTCTCACTAAAGATCCAGTGGTATAAAGCTACTTTTATTCTCTTAATATTCCATAACTGAAGTGATCTGCTTTGTTTTGCAGCTTTCTCAGCTTAATTCACTGAGGCCTATTTAGTCACACATGATGAGAGGTCCAGAAACATCTTTGGGGCCACGGATGGCTTTTGTAAAGTCCATTTGGGGAAATAGCAAATATAATCTACCATGTCCTAAAATGTAACAGATTATCTCTATGGGGCCGATAGAAATTTCCAGATGTGCCCTGTCAACAGCCAGTTATTTTAATTTACTTAAGGGAAATCAAGTGAATAAAAGTCTATATAGTTCAAGAAATTTTATTCTGATACCTATATAAAAAGTTTACCTGAGTGGGTGAGGACATGTGCATGAAATTTCACCTAGGGCAGCACTTGATATTTATAACTCTCCCTAAACTATTGCATTGCCTGTTTTCCATTTTCTTGGCACTCCTTTAGAAATGTTCCCGTCTCAATCTTTCACCCACTGCAGCTGTGGGACCCTTTTTCATAATACGGACGTAAAAACATTTGTGTTACTGTATATAAATTACAACCGTAAATAAACTGGTACAGTTTGCTCGTAAGACATAATATCCAAACGAATTCCGTGTCCAGAAAATAATGAAAAGAAACACCCCCTGCGGGCCCCCTTCCCCCTCCGCCAGCCCCCGCCATCAGCACCGAATCATTCCCTGTCACTCCACACGGTGTCCAGTAGGTGGCACCCCAAAACAAGGAAAAAGAACGTCAGGCCCAAGATCGATCAAGACACTTAGGAAGGTCTTGTGAGGAAGGAACACCTCCCCCTCCCCCGTGCGCGCGCGTGCGAGCACACACACACACACACACACACACACACACCAGCACATCCCCGCCCACACAGGTCATGAATGGCAAACCCCTATCGCACAGAGAGACAGACAGACAAAACACATGGGGTGTGGAGAGAGACCGGAAATCAAAAACAAAAACAAAAACAAAAAACAATTTCCTGGCTTGACCTATGAATGGGCCTGGGCTGGCATTCTGTCCTCTGGGCCCTACAGTTAATCCATGGCGGTCGCTCCTCTCTCCTCATCACTGTAATCCTATCTGATATTTGCCAGAGCCGAACGTGCAGTGGGGACACTTTGGTTCATCGATCTAAACTAGGGCCCGGGGCGGAGGGGGTGGTGGTGGTGGAGGGGAAGCCGAGGAAATCTGTTGCTATAGTTGGTGGCGGTGGCGGTGGTGGTGGCAGTGCAAAGTGTGTGTGGGGGGAGAGGGGGAGGTAGATCACATGCTGCCATGGGTGCCTGTGCCTGTGTGGTAGGAAACAGCAGCAAAGATCAAGGGGTGCAGGGTGTGTGTGTGCACGCCCCAGTCAGTCCTGGGGCTTGAACTCAGAGCCTGAGTGCTGTCCCTTGGCTCTTGTGCTCAAGACTGGCACTCTGGGGCTGGGAAGGTGGCTCAGTGGTAGAGCGCTTGCCTTGCATGCATGAGGCCCTGGATTCGATTCCTCAGCACCACATAAGCAGAAAAAAAGCCGGAAGTGGCATTGTGGCTCAAGTGGTAGAGTGCTAGCCTTAACCTGAAGAGATGAGGGACAGCGCCCAGGCCCAGAGTTCAGGCCCCACGACCGGACCCCCCCGCCCCCGCGAAAAAAAAAAAAAAAAGAGAGACTGGCAGTCTGCCATTTGAGCCAAAACTCCACTTCTGGCCTTTGGGTTGCTTAATCGAAGACATGAGGCTCACCAAAGTGCAATGCCTATATACCTCTGATCATATAACAAGAAGTCTTCCACTTTCTTTGTGTTTGTTATCATCGACGTTATTTTGTTTTCTCTTCTCCCCCCCCCATTGTTTCTTCCTTCATCTATTTCTGGGAGGGGCAAGAAATGGAGGGACCCAGGATGAAGAAGTGCAACAGTGGCACTCACTAGACACTATGTTGACACACAACCTGCGGGTGGGGAACAAACAGAACTTGAGGGAGGGAAAACCTGTGAGAGAGCCAGGGAAGGGGTGACATTTTCCAAAAAAAAAAGTACTCTTTTTTAGGGGGTGGGGGGAGATGGGAGGGCAGGAATGGAAACAAAGGAGGAGGCAACAATGCTTGATAAGAAATGTACTCATTTCCTTGCTCCTGTCATTGTAACCACTCTGTAAGTATTTTCACAATTAACACAACTCATTAGCCGGGCGCCGGTGGCTCGCGCCTGTAATCCTAGCTACTCAGAAGGCTGAGAGCTGAGGATCACGGTTCAAAGCCAGCCCGGGCAGGATAGCCCCCAAGCCCAGAGTTCAAGCCCAACGACAAAAAAAAAAAAAACTTATTAATTAAAAAAAAAATGTACTCTTCCTACCTCACTTATGTAATGTAATCTTTCCTATCCTTTTTTTTTTTTTTTTTTGTCAGTGGTGGGTCTTAAACTCTGGGCCTGGGCGCTGTCCCTAAACTCTTCGGCTCAAAGCGAGCGCTCTACCGCTTGAGCCACAGCGCCACTTCCGATTTTCTAGTGCCTTATTGGAGATAAGAGTCTGGTGACTTTCCTGCCCTGGCTGGCTTTGAACCGTGATCCTCAGCTCTGAGCCTCCTGAGCAGCTAGGATTACAGACGCGAGCCACCGGTGTGGGCTGGCATACTAACAATTTGTAAAAAATCAAAGTAGAGAGGGAGGGGGAGATAACAACCCCTCACGCCTGAGAAGTGAAACCCAACCGGCTTCTAACCGATCTGAGATTCTTTGAAGGTTTTTGCGATGTTAATCACAATCACAAACACAGACGGACAGTTTCTCCAGTAGCTCCTTAAGAGGAACGGGGAACAGGGACAGGGAGAAGAGAGGCAGATCCTGGCCGGACCTAGGCGGGAAGATGGAGGGGAGACAAGACTCCTGAACTCCTTTTTCCCCTCACTCTCCTCCGTCCAGAGGGTGGGAGCTTAGGGGTCGGCCACGGGGACATCCCACGGTCACAGTCATGCCTCCCGGAGGGGCAGAGGGCAGAGCACAGGCAAGCATGCCAGCTTCCCCGCCAGGCGCGCCCCTCCCATTCTGTCCCTGGCGGGCTTGGGCGGGAGACATACTGGTGGCAGCGGGTGGGTGGAAGTAGTCTGACAACTCCAGCTTGCAGGAAGTCAATGGCTGCTGGTGGTAGGCAAGGAGGGTCCCAGCAGAAAAAGACCAGAGAGAGAGCGAGTGCGCGCAGACTTTTCCTGCCCAAGGGCAAAAGAGGCCACTTTTGTAAAGACGGGGAGGGGGAGGGGAGGCTGATTCACTCCCCCCACCCCACCCCGCGTGCTAATGAAGTTACAGGAGCTGAGGGCTGGCCGCCCCACCCCCCACCCCGCCGGGGTGTTTCGCAGAGGACTCAGGGCAGGGCGGGGGTGGGGGTGGGCTGGGCTGGTTTAAGCCTGGAGCCCCAGTCAACTCAGGAACTTCAGGCAACGTTCCTTTGTCTTGTAAATGTCGTCATGGCAACGACTTAAGCGCCCTGGTGGAGGGGGGGGGTGGGGGGGAGGAGAAAGAAGAAGAAACAAACACGCCCACCCCGAGCAGGCCTGCCTGAGTTGAGGCCTTGAATTTCAACCTCAGTAGGGCCACTAAACTAATAAAAATCGTTCTAAGAAACTGTTGACGGAGGACCCTCGGGATAGGGTGATTAAGCTCTGTACCGGTGAGGCAAGGTGGCCGTGTGTTTCAGCTTTGTGCCAAGAGGTTGCCTTATCTCGGCCTATGTTCCTTCCCAGAATTGAACACAGAGGCAAGCAGGATAATTTCCAGGGGGAAATGAGGCCTGGGAAAGCACCACCAGGAATTCAGAGACAAGACAGCCGGACAGCTTCCTAATGATGGCTCCACACATCCTATTTTCTTCACTTTTCAGTCCCTCATAAACGAACAGTTATTAGGAAAGAAAACTAATAGGTGGGGGTGGGTGGTGGAAGGGAAAAGAGCAGCTCCCTTCCTCTGAGCTTTTGCCCAAACAATGAGTATACTGTGGGAACGGAGCCAAGAGTTTCCTCAAAGAAAGGAGGAAACTTACACCGGGGAGGGAAGTAAATTTTAAAAAGAAACAGAGCATGGGTCAAAGCACCCCCCCTCCCACCCATGCATGCATGGGAAACCAACAGAATCATCTCTTAAACCCTACTATAGGCTCAAGGTAGAGAGTTTACTTTGTTTCTTTTTCCTCTGTGTGTTTTCAAGGTTTCACTTTCATTTCTGGGCACATAACCATTGGGCCTTGCCGCCGTGGGTGTTTCTCCCCCTAAAAGTATCTATCCTGTCTTTTGGGTCTTACTGTGTGTGAGTGTGTGAGTGAGCGAGTGAGTGAGTGAGTGAGTGAGTGAGTGAGTGAGGCAGCCAGGCAGCCAGGCAGCCAGCCAAGCAGCCAGCCAGGCAGTCAGTCTCCCCTATTTTATACGTACCTTTTGCATATGTGAGAGAAAACACACTAAACTGGTTTTCTATAGGAACATATATGTGAATACATTCACCATGGAGTAAAAAGATAGAGTCGCTTCCAAATGATATGTACAGCAGAATACCAACACATCGAGATGACTTCTGCAAGAAGCCAAGGCCCACGTTTGCAATCCCATAATGAGGAAGCCTCAGTCAGTGGCCTGGTTTGAGTCCAGGCCTCCACTTAAAAACGACCTTTACTTTGTGTTTTTATTTTTCCCTGTTTTCTTTTCCTTTCTATGACCTCTCCCCCCAACCCCCCAACCCCTTCCCTCCATAGGCCTCTCTTTCTCCTTTTCTTTCTCTGTAGTTTGAGCCCGAGAGTTACTTAATTCTCGAACTTCTGGGTTTTCCTTAGATCTGGTAACCTGTTGGACATAAAAATTTGGGAAAGCCTCAAAACAGTCACCCCCACCCCACGAAAAATAATCATGCTTGTCGCCAAAAGCTTTTAAATGAGAAAACAGTGGTCAAGTGAAGCAAATGAAGGCTGTAATAGCAACCATGTTTCTAGACTACTGTACCAAGTTTTTTTTTAAATATATATATATTTTTAAATATATTTTTATTGTGAAAATACTGTACAGAGGGGTTACAATTACATGGGTAAGATAATGAGCACATTTCTTATAAGCATTGTAGCCTCCTGCTTTGTTTCCCCTTCCCATCCCTTCGTATCCCCCCCCTCCGTCCCCCCACCAAAGTCGTAAAGTTCGTTTTTCGACATAACGACTTGTATATCTCATTGTTTCAATGGGTCCTCCTGTAACCCTGTTTTAACAATTTTTTTCCCTTCCCCTCCACATATATCAACACCAGGATTTTTTTTTATTAAGCAAAACCACTCAGTTATTCAGCTGTGAGTATGTCCATACAAACAAGATGCAGGAGCCTTCCATGCTGGACTGTCCAAAAAAGGGGGGAGAGCTAGGAAGGTGGCTTAGTGGTAGAGTGCTCGCTTGCCTTGCAAGCATGAGGCCCTGGGTTCGATTCCTCAGCACTATATAAACAGAAAAGGGGAGCAGTGGCACCCTGTGGCTCAAGTGGCAGAACAGTAGTGAGCCTTCAGATGAAGAGCAGAGAGACAGCACCCAGACCCAGAGTCCAAGCCTCACTCCCGACGACAAAAAAACTGAAAATAATAAATATATATATGTTTGTATCACACTATATATAAGCATAGATAGATATATATGTATGTATGTGTATAAATATATATGTGTATATGTATGTATATGCATGTGTGTGTCTGTGTGTCTGTGTGTCTGTGTGTGTGTCTGTGGAGAGAGAGAGAGAGAGAGAGAGAGAGAGAGAGAGAGAGAGAGAGAGCCAGAAGTGGTGATATGGTTCAATTGATACAGTGCTAGACTTGAGCAAAAGAAGTTGAGTGTGATTCCTAGAAATGTTGTTTGATGATACTTTTTGTCCTATTCATGACAGATAAAACTTTCATTAACTTATGTTATGTGTTAGTATAATTACTTCATTTGATGAAATAGCTAATATATATATTTTAACATTTTGAGAATATAATTTTAATGAAATAAACTGTAAAATTCTTCATATGTGAAAAAAAAAAGAAGTTGAGTGACAGTGCTGAGGCCCTGACTTCAAGTCTCAGTATTGCCCACCCCCCCAAAAAAAAAGAAAAAGGAGAGAGGGGGGTGGGGAGAAGAAAGAGAGAAAGTAAAAAAAGGAAGGAAGGAAGGAAGGAAGGAAGGAAGGAAGGAAGGAAGGAAGGAAGGAAGGAAGGAAGGAAGGCAGGCAGGAAGGAAGGAATGGTCAATGATCTGTTTTTCTTACCTGTAGAGAAATGCCCCAAACATCTAGAAATTCAGGTTGGGGCAAAGAAAAAACAGCTATCTGTACATAACTCAGCTGCCACATCTCTCCCCCCCCCCCGCCTGTCTAACCCTGAAAACACCCATGAAGTCAAGGAGCTGTGTAGGTCTCTCTCCCTTCAAGAGCCCCCACACTGTATTAGAGTATGTCCTTGTCTGTCTGTCTGTCTGTCTGTGCCTTTTTTGGGGGTCTGGTTGTCTGCTTGCCTGATTGCTTACTTACTCCATAAAAACTCCACCAGAGTGACTCCTCCAGAAATTCTTATTCAATGATCGAAATCAAGGGTCCTAAGGGAAGAATCCCTACATGGAAGGGTAAAAAGTCACAAACCCTCACCTGTGTTTGGTGACAAGAAGAACTCCATACCGAGTCTACCTTAATACATGAGGGCAGGGCAGGGAAGGAATAATTTATTCAGGTGATCTAGTCAGTCACACTAATGGGTCTCTGGTTCCCCGTCCATGTCTCCCTCTGTGTGTGTGTGTGTGTGTGTGTGTGTGTGTGTGTGTGTGTCTCAGATCTAGTTGGACTTGTGGATCTCTCACTCGCTCCCCCTTCCATCTCTCACTCTGTGTGTCTTTCCACCGGTCTCTGGGTCTCTGTCTCTCCTCTCTGTCTCTCTGTCTGTCTCTCCTGTGTCTCTCTCCTCTCCCCTCCCCCACCCCTTGCTTTTCTGTGTGGACTCAAGGAAGAACTGTGTTTCAGGCCCAGTGGTCTCTGCTTACTCAGCTTGCCAGCCTGGAACCCGCCAGCGGCAACTTCTTCCTTGGTGTCCCCGAAGGAAGGAGAGAGCAGGAACCGGTGCCCCAAAAGAGACTCTTATCTCCAATGAATCACCCGCCTGGCCACCCGCCCACCCGTGTCAACCCACACAGAATATGAAAGCCACACATGAGCTCAAGAACATGCAAAGACTCAGTTTAGAGGAGTCTCATGTTGAACATGGAGACTCGGTCTGTAAACAAGATGGATGCCGCTGCCATCGCTGCTGCCATTTAGACCAGAGTTTTTAGGGAATCTCTCTACCACCCAGACACATTCCAGCCCACCTCCTTGAGAATGTCTCAAGGATGGATGGCTAATTTTATTCAATCATCATCTGGTTTCCGGAAGGAGAAAATGCCTCTGCACCCCCCCCTCCCCTGCAGTTCCCTTCCCAAGGCCCCAAGTCGGGGGGGGGGGGGGGAGAAAAAAACAACAACCAAAAAGCATGTAAATAAGCCGGGCGCTGGTGGCTCACGCCTGGCCTGTAATCCTAGCTACTTAGGAGGCTGAGATCTGAGGATGGCGGTTCAAAGCCAGCCCGGGCAGGAGAGACCGTGAGACTCCGATTTCCAATAAACCACCAGAAAACTGGAAGTGGTGCTGTAGCTCAAGTGGTTGAGCGCTCGCCTTGAGCTGAAGAGCTGAGGGACAGCGCCCAGGCCCAGAGTTCAAGCCCCACGGCCAACAAAAAAAAAAAAAAAAAAAAAGCACGTATATAATAACTGAATATACGTATATTTATATGTGTGTATCACACTATGTATGAGTATATATATATGTGTGTATGTGTGTGTGTGTGTGTATAAATAAATGAATATATGTGTGCTTATACATATATATGTATATGTATAAATAAATGAATATGTGTTTATATATGTATATGCATATAAACACATATATATGTATACATATATACATACTCACGCACACACACGCACGCACGCACACACATAGATATATAGATATAGATATATATAGATGTATATCTATATCGATACATAGATACATAGGTAGATAGATAGATAGATAGATAGATAGATAGATAGATAGATAGATAGATAGATAGATAGATAGATAGATAGATAGATAGATAGATAGATATCACGTACATAGACATAAGTAGCGCTGTGGCTCAAATGGTACAGTGCTAGACTTGAGCCGAAAATGCTGAGTGCCTGAGTGACAGTCCTCAGGCCCTGACTTCAAGACCCAGTATTGCCAACCCCTCCAAAAAAATAGAGAAAAAGGAGAGAGAGAGAGAGAGAGAGAGAGAGAGAGAGAGAGAGAGAGAGAGAGAGAGAGAGAGAGAGAGAGAGATGGTGGGAGAAGAAAGAAAGAAAGAAAGAAAGAAAGAAAGAAAGAAAGAAAGAAAGAAAGAAAGAAGGAAAGAAGGAAAGAAAGAAGGAAAGAAAGAAGGAAAGAAAGAAGGAAAGGAAGAAAGAAAAGAAGGAAGGAAGGAAGGAAGGAAGGAAGGAAGGAAGGAAGGAAGGAAGGAAGGAAGGAAGGAAGGGTCAATGACCCTGTTTCTCTTACCTATAAAGAAATGCCCCAAACATCTAGAAATTCAGGTGGGGGCAAAGATAAAGCAACTAACTGTCTGTGCCTAACTCAGCTGCCAAATTCCCTCCCCCCCCCACATTAACCTTGAAAACACCCATGAAGTCAAGGAGCTGCGTGGGTCTCTCTGTCTGTCTGTCTGTCTGTCTGTCTGTCTGTCTGTCTGTCTGTATGCCTTTTTTTTTTTTTTTTGGGTCTGGTTGTCTGGTTGCCTGGTTGCCTGCTTGCTTACTCCATAAAACTCCACCAGAGTGTCTCCTCCAAAAATTCTTATTCAATTGATCGAAATCAAGGGTCCTAAGGGAAGAGTCCCTACATGGAAGGGTAAAAAGTCACTAACCCTCACCTGTGTTTGGTGACAAGAAGAACTCCATACCAATAGTCTACCTTAATACATGAGGTCAGGGCAGGGAAGGAATGATTTATTCAGGTGATCTAGTCAGTCACACTAATGGGTCTCTAGGGATCCCCCTCCATGTGTCCCTCTGTCTGTCTGTCTGGCACGCTCGTGAGTGTGTGTTTGTGTGTGTCTGTGTGTGTCCGTCCGGCCGGCCGGCCCTCTGTTTGTTGATTCAGGGGAATCTAGTTGGACTTGTGGATCTCTCGTTCCCCCTCCATCTCTTTCCCAGTGAGTCTTTCTGTCGGTCTCTGGGTCTCTGTGTCTGTCTGTGTGTCTGTCTCTCTTTGTCTCTGCCTCTGTCTGTCTCTCCTCTCTGTCTCTCTGTCCTCTCCCCTCCGCGCCCCCCCCCTTGCTTTTCGTTGTGGACTCTAGGAAGAACTTTATTTCAGTCCAAGCGGGGGCTCTGCTTACTCTGCTTGCCAGCCGGGAACCCACCCGCCAGCGGCAACTTCTTCCTTTGTGTCCCCGAAGGAAGAAGGGAGCAGGAACCGGTGTCCCAAAAGAGACCCTTATCTCCAATGAATGGCACACCCTGCTCTGCTCGCTGGGCCGCCCGCCCACCCCTGCTGTGTCAACCCACACAGAACATGAAAGCCCACATGAGCTCAAGAACATGGAAAGACTCAGTGTAGAGGCTTCTCATTTTGAACCCACTCGGTCTGTAAACAAGATGGATGCTGCCACTGCCGCTGCTGCCATTTAGGCCCGAGTTTGTAGGGAAGCTTTCTACCACCCAGACACATTGAGACACACTGAGACATTGAGAATGTCTCAAGGAGGATGGCTGAAGGATGGATGGCTAATTTTACTCAATCTCTCTCTCTTCTTCTTTTTTTGCCAGCCCCTAGACTGGCAAAACAAATGGGGGAGTGCCCCGGACCGGGTTCTGTCGGGACGACGGAGGATACCTAGGGGAGGAACCTGGAATAGGACGGGGAGATGGCAAACAGACAACTCACACACATTAGGAGTGGATGCTGAGTGGTGAGTGCGATTTAATGCAGAGGATAATAAACTTTTATAGCAAAAAGTCTCCATAAGAAAGGGCAAAAGGTTACATAATCTTGCTGCAGGGCTTCATTCTTGGGTGGTCACCAGCTGGTCGCCTGAAAGGGCAAAAGGTTACACAACCTTGCTGCAGGGCTTCATCCTTGGGTGGTCACCAACTGGTTGCCTGATAGGCACTTGTTTCCGGCTTTACCTCTATTTTTAAGAAATACAATTGGTTTTGATGATTGTCACCAATTAACCACTACTTTTTTCTATAGAGGCCTTAACTGTCCCATTAAGATCTTTCCTGTTTCTTCTTTAATAGTAAGCACCATGGAGGCCTAGATCTAGCAAGTCTCTTAGTAAATGAAAGAGAGTACCAGGAAGTTCTTTCTCCTAAGTAGTTATCTCAGCAATTGCCATACATTCTTTCTGTTCTAGCTGAGCCTACAGCTTCTTGTAAATTTCTTACAATTCCTTCTGCTAGAGTGACTTTGTGAAACCCCCAATACTTTTATATTTGCTTATGGCTTGTCTACTAGCCTTCATAAGAGGGGTTTCAGGGTGGCACTTAACTCTGGTGAGTTAGTCATATTTTTAAGACACTCATCAGATATTGGAGTTGTCAACACTCTTAAGAAAGAGCTTTGAATAAGGGAACGTTGACAATGAGTAAGTACAATGAGCAGTAGAAACAGTAAAAGATTAATAGGCACTCTTATGAGGAAAAGATAGGCAGAAACACATCTTTTCCAGGGGTTTTGCCAGCCTTTTCCCAGGAGTAGGCCTCTTAGAAGCCCTATTCTCTGAGGTAGACTTCGGTGAAGTCCCAAAACTTGGAGATAGGTTTCTGTAAAGCCCCATTCTCTGAGGTAGACTTCGGTGAAGTCCCAAAACTCAGAGATAGGTCTCGAGGCCCCTTTCATGGTCTGATAGATGGTTTCCCATGCTAAGCAGACTCTACTGGGGTCGGCGTGGCAGGGGAGGGCTGGGAAGGTGAAGAGCACAGAGAGAGACAGCACCCAGCCCCAGAGTTCAAGCCTCACACCCGACACACACACACACACACACACACACACACACACACACACACACACACACACACAAACATGAAAATAGCTGGGCGCTGGTGGCTTGCGCCTGTAATCCTAGCTACTCCGGAAGCTGAGATCTGAGGATCTCGGTTCAAAGCCAGCCTGGGCACCGAAGACCATGAGACTCTTTTTTCTTTTTTTGAGTTCTTTTTTTTTTTTAATTTAATTTAATTTTATTTGTGAACATACTGTACAGAGGGGTTACAATTACGTGGACAGGATAATGCCTACATTTCTTACCAAGCATTGCAGCCTCCTCCTTTGCTTACCCTTCACATCCCTTCCCAGCCTCCCCCCTCCTCCCCAATCCCAATCCTTCTCCCCTTCTCCCCCCCCCCCCCGCTCGTTTTGGACATGGCAACTTGTCCTTCTCATTGTTGCAACGGGTCCACCTGTAACCTTAAACAACTGGTTTTTCCCCATCTCCTCCACAAGTTATACTGACATCAAATATAGTGAAAGCAGGGGTTATACTGTGGGGGAGGGACATACAAAGCCACAAAGAGATAATCTTATAAATGCGTTAGAAACACATGCATGAAAGAAAAAAAACATTAGAATACATGTCTGTCTGTCTGTCTGTCTGTCTGTCTGTCTGTCTGTCTGCCTTTTTTTTGGGGGGTGGGTCTGGTTGTCTGGTTGCCTGGTTGCCTGCTTGCTTACTCCATAAAACTCCACCAGAGTGACTCCTCCAAAAATTCTTATTCAATGATCGAAATCAAGGGTCCTAAGGGAAGAGTCCCTACATGGAAGGGTAAAAAGTCACTAACCCTCACCTGTGTTTGGTGACAAGAAGAACTCCATACCAAGAGTCTACCTTAATACATGAGGGCAGGGCCGGGAAGGAATAAATTTATTCAGGTGATCTAGTCAGTCACACTAATGGGTCTCTAGTGCTCCCCCTCCATGTCTCCCTCTGTCTGCCTGTGTGTTGGTCTCTGTCTTTGTCTGTGTGTGTGTGGGGGGGGGCATGTGTGCCTGTTTGTTGATTCAGGTGATCTAGTTATAATTGTGGATCTCTCAGCCCCTTCCCCCTCCATCTCTCCCTCTGCCTGTGTGTCGGTGTGGTGTGTGTGTGTGTGTGTGTGTGTGTGTGTGTGTGTGTGTGTGTGTGTGTATGTGTGTGTGTGTGTGTATGTGTGTGTGTGTGTCTGTCTGTCTGTCTGTCTGTCTGTCTGTCTGTCTGATTATTCAGACAGACTGATTATTCAGACAGTCTGATTATTCAGGTGGTGTCGTTAGATTTGTGGATCTCTCGCTCCCCCTCCATCTCCCTCTTGTCTGCTTCTGTGTGTGTGTGGGGGGGGTCTGTCTGTCTGTCTGTCTGTCTGTCTGGCTGGCTGGCTGGCTGGCTGGCTGATTATTCAGACAGACTGATTATTCAGACAGTCTGATTATTCAGGTCGTGTCGTTAGATTTGTGGATCTCTCGCTCCCCCTCCATCTCTCCATCTCCCTCTTGTCTGCCTCTGGGTGTGTGTGTGTGTGTGTGTGTGTGTGTGTGTCCGTCCGTCCGTCTGTCCGTCGATGATTCGTTCAGGGGACCTAGTTGGACTTGTGGATCTCTCGCTCTCCCCCTCCATCTCTTCCCCTGTGTGTCTTTCCGTCGGTTGCTGGGTCTCTGTCTCTCTCTGTCTCTGTCTCTTTCTCTCTGCCTCTCTGTCTCCTGTCTGTCTCTGTGTCCCCCTCCCCCTCCCCCTCCCCCTCTTTGTGTCTTGCTTTTCGTTGTGGACTCCAGGAAGAACCGTATTTCAGTCCCAGCGGGGCTCTGCTTACTCTGCTTGCCAGCCTGGAACCCATCCGCCAGCGGCAACTTCTTCCTTGGTGTCCCCAAAGGAAGGAGGGAGCAGGAACCAGCGTCCCAAAAGAGACTCTCATTTTGCACGTGGACACTCCGTCTGTGAACAAGATGGATGCCGCCACCGCCGCCACCGCCATTTAGGCCCGAGTTTTTAGGGAAGCTGTCTACCACCCAGACACATTCCCAGCCCACCTCCTCGAGAATGTCTCAAGGATGGATGGCTAATTTTATTCAATCATCATCTGGTTTCCGGAAGGAGAAAATGCCTCTGCTCACCCCCACCCCGCAGTTCCCCTCCCCGGGTATCCTGCACACAAGATGGCAGTCCTTCTTGTGATATCTGAGCTGCCACACCACACCACACCACACGACACCACACCACACCACACCACACAACACCACACCGTGGCAGAAAGTTCCTCCTATGGATCGTCTGGCCTCGGGAATTTACTATCTCCCCGAGCCGAGCCGAGCAGAGCCGAGGCCCCTTTTCCTTGGGAAAGAAGGATATCCATGAGGACAAAAATAAAAGCGAAAACAGAGCCAACTTAT